>NW_026781256.1:0-300000 GCF_030144855.1 Hypanus sabinus | reverse complement strand
GAAGGGGGACGGGGGAGTGAGATCCCACAGGAGGAAGGGGGAAGGGGAAGAGAAATCCCACAGGGGGGAAGGTGGATGGGGGAGGTAGATCCCACAGGAGGAAGGGGGACACGGGGGTCAGATCCCACACGGTGATGGGGGACGGTGGAGAGGGATTCCACAGGGGGGAAGGGGGAGGCAGGAGGGAGAACCCACAGTGGGGAAGGGGGACGGGG
This sequence comes from Hypanus sabinus, assembly GCF_030144855.1. Taxonomy (NCBI): domain Eukaryota; kingdom Metazoa; phylum Chordata; class Chondrichthyes; order Myliobatiformes; family Dasyatidae; genus Hypanus; species Hypanus sabinus. The sequence goes on along the minus strand of NW_026781256.1, from coordinate 299,785 downwards.
GTGCGAGATCCCACAGGGGAAGGGGAACGGGGGAGGGAGATCCCACAGGAGGAAGGGGGATGGGTAAGAGAGATCCCACAGGAGGAAGGGGGACGGGGGAGTGAGATCCCACAGGAGGATGGGGGACGGGGGAGAGAAATCCCACAGGGGGGAAGGTGGACGTCGCAGAGAGATCCAACAGGTGGACGGAGGACGGGGCAGAGAGATCCCACAGGAAGAACGGGGACGTGGGAGTGAGATCCCACAGGGGGAAGGGGACGGGGGAGCGAGATCCCACAGGGGTGAAGGGAGACACGGGAGGGAGATCCCACGGGGTAAGGTGGACGGGGGAATGAGATCCCACAGGAGGAAGGGGAACACAGGAGTCAGATCCCACAGGGGGAAGGGGTACGGGGAAGAGAGATCCCACAGGAGGAAGGGGGACGGGGGAAGAGAGATCCCACAGGAGGAAGGGGGACGGTGTAGAGAGATCCCACAGGGGGAAGGGGGAGTGAGATCCCCCAGGAGGAAGGGGGATGGGGAAGAGTAATCCCACAAGGGGGAAGGTGGACGGGGGAGGTAGATCCCAAAGGAAGAAGGGGGACGTGGGAGGCAGATCCCACAGGGGGAAGGAGGACGGTAGGGAGGGATCCCACAGAGGGGAAAGGGGAGGCGGGAGGGAGAACCCACAGTGGGGAAGGGGCACGGAGGTGCGAGATCCCACAGGAGAAGGGGAACGGGGAAGAGAGATCCCACAGGAGGAAAGGGGACAGTGCAGAGAGATCCCACAGGAGGAAGGGGGACGGGGGAGTGAGATCCCACAGGAGGATGGGGGACGGGGGAGAGAAATCCCACAGGGGGGAAGGTGGACGTGGCAGAGAGATCCAACAGGTGGACGGAGGACGGGGCAGAGAGATCCCACAGGTAGAACGGGGACGTGGGTGGGAGATCCCACGGGGGGGGGGGGGGACGGGGGAGCGAGATCCCACAGGGGTGAAGGGGGACACGGGAGGGAAATCCCACGGGGGAAGGTGGACGGGGGAATGAGATCCCACAGGGGGAAGGGGACAGTGGAGAGGGATCCCACAGGGGTGAAGAGGGACGCGGGAGGGAGATTCCACAGGGGGGAAGGGGGATCCCAAAAGCTGGAAGTGAGATGGGGAAGAGTGATCCCACAGGGGGAAGGGGGACGAAGGAGCGAGATCCCACTGGGGGAAGGGGGACGGTGGAGGGATCCCACAGGGGTGAAGGGGGACGGTGGAGAGGGATCCCACAGGGGGATGGGGGATGGGGATCCCAAGGGAGTAAGGGGGACGGGAGGGAGATCCCACACGGGGGAAGGGGGACGGGGCAGAGAGAGCCCACAGGAGGTTGGGGGACGGGGACGAGAGATCCCACAGGAGGAAGGGGGACGGGGCAGAGAGATGCCACAGGAGAATGGGGGACGGGGAAGAGAGATCCCACGGTAGGAAGGGGGATGTGGTAGAGAGATATCACAGGAGGAAGGGGGACAGGGAGGGAGATCACACAGGAAGAAGGGGGACATGGGAGGGAGATCCCACATTGGGAAGGAGGACGGTGGAGAGGGATCCCACAGGGGGGAAGGTGACGGGGGAGAGAGATCCCACAGGGGGGAAGGGGACGGGGGAGCGAGATCCCACAGGGGTGAAGGGGGTCACGGGAGGGAGATTCCACAGGGGGAAGGTGGACGGGGGAATGAGATCCCACAGTGGGAAGGGGGACGGTGGAGAGGGATCCCACAGGGGGGAAGAGGGACGCGGGAGGGAGATTCCTCGGGGGGATCCCAAAAGCGGGAAGTGAGATGAGGAAGAGTGATCCCTCAGGAGGGAAGGGGGACGGTGGAGAGGGATCCCACAGGGGTGAAGGGGGACGGGGGAGGGAGATCCGACAGGAGGGAGGGGTAGGGGGATCCCACAGGGGGGAAGGTGGACGGGGGAGGGGGATCCCACAGGGTGGAAGGGTGACGGGGAAGAGAGATCCCACAGGGGGTAGGGGAGGGGGATCCCACAGGAGTAAGTGGGACGGGGGAGGAAAATCTCACTGTCGGAAGGGGGACGGGGAGGGAGATCCCACAGGTGGACGGGGGAGTGGGCAGAGAGATCCCACAGGAGGAAGGGGGACATGGGAGGGCGATCCCACAGGTGAATGGGGACTCGGGGGTCAGATCGCACAGGGGGATGGGGGACGGTGGAGAGGGATCCCACAGGGGGGAAGGGGGAGGCAGGAGGGAGAACCCACAGTGGGGAAGGGGGACGGGGGAGTGAGATCCCACAGGAGAAAGGGGGAAGGGGGAGTGAGATCCCCCAGGAGGAAGTGGGATGGGGAAGAGAAATCCCACAAGGGGGAAGGTGGACGGGGGAGGTAGATCCCAAAGGAAGAAGGGGGACGTGGGAGGCAGATCCCACAGGGGGAAGGAGGACGGTAGGGAGGGATCCCACAGAGGGGAAAGGGGAGGCGGGAGGGAGAACCCACAGTGGGGAAGGGGCACGGGGGTGCTAGATCCCACAGGGGAAGGGGAACGGGGAAGAGAGATCCCATAGGAGGAAAGGGGACAGTGCAGAGAGATCCCACAGGAGGAAGGAGGACGGGGGAGTGAGATCCCACAGGAGGATGGGGGACGGGGGAGAGAAATCCCACAGGGGGGAAGGTGGACGTGGCAGAGAGATCCAACAGGTGGACGGAGGACGGGGCAGAGAGATCCCACAGGTAGAACGGGGACGTGGGTGGGAGATCCCACGGGGGGGGACGGGGGAGCGAGATCCCACAGGGGTGAAGGGGGACACGGGAGGGAAATCCCACGGGGGAAGGTGGACGGGGGAATGAGATCCCACAGGGGGAAGGGGACAGTGGAGAGGGATCCCACAGGAGTGAAGAGGGACGCGGGAGGGAGATTCCACAGGGGGGAAGGGGGATCCCAAAAGCTGGAAGTGAGATGGGGAATAGTGATCCCACAGGGGGGAAGGGGGACGAAGGAGCGAGATCCCACTGGGGGAATGGGGACGGTGGAGGGATCCCACAGGGGTGAAGGGGGACGGTGGAGAGGGATCCCACAGGGGGATGTGGGATGGGGATCCCAAGGGAGTAAGCGGGACGGGAGGGAGATCCCACACGGGGGAAGGGGGACGGGGACGAGAGATCCCACAGGAGGAAGGGGGACGGGGCAGAGAGATGCCACAGGAGAATGTGGGACGGGGAAGAGAGATCCCACGGTAGGAAGGGGGATGTGGTAGAGAGATATCACAGGAGGAAGGGGGACAGGGAGGGAGATCACACAGGAAGAAGGGGGACATGGGAGGGAGATCCCACATTGGGAAGGAGGACGGTGCAGAGGGATCCCACAGGGGGGAAGGGGGAGGCGGGGGGAGAACCCACAGGAGGTGGGGGAGGGGGATCCCACGGGAGTAAGTGGGACGGGGGAGGAAAATCTCACTGTCGGAAGGGGGACGGGGGAGTGGGCAGAGAGATCCCACAGGAGGAAGGGGGACGTGGGAGGGCGATCCCACAGGTGAAAGGGGGACTCGGGGGTCAGATCGCACAGGGGGAAGGGGGACGGTGGAGAGGGATCCCACAGGGGGGAAGGGGGAGGCAGGAGGGAGAACCCACAGTGGGGAAGGGGGACGGGGGAGAGAGATCCCACAGGGGAAGGGGAAAGGGGGAGGGATATCCCACGGTCGGAATGTGGACGGGGGAGGGGGATCCCACGGGGGGAAGGGGGACGGGGGAGTGTGAGCCCTCAGGAGGGTAGCGGGACGGGGAAGAGAGATCCCACGGTAGGAAGGGGGATGTGGCAGAGAGATCCCACAGGAGGATGGGGGACGGGGGAGAGAAATCCCACAGGGGGGAAGGTGGACGTGGCAGAGAGATCACACAGGAAGAAGGGGGACATGGGAGGGAGATCCCACACTGTGAAGGGGGACGGTGGAGAGGGATCCCACAGGGGGGAATTGGGAGGCGGGTGTGAGAACCCACAGTGGGGAAGGGGTACGGGGGAGGCAAGATCCCACAAGGGGAAGGGGGACGGTGGAGAGGGATTCCACAGTGGGGAAGGTGGATGGGGGAGGGGTATCCCACATGTGGATGTGGTACGGGGATGAGAGATCCCACGGTCGGAATGGGGAATGTGGCAGAGAGATCCCACAGGAGAGAAGGGGGACTTTGGTAGGGAGATCCCACAGGAGGGAAGGGGGGCAGGGGAGAGGGAACCCACAGGGGGAAGAGGGACGGGGGAGGGGTATCCCACAGGGGGGAAGGTGGACGGGGGAGGGGGCTCCTTCAGGGGGGAAGTGGGACGAGGGTGGTGGGTCCCACTGGGGGAAGGGGGACGGCGCCGAGGGATCCCACATGAGGAAGTGGGGCACGGGGGAGGAAGATCTCACAGGTGGACGGGGGACCAGGCAGAGAGTTCCCACAGGAGGAAGGAGGACACGGGGGTCAGATCCCACAGGCGGATGGGGGACGTGGGAGGGCGATCCCACAGGTGAAAGGGGGACTCGGGGGTCAGATCCCACAGGGGGATTGGGGTCGTTGGAGAGGGATCCCACAGGGGGGGAAGCGGGAGGCGGGAGGGAGGACCCACGGGGGGGAAGGGGGATGGGGAAGAGAGATACTACAGAAAGAAGTGGGATAGGGGAGAGAGATCCCACAGGAGGTTGGGGGACGGAGACGAGAGATCCCACAGGAGAAAGGGGGACGGGGCAGAGAGATCCCACAGGAGGATGGGGGACGGGGAAGAGAGATCCCACGGTAGGAAGGGGGATGTGGCAGAGAGATCCCACAGGAGGTTGGGGTACGGGGACGAGAGATCCCACAGGAGAAAAGGGGACGGGGCAGAGAGATGCCACAGGAGAATGGGGGACGGGGAACAGAGATCCCACGGAAGGAAGGGGGGTGTGGCAGAGAGATCCCACAGGAGGAAGGGGGACGGGGAAGAGAGATCCCACGGTAGGAAGGGGGATGTGGCAGAGTGATCCCACAGGAGGAAGGGGGACAGGGGAGGCAAATCCCACAGGGGGAAGGGGGACGGGGAGAGGAATCCCACGGTAGGAAGGGGGATGTGGCAGAGAGATATCTCAGGGGGAAGGGGGACAGGGGAGGCAGATCCCACAGTGGGAAGTGGGACGGGGGAGAGGGATCCCACAGGGGGGATGGGGGACGGCGGAGTGTGAGCCCGCAGGTGGGAAGGGGGAGAGAGATCCCACGGTAGGAAGGGGGATGTGGCAGAGAGATATCACAGGAGGAAGGGGGACAGGAGAGGCTGATCCCACAGTGGGAAGGTGGACGGGGGAGGGGGCTCCCTCAGGGGGGAAGTGGGACGAGGGAGGTGGGTCCGACAGGAGGGAAATGTGGACGGGGGAGGGGGCTCCTTCAGGGGGGGAAGTGGGACGAGGGTGGTGGGTCCCACTGGGGGAAGGGGGACGGCGCCGAGGGATCCCACATGGGGAAGTGGGGCACGGGGGAGGAAGATCTCACAGGTGGACGGGGGACCAGGCAGAGAGTTCCCACAGGAGGAAGGAGGACACTGGGGTCAGATCCCACAGGGGGATGGGGGACGTGGGAGGGCGATCCCACAGGTGAAAGGGGGACTCGGGGGTCAGATCCCACAGGGGGATTGGGGACGTTGGAGAGGGATCCCACAGGGGGGAAGCGGGAGGCGGGAGGGAGGACCCACAGGGGGGAAGGGGGATGGGGAAGAGAGATACTACAGAAAGAAGTGGGATGGGGAGAGAGATCCCACAGGAGGTTGGGGGACGGAGACGAGAGATCCCACAGGAGAAAGGGGTACGGGGCAGAGAGATCCCACAGGAGGATGGGGGACGGGGGAGAGAAATCCCACAGGGGGGAAGGTGGACGTGGCAGAGAGATCACACAGGAAGAAGGGGGACATGGGAGGGAGATCCCACACTGTGAAGGGGGACGGTGGAGAGGGATCCCACAGGGGGGAATTGGGAGGCGGGTGTGAGAACCCACAGTGGGGAAGGGGTACGGGGGAGGCAAGATCCCACAAGGGGAAGGGGGACGGTGGAGAGGGATTCCACAGTGGGGAAGGTGGATGGGGGAGGGGTATCCCACATGTGGATGTGGTACGGGGATGAGAGATCCCACGGTCGGAATGGGGAATGTGGCAGAGAGATCCCACAGGAGAGAAGGGGGACTTTGGTAGGGAGATCCCACAGGAGGGAAGGGGGGCAGGGGAGAGGGAACCCACAGGGGGAAGAGGGACGGGGGAGGGGTATCCCACAGGGGGGAAGGTGGACGGGGGAGGGGGCTCCTTCAGGGGGGAAGTGGGACGAGGGTGGTGGGTCCCACTGGGGGAAGGGGGACGGCGCCGAGGGATCCCACATGAGGAAGTGGGGCACGGGGGAGGAAGATCTCACAGGTGGACGGGGGACCAGGCAGAGAGTTCCCACAGGAGGAAGGAGGACACGGGGGTCAGATCCCACAGGCGGATGGGGGACGTGGGAGGGCGATCCCACAGGTGAAAGGGGGACTCGGGGGTCAGATCCCACAGGGGGATTGGGGTCGTTGGAGAGGGATCCCACAGGGGGGAAGCGGGAGGCGGGAGGGAGGACCCACGGGGGGGAAGGGGGATGGGGAAGAGAGATACTACAGAAAGAAGTGGGATAGGGGAGAGAGATCCCACAGGAGGTTGGGGGACGGAGACGAGAGATCCCACAGGAGAAAGGGGGACGGGGCAGAGAGATCCCACAGGAGGATGGGGGACGGGGAAGAGAGATCCCACGGTAGGAAGGGGGATGTGGCAGAGAGATCCCACAGGAGGTTGGGGTACGGGGACGAGAGATCCCACAGGAGAAAAGGGGACGGGGCAGAGAGATGCCACAGGAGAATGGGGGACGGGGAACAGAGATCCCACGGAAGGAAGGGGGGTGTGGCAGAGAGATCCCACAGGAGGAAGGGGGACGGGGAAGAGAGATCCCACGGTAGGAAGGGGGATGTGGCAGAGTGATCCCACAGGAGGAAGGGGGACAGGGGAGGCAAATCCCACAGGGGGAAGGGGGACGGGGAGAGGAATCCCACGGTAGGAAGGGGGATGTGGCAGAGAGATATCTCAGGGGGAAGGGGGACAGGGGAGGCAGATCCCACAGTGGGAAGTGGGACGGGGGAGAGGGATCCCACAGGGGGGATGGGGGACGGCGGAGTGTGAGCCCGCAGGTGGGAAGGGGGAGAGAGATCCCACGGTAGGAAGGGGGATGTGGCAGAGAGATATCACAGGAGGAAGGGGGACAGGAGAGGCTGATCCCACAGTGGGAAGGTGGACGGGGGAGGGGGCTCCCTCAGGGGGGAAGTGGGACGAGGGAGGTGGGTCCGACAGGAGGGAAATGTGGACGGGGGAGGGGGCTCCTTCAGGGGGGGAAGTGGGACGAGGGTGGTGGGTCCCACTGGGGGAAGGGGGACGGCGCCGAGGGATCCCACATGGGGAAGTGGGGCACGGGGGAGGAAGATCTCACAGGTGGACGGGGGACCAGGCAGAGAGTTCCCACAGGAGGAAGGAGGACACTGGGGTCAGATCCCACAGGGGGATGGGGGACGTGGGAGGGCGATCCCACAGGTGAAAGGGGGACTCGGGGGTCAGATCCCACAGGGGGATTGGGGACGTTGGAGAGGGATCCCACAGGGGGGAAGCGGGAGGCGGGAGGGAGGACCCACAGGGGGGAAGGGGGATGGGGAAGAGAGATACTACAGAAAGAAGTGGGATGGGGGAGAGAGATCCCACAGGAGGTTGGGGGACGGAGACGAGAGATCCCACAGGAGAAAGGGGTACGGGGCAGAGAGATCCCACAGGAGGATGGGGGACGGGGGAGAGAAATCCCACAGGGGGGAAGGTGGACGTGGCAGAGAGATCACACAGGAAGAAGGGGGACATGGGAGGGAGATCCCACACTGTGAAGGGGGACGGTGGAGAGGGATCCCACAGGGGGGAATTGGGAGGCGGGTGTGAGAACCCACAGTGGGGAAGGGGTACGGGGGAGGCAAGATCCCACAAGGGGAAGGGGGACGGTGGAGAGGGATTCCACAGTGGGGAAGGTGGATGGGGGAGGGGTATCCCACATGTGGATGTGGTACGGGGATGAGAGATCCCACGGTCGGAATGGGGAATGTGGCAGAGAGATCCCACAGGAGAGAAGGGGGACTTTGGTAGGGAGATCCCACAGGAGGGAAGGGGGGCAGGGGAGAGGGAACCCACAGGGGGAAGAGGGACGGGGGAGGGGTATCCCACAGGGGGGAAGGTGGACGGGGGAGGGGGCTCCTTCAGGGGGGAAGTGGGACGAGGGTGGTGGGTCCCACTGGGGGAAGGGGGACGGCGCCGAGGGATCCCACATGAGGAAGTGGGGCACGGGGGAGGAAGATCTCACAGGTGGACGGGGGACCAGGCAGAGAGTTCCCACAGGAGGAAGGAGGACACGGGGGTCAGATCCCACAGGCGGATGGGGGACGTGGGAGGGCGATCCCACAGGTGAAAGGGGGACTCGGGGGTCAGATCCCACAGGGGGATTGGGGTCGTTGGAGAGGGATCCCACAGGGGGGAAGCGGGAGGCGGGAGGGAGGACCCACGGGGGGGAAGGGGGATGGGGAAGAGAGATACTACAGAAAGAAGTGGGATAGGGGAGAGAGATCCCACAGGAGGTTGGGGGACGGAGACGAGAGATCCCACAGGAGAAAGGGGGACGGGGCAGAGAGATCCCACAGGAGGATGGGGGACGGGGAAGAGAGATCCCACGGTAGGAAGGGGGATGTGGCAGAGAGATCCCACAGGAGGTTGGGGTACGGGGACGAGAGATCCCACAGGAGAAAAGGGGACGGGGCAGAGAGATGCCACAGGAGAATGGGGGACGGGGAACAGAGATCCCACGGAAGGAAGGGGGGTGTGGCAGAGAGATCCCACAGGAGGAAGGGGGACGGGGAAGAGAGATCCCACGGTAGGAAGGGGGATGTGGCAGAGTGATCCCACAGGAGGAAGGGGGACAGGGGAGGCAAATCCCACAGGGGGAAGGGGGACGGGGAGAGGAATCCCACGGTAGGAAGGGGGATGTGGCAGAGAGATATCTCAGGGGGAAGGGGGACAGGGGAGGCAGATCCCACAGTGGGAAGTGGGACGGGGGAGAGGGATCCCACAGGGGGGATGGGGGACGGCGGAGTGTGAGCCCGCAGGTGGGAAGGGGGAGAGAGATCCCACGGTAGGAAGGGGGATGTGGCAGAGAGATATCACAGGAGGAAGGGGGACAGGAGAGGCTGATCCCACAGTGGGAAGGTGGACGGGGGAGGGGGCTCCCTCAGGGGGGAAGTGGGACGAGGGAGGTGGGTCCGACAGGAGGGAAATGTGGACGGGGGAGGGGGCTCCTTCAGGGGGGAAGTGGGACGAGGGTGGTGGGTCCCACTGGGGGAAGGGGGACGGCGCCGAGGGATCCCACATGGGGAAGTGGGGCACGGGGGAGGAAGATCTCACAGGTGGACGGGGGACCAGGCAGAGAGTTCCCACAGGAGGAAGGAGGACACTGGGGTCAGATCCCACAGGGGGATGGGGGACGTGGGAGGGCGATCCCACAGGTGAAAGGGGGACTCGGGGGTCAGATCCCACAGGGGGATTGGGGACGTTGGAGAGGGATCCCACAGGGGGGAATCGGGAGGCGGGAGGGAGGACCCACAGGGGGGAAGGGGGATGGGGAAGAGAGATACTACAGAAAGAAGTGGGATGGGGGAGAGAGATCCCACAGGAGGTTGGGGGACGGAGACGAGAGATCCCACAGGAGAAAGGGGTACGGGGCAGAGAGATCCCACAGGAGGATGGGGGACGGGGCAGAGAGATGCCACAGGAGAATGGTGGACGGGGAAGAGAGATCCCACGGTAGGAAGGGGGATGTGGCAGAGAGACCCGACAGGAGGAAGGGGGACGGGGGAGGCAGATCCCACAGTGGGTAGGGGGACGGTGGAGAGGGATCCCACAGGGGGGAAGGTGGACGGGGGACGGAGTGTCCGCAGGTGGGAAGGGGGAGAGAGATCCCACTGGAGGAAGGGTGTCACGGGAGAGGAATCCCACAGGGGGGAAGGTGGATGGGGGAGAGGGATCCCACAGGGGGGAAGGTGGACCCGGGAGGGTTATCCCACGGGGTGAAGGTGGAAGGGGTAGGGGGATCCCTCAGGGGGGAAGGGGGAAGAGGGAGGTTGGTCCCACAGGGGGAAGGGGGACGGGGAGGAAGATCTCACAGTCGGAAGGGGGACGGGGGAGGGAGATCCCACAGGAGGAAGGGGGACGTGGGAGGGAGATCCCACGGGAGGAAGGGGGACACGGGATTCCGATGCCACACGGGGATGGGGGACGGTGGGGAGGGATCCCACAGGGGGGAAGGGGGAGGCGGGAGGGAGAACACACAGGGAGGAAGAGGGACGGGGGAGCAAGATCCCTCAGGGGGAAGGGGGGCGGTGGAGAGGGATTCCACAGGGGTGAAGGGGGACACGGGAGGGAGATCACACAGGGGGGAAGGGTGAGGCAGGAGGGAGAACCCAGAGGGGGGAAGTGGGATTGTGGAGAGGGATTCCACAGGGGTGAAGGGGGACACGGGAGGAGATCCCACAGGGGGGAAGGGGGAGGGAGGAGGGCGAACCCAAAGGGGGGAAGTGGGACGGAGGAGCAAGATCCCACAGGGGGAAGGGGGACAGTAGAGATGGATTCCACAGGGGAGATTGGGGACGGGGATCACAAAATGGGAAAGGGGAAAGGGGGAGGGATATCCCACGGTGGGAATGTGGACGGAGGAGGGGGATCCCACAGGGGGGACGGGGGACGGGGCAGAGAGATCCCACAGGAGGAAGGGGGACGGGGGAGTGAGATCCCACAGGAGGATGGGGGACGGGGGAGAGAAATCCCACAGGGGGGAAGGTGGACGTGGCAGAGAGATCCAACAGGTGGACGGAGGACTGGGCAGAGAGATCACACAGGAAGAAGGGGGACATGGGAGGGAGATCCCACATTGGGGAGGATGGTGGAGAGGGATCCCACAGGGGGGAAGGGGACGGGGGAGAGAGATCTCACAGGGGGAAGGGGGACGGTGGAGAGGGATCCCACAGGGGTGAAGAGGGACGCGGGAGGGAGATTCCTCGGGGCGAAGGGGGATCCCAAAAGCGGGAAGTGAGATGAGGAAGAGTGATCCCTCAGGGGGGAAGGGGGACGGAGGAGAGGGATACCACAGGGGTGAAGGTGGACAGTGGAGAGGGATCCCACAGGGGTGAAGGGGGACGGGGGAGGGAGATCCGACAGGAGGAAGGGGGAGGGGGATCCCACAGGGTGGAAGGGGGACGGGGAAGTGAGATCCCACAGGGGGGTGGGGGAGGGGGATCCCACTGGAGTAAGGGGGTCGGGGGTGGGAGATCCCACAGGGGGAAGGGGTACGGTGGAGAGGGATTCCACAGGGGTGAAGGGGGACACGGGAGGGTGATCCCACAGGGGGGATGGGGGACAAGGATTCTAAAATGGGTAAGGAGGAAGGGGAGGGGGATCCCACAGGGGGGAAGGTGGACGGGGGAGGGGGAACCCACACGGGGGTAGGGGGATGTGGCAGAGAGATCCGACAGGAGGAAGGGGGACGGGGGAGGCAGATCCCACAGTGGGAAGGGGGACGGTGGAGAGGGATCCCACAGGGGGGAAGGTGGACGGGGGACGGAGTGTCCGCAGGTGGGAAGGGGGAGAGAGATCCCACTGGAGGATGGGTGTCACGGGAGAGGAATCCCACAGGGGGGAAGGTGGATGGTGGAGAGGGATCCCACAGGGGGGAAGGTGGACCCGGGAGGGTTATCCCACGGGGTGAAGGTGGAAGGGGTAGGGGGGATCCCTCAGGGGGGAAGGGGGACGAGGGAGGTTGGTCCCAGAGGGGGAAGGGGGACTGGGAGGAAGATCCCACAGGAGGAAGGGGGACACGGGATTCCGATGCCACACGGGGATGGGGGACGGTGGGGAGGGATCCCACAGGGGGGAAGGGGGAGGCGGGAGGGAGAACCCACAGGGAGGAAGAGGGACGGGGGAGCAAGATCCCTCAGGGGGAAGGGGGGCGGTGGAGAGGGATTCCACAGGGGTGAAGGGGGACACGGGAGGAGATCCCACAGGGGGGAAGGGTGAGGCAGGAGGGAGAACCCAGAGGGGGGAAGTGGGATTGTGGAGAGGGATTCCACAGTGGTGAAGGGGGACATGGGAGGAGATCCCACAGGGGGGAAGGGGGAGGGAGGAGGGCGAACCCAGAGGGGGGAAGTGGGACGGAGTAGCAAGATCCCACAGGGGGAAGGGGGACAGTAGAGATGGATTCCACAGGAGAGATTGGGGACGGGGATCACAAAATGGGAAAGGGGAAAGGGGGAGGGATATCCCACGGTGGGAATGTGGACGGAGGAGGGGGATCCCACAGGGGGGAAGGGGGACGGGGCAGAGAGATCCCACAGGAGGAAGGGGGACGGGGGAGTGAGATCCCACAGGGGGGAATGTGGACGTGGCAGAGAGATCCAACAGGTGGACGGAGGACTGGGCAGAGAGATCACACAGGAAGAAGGGGGACATGGGAGGGAGATTCCACATTGGGGAGGATGGTGGAGAGGGATCCCACAGGGAGGAAGGGGACGGGGGAGAGAGATCCCACAGGGGGGAAGGGGACGGGGGAGCGAGATCCCACAGGTGTGAAGGGGGTCACGGGAGGATCCCACAGGGGGAAGGTGGACGGGGGAATAAGATCCCACAGGGGGAAGGGGGACGGTGGAGAGGGATCCCACAGGGGTGAAGAGGGACGCGGGAGGGAGATTCCTCGGGGCGAAGGGGGATCCCAAAAGCGGGAAGTGAGATGCGGAAGAGTGATCCCTCAGGGGGGAAGGGGGACGGAGGAGAGGGATACCACAGGGGTGAAGGGGGACAGTGGAGAGGGATACCACAGGGGTGAAGGGGGACGGTGGAGAGGGATCCCACAGGGGTGAAGGGGGACGGGGCAGGGAGATCCGACAGGAGGAAGGGGGAGGGGGATCCCACAGGGTGGGGGGACGGGGAAGAGAGATCCAACAGGGGTGTGGGGGAGGGGGATCCCACTGGAGTAAGGGGGTCGGGGGTGGGAGATCCCACAGGGGGAAGGGGGACGGTGGAGAGGGATTCCACAGGGGTGAAGGGGAACACGGGAGGTTGATCCCACAGGGGGGATGGGGGACAAGGATTCTAAAATGGGTAAGGGGGAAGGGGAGGGGGATCCCACAGGGGGGAAGGTGGACGGGGGAGGGGGATCCCACACGGGGGAAGGGGGACGGGGCAGAGAGATCCCACAGGAGAAAGTGGGACGGGGCAGAGAGATCCCACAGGAGGAAGAGGGACGGGGGAGAGAGATCCCACAGGGGGGAAGGTTGACGTGGAGGGGGATCACACATGGGTGATGTTGATCGGGGGAGAGAGATCCCACAAGAGGAACGGGGACGTAGGAGGGAGATCCCACAGGAGGAAGGGGGACACGGGAGAGGGATCCCACAGGGGGGAAGGTGGACGGGGGAGGGTGATCCCACGGGGGGATTGTGGACGGGGGACGGGGCTCCCTAAGGGGGGAAGTGGGACGAGGGAGGTGGGTCCCACAGGGGGAATGGGGACGGTGGAGAGGGATTCCACAGGGGTGAATGGGACATGGGAGGGAGATACCACAGGGGGGAAGGGGGAGGCGGGGGAGAGAACCCAGAGGGGGGAAGTGGGACGGGGGAGCAATATTCCACAGGGGGAAGGGGGACAGTAGAGATGGATTCCACAGGGGTGATTGGGGACGTGGATCACAAAATGGGAAAGGGGAAAGGGGGAGGGATATCCCACGGGGGGAATGTGGACGGGGGAGGGGGATCCCACAGGGTGGAAGGGGAACGGGGCCGAGAAATCCCACAGGAGGAAGGGGGACGGGGCAGAGAGATCCCACAGGAGGAAGGGGGACGGGGCAGAGAAATCCCACAGGAGGATGGGGGACGGGGAAGAGAGATCCCACAGGAGGAAGGGGGACAGGGGAGGGAGTTCCCACGGTAGGAAGGGGGATGTGGCAGAGAGATCACACAGGAGAAAGGGGGACGGGGCAGAGAGATCCCACGGTAGGAAGGGGGATGTGTCAGAGAGATATCGCAGGAGGATGGGGGACAGGGGAGGCAGATCCCACAGGGGGAAGGGGGACGGCGCCGAGGGATCCCACATGAGGAAGTGGGGCACGGGGGAGGAAGATCTCACAGGTGGACGGGGGACCGGGCAAAGAGTTCCCAGAGGAGGAAGGGGGACACGGGGGTCAGATCCCACAGGGGGATGGGGGACGTGGGAGGGAGATACCACAGGTGAAAGGGGGACACCGGAGTCAGATCACACAGGGGATGGGGGACGGTGGAGTGGGATCCCACAGGGGGGAAGGGGGAGGCGGGAGGGTGATCCCACAGGGGGGAAGGGGGACGGGGATCCCAAAATGGGGAAGGGGGAATGGGAGGGGGATCCCACAGGGGGGAAGGTGGATGGGGGAGGTGGGTCCCACAGGGGGAATGGGGACGGTGGAGAGGGATTCCACAGGGGTGAATGGGACACGGGATGGAGATCCCACAGGGCGGAGGGGGGAGGCGGGAGTGAGAACCCAGAGGGGGGAAGTGGGACGGGGGAGCAAGATCCCACGGGGGAAGGGGGACAGTAGAAATGGATTCCACAGGGGTGATTGGGGACGTGGATCACAAAATGGGAAAGGGGAAAGGGGGAGGGATATCCCACGGGGGGAAGGTGGACGGGGTTGGGGGATCCCACAGCGGGGAAGGGGTACGGGGCAGAGAGATCCCACAGGAAGAAGGGGGACGGGGAAGAGAGATCCCACAGGAGGAAGGGAGATGGGGCAGAGAGATCCCACAGGTGGATGTGGGACGGGGATGAGAGATCCAACGGTAGGAATGGGGAATGTGGCAGAGAGATCCCACAGGAGAGAAGGGGGACTTTGCTAGGGAGATCCCACAGGAGGGAAGGGGGAATGAGGGAGAGAGATCCCACAGGAGAGAAGGGTGACTTTGGTAGGGAGATCCCACAGGAGGAAGGAGTACGGGGGAGGGAGATCCCACAGGAGGGAAGGGGGACGGGGGAGGGAGATCCCACAGGTGGAAGGAGTACGGGGGAGGGAGATCCCACAGAAGGGGGCGGTGTAGTGTGATCCCCCAGGAGTGAAGAGGGACGGGGGAGGGGTTCCCACAGGTGGGAAGGGGGACAGGGTGGGAGACACACAGGAGGAAGGGGGACGGGGGAGGGAGAGCCCACAGGAAGGACGGGTGACCGGGGAGGGAGAGCCCGCCAGAGGGAAGGGGTTCGGGGGAAGAGAGATCCCAGTGGAGGGAAGGGATACGGGGGAGGGTGAGCCCCCAGGAGGGAAGAGGTACGGGGGAGAGAGATCCCACGGGGGGAAGGGGGATGGGGGAGAGGGATTTCACAAGGGTGAAGGGTGACACAGGAGGGAGATCCCACAAGGGGGAAGGAGGACGTGGATCCCAAAATGGGGAAGGGGGATGGGGGAGGGGGATCCCACAGGGGTGAAGGTGGACGGGGTTGGGGGATCCCACAGGAGGAAGGGGGACGGGTGAGTGAGATCCCCCAGGAGGAAGGGGGACGGGGAAGAGAAATCCCACAGGGGGGAAGGTGGATGCGGGAGGGTGATCCCACAGGAGTAAGGGGGAATGGGAAGAGAAATCTCACAGGAGGAAGTGGGATGGGGGAAAGAGATCCCACAGGAGGAAGGGGGATGGGGAAGAGATCCCACAGGAGGAAGGGGGTGGGGAAGAGAGATACCTCAGGATGAATGTGTATGGAAAAGACAGATCCCACAGGAGGAAGGGGGATGGGGGAAGGGAGATCCGACAGGAGGAGGGGGCAAAGGAGCTGAGGACTCACAGGAGGGTTAGGAAAGAGAGATCCCTCGGAAGGAAGGGGGATCGGGAAGAGAGATCCCACTAGAGGAAGGGTGATTGGGAACAGAGGCCCAACAGCAGGAAGCTGGATGCGGAAGAGAGATACCTCAGGATGAATGTGTATGGAAAAGACAGATCCCACAGGAGGAAGGGGGTGGGGGAGAGCGATCCCACAGGAGGAAGGTGGTTGTGGAAGAGAGAACACACATGTGTGATTGGGATGTGGAAGAGGGATCCCACAGGAGGAAGAGGGATGTGGAAGAGAGATCCCACAGGATGAATGTGTATGGAAAAGTCAGATCAGATCCCACAGGAGGAAGGGTGGAGCTGAGGAACGGGAAAGCTGTGACCACACTAATAGGGTATTATTATATACGGCCCAATCGGAGGAGCAAGTCTGTTGAGAGTTAGCACACCAATGTAAGAAACAGAAATTTGTAATCGTAGGGGATTTTAACTTACCACATATTGACCTGGACTCCCACTCTGTGAAAGGGTTAGATGGTGTGGAGTTTGTCAAATGTGTTCAGGAAAGTTTTCTAAATCAATATATTGAGGTAGCAACAAGGGAGGGTGCAGTACCTGATCTATTAGGGAATCAGACAGGTCAGGTGACAGAAGTATGTGTCAGCGAACATTTTGGGTCCAGTGACCATAATGTCATTAGTTTCAAGATAATTATGGATAAGGATAGGACTGGTCCACCAGTTAAGGTTCTGAATTGGAGAAGGGCCAATTTGGTGGAAATGAGAGAGGATCTGGGAAGAGTGGATTGGGATAAGTTGTTTTCTGGCAATGATGTATTCAGTAAGTGGAGTTACTGAACTGCGCTTACATCCAGAGTTTGCATGTTCCTGCCAGGATTAAAGGCAAAGTTAACAGGGATAGGGAACCTTGTTTTTCAAGGGATATTGGCGATCTGGTTAAGTACGTGTTTAGCAGGTACAGGCAACAAGGAACAAATGAAATATTTGAAGAGTATAGAGAATGTAAGGGAATACTAAAGAAGGAAATCAGGAAGGCAAAAAGAAGACATGAGGTTGTGTTGGCAGATAATGTGAAGGTAAACCTGAAGGGTTTCTACAAGTATATTAAGAGTAAAAGGATAGTAAAGGACAAAATTGGTCCCCTAGAAGATCAGAGTGGTTGTCTGTGTGTGGAGCATCACGAGATGGGGAAGATCTTAAACAGTTTTTTGCGTCAGTGTCTACTTAGAAAACTGGCATAGTGGATATGGAATTAAAGGAAACAAACAGTAGTGTCATGGAACGCGGCCAGTGAGTGAGTGGGCCAGTGAAGGAGTGGAAATATGAGGCTTTGACTTGAGAGATTCTGGCAGTTTTGGCAATTGGACTGTGCAAATCAAGACAACGAAGATTTGAATAGCTCAGACTCAGCAGAAAGCAGCTGATTGACCAAGCAGTTTGAAAAGCTCGAACAAATAAATAGAGGGGTAGCTCAAGCTGAGCGGCCCGTGGAAAGCGGCCAGTGAGAGAGTGGTGATTTGAGGCTTTGACAGGTCTTTACAATGCCTCCTGAGACGGTGATGTGCCTCTCCTGTGAGATGAGGCAGTCTTGGGGGAACTCCCCTCTCCCGCAGAGTCACATCTGCCAGAAGTGCTTGCGGCTGGGCGATCTGGAAGACCGTGTGAGGAATCTGGAGCAGCAGCTGGATGACCTTCGACTCATAAGGGAGAATGAGGCTGCCATAGATGAGAGCTACAGGGGGGTAGTCACACCTAGGCTGCCGGAAGCAGGTCGTTGGGTGACAGTCCAAGGGGGGAAAGCGAAGGAGAGTAGACAGGTAGTGCAGAACACCCCTGTAGCCATTCCCCTGAATAATAAGTTTACCGTCCTGGATACTGTTGGTGAGAACGTCCGACCAGGTGTGAGCCACGGTGGCAGGGCCTCTGGCACTGAGTCTTGACCCTGTGGTGCAGAAGGGTGGGACGGAGTGGAGGAGAGCTGTCGTCATTGGAGACTCTATAGTCAGGGGAGCAGACACGAGATTTTGTGGACGTGAGAAGGAAACCCGCATGGTTTGTTGCCTCTCGGGTGCCAGGGTCCGGGATGTGTCTGACCGGGTACATGACATTCTGGTACGAGAGGGAAAGCAACCAGAAGTCGTGATACATATTGGTACCAACGACATAGGCAGGAAGTGGGGTGAGGTCCTGAAGTGTGAGTTTCGGGAACTAGGCTGAAGGCTGAAGAACAGGACCTCAAGGGTGGTGTTCTCAGGATTGCTGCCGGTGCTACGTGATAGTGATGGTAAGAATTGGAGGAGATGGCAGTTGAGGAGTTGGTGCAGGGGGCAGGGTTTTAGAATTTTGGACAACTGGGATCTCTTCTGGGGAAAGTGGGACCTATACAGATTGGATGGGTTGCACCGGAACTCAAGGGGGAGCAATATCCTTGCAGGTAGGTTTGCTAGCATGTTTCGGGAGGGTTTAAACTAATTTGCAAGGGGGATGGGACCCGGAGTGATAAAGTAGTGAAAGAATTGTATGGAGTAAGGCCAGATCTGACACATAGAGAGGCTTTGAGGAAAGGGCAGCAGAATAAAGGGTATAAAGGCAGTAACGTAGAAGGGTTAAAGTGTGTGTACTTCAATGCAAGAAGCATCAGGAACAAAGGTGATGAACTGAGAGCTTGGATACATACATGGAATTATGATGTAGTGGCCATTACAGAGACTTGGCTGGCACCAGGACGGGAATGGATTCTCAATATTCCTGGATTTCAGTGCTTTCAAAGGGATAGAGGGGGGGGGAAAGGGGAGGACGGGTGGCATTACTGATCAGGGATACTATTACAGCTACAGAAAGGGTGGGTAATATAGCAGGATCCTCTTTTGAGTCAGTATGGGTGGAAGGCAGGAGCAGGAAGGGAGCAGTTACTCTACCGGGGGTATTCTATAGGCCCCCTGGTTCCAGCAGAGATACCGAGGAGCAGATTGGGAGGCAGATTTGTGCCAAAATAACATGGTTGTTATAATGGGTGACTTTAACCTCCCTAATATTGATTGGCACTTGATTAGTTCTAAGGGTTTAGATGGGGCAGAGTTTGTTAAGTGTGTCCAGGATGGATTCCTGTCACAGTATGTTGACAGGCCGACTAGGGGGAATGCCATACTAGATCTAGTATTAGGTAACGAACCGAGTCAGGTCACAGATCTGTCAGTGGTTGAGCATCTGAGGGACAGTGATCAGCGTTATCATGGAAAGGGATAGAATCAGAGAGGACAGGAATATTTTTAATTGGGGAAGGGGAAATTCTGAGGCTATAAGACGAGAACTTGCGGGTGTGAATTGGGATGATGTTTTTGCAGGGAAATGTACTATGGACATGTGGTCGATGTTTAAGGATCTCTTGTCGGATGTTAGGGATTAATTTGTCCCGCTGAGGAAGATTAAGAATGGTAGGGTGAAGGAACCATGGGTGACAAGTGAAGTGGAAAATCTAGTCAGGTGGAAGAAGGCAGCGTACACGAGGTTTAGGAAGCAAGGATCAGATGGGTCTATTGAGGAATATAGGGTAGCAAGAAAGGAGCTTAAGAAGGGGCTGCGAAGAGCAAGAAGGGGGATGAGAAGGCCTTGGCAAGTAGGGTAAAGGAAAACCCCAAGGCATTCTTCAATTATGTGAGGAACAATAGGATGACAGGAGTGAAGGCAGGACCGATTGGAGATAAGAGTGGGAAGGAGTCCCTAGAGGCTGTGGAAGTGAGCGAGGTCCTCAGTGATTACTTCTGTTCGGTATTCACCACTGAGAGGGAACTTGATGACGGTGTGGACAATGTGAGTGAGGTTGATGTTCTGGAGCATGTGGATATTAAGCTAGAGGAGGTGTTGGAGTTGTTGGGATGGATAAGTCCCCGGGGCCTGTCGGAATATTCCCCTGGCTGCTCCACGAGGCAACGGAAGAGATTGCTGAAACTCTGGCTAGGATCTTTATGTTCTTGTTGTCCACGGGAATGGTACGGGAGGATTGGAGGGAGGCAAATGCTGTCCCCTTGTTCAGAAAAGGTAGTAGGGGTAGTCCGGGTATTTATAGACCAGTGAGCCTTACATCTGTGATGGGAAAGCTGTTGGAAAAGATTCTTAAAGATAGGATCTATGGGCATTTAGAGCATCATGGTCTGATCAGGGACAGTCAGCATGGATTTGTGAAGGGCAGATTGTGCCTAACAAGCCTGATAGAGTTCTTTGAGGAGGTGACCAGGCATATAGATGAGGGTAGTGCAGTGGATGTGATCTACAAGGAGGTTAGTAAGGCATTGCACAAGGTTCCACATGGTAGGCTTATTCAGAAAGTCAGAAGGCATAGGATCCAGGGAAGTTTGACATGCGGATTCAGAATTGGCTTGCCTGCAGAAGGCAGAGGGCCGTGGTGGAGGTAGAACAATCAGATTGGAGGGTTGTGACTAGTGGCATCCCACTAGGATCTGTTCTGGGACCTCTACTTTTTGTGATTTTTATTAACGACCTGGATGTGGGGGTAGAAGGGTGGGTTGGCAAGTTTGCAGACGACACAAAGTTTGGTGGTGTTGTAGGTAGTGTAGAGGATTGTCGACGATTACAGAGAGACATTGATAGGATGCAGAAGTGGGCTGAGAAGTGGCAGATGGAGTTCAACCCGGGGAAGTGTGAGGTGGTACACTTTGGAAGGACAAACTCCAAGGCAGAGTACAAAGTAAATGGCAGGATAGTTGGTAGTGTGGAGGAGCAGAGGGATCTGCGGGTACATGTCCACAGATCCCTGAAAGTTGCCTCACAGGTAGATAGGGTAGTTAAGAAAGCTTATGTGGTGTTAGCTTTCATGAGTCAAGGGATAGAGTTTAAGAGACGCGATGTAATGATGCAGCTCTATAAAACTCTAGTTAGGCCATACTTGGAGTACTGTGTCCAGTTCTGGTCACCTCACTATAGGAAGGATGTGGAAGCATTGGAAAGGGTACAGAGGAGATTTACCAGGATTCTGCCTGGTTTAGAGAGTATGGATTATGATCAGAGATGAAGGGAGCTAGGGCTTTACTCTTTGGAGAGAAGGAGGATGAGAGGAGACATGATAGAGGTGTACAAGATATTAAGAGGCATAGACAGAGTGGACAGCCAGCGCCTCTTCCCCAGGGCACCACTGCTCAGTACAAGAGGACATGGCTTTAAGGTGAGGGGAGGGAAGTTCAAGGGGGATATGAGAGGAAGGTTTTTCACTCAGAGAGTGGTTGGTGCGTGGAATGCACTGCCTGAGTCAGTGGTGGAGGCAGATACACTAGTGAAGTTTAAGAGACTACTAGACAGGCATATGGAGGAATTTAAAGTGGGGGTTTATATCGCAGGCAGAGTTTGAGGGTCGGCACAACATTGTGGGCCGAAGGGCCTGGAATGTGCTGTACTATTCTATGTTTTATGGAACATATAGAGATTAAAGAGGAGGAGGTGCTTACTGCCTTACAGCAAATAAGGGTAAATAAATCCTCCAGGCCTGACATGATATTTTCTTGGACCTTGAGAGAGACTAGTGTAGAAATTGCAGGGGTCCTGGCAGAAATATTTAAAATGTATTTTGCCACAAGTGCGGTACCAGAGGATTGGAGGGTAGCTCATGTTGTTCTGTTGTTTGAAAAAGGCTCCAAAAGTGCACCAGGTAATTACAGGCCAGTGAGCCTGACATCGGTATTAGGTAAATTATTGGAAGGTGTTCTGAGAGATCGGATATAATAGGATTTGGACAACCAAGGGCTGATTAAAGATAGTCAGCATGGCTTTGTTCATGGCAGATCGTGTTTCATGAATCCTGTAGTGTTTCTCGAGTAGGTTACCAAGAATACACATGAAGGAAAGGCTGGGGATATTGTCTACATGAACTTTAGTAAGGCTTTTGACAAGGTCCCACATGGGAGGTTAGTTCAGAAGATTCAGACAGTAGGTATCCATGGAAAGGTTGTAGATTGGATTCCAAATTGGCTGTGTGGGAGAAGACAGAGAGTGGTAGTGGATGATTGCTTCTCAGACTGGAGGCCTGTGACTAGTGGTGAGTCTCCGGGATCTGTGCTGGGACTATTGTTGTTTGTTGTCTATATCAATGATCTAGATGATAGTGTGATAAATTGGATCAGCAAGTTTGCTGATGACACTAAGATTGGAGGCGTTGCGGACAGCGAGGAAGACTTTCAAAGCATGCAGAGGGATCTGGACCAACTGGCAACATGGGCCAGAAAATGGCAGATGGAATTTAATGCAGACAAGTGTGAGGTGCTCCATTTTGTAAGGACAAATCAAGGTAGGACTTACACAGTAAATGGTAGGGCACTGAGGAGTGCGCAGGCGTGACAGGGAGACAGGGTTGTAAAGAAGGCTTTTGGCAACCTGGCATTCATAAATCAAAGTTGAGTATTGGAGTTGGAATGTTATGGTGAGGTGGTATAAGACATTAGTGAGGCCAAATTTGTAGTATTGTGTGCAGTTCTGGTCACTGAACTATAGGACGGATATCAGGAAGACTGAAAGTGTGCAGAAAAGATCTGCGAGGATGTTGCCGGCTATTCAGGAGTTGAGTTACAGGGAAAGATTGAACAGGTTAGGACTTTATTCCTTGGAGTGCAGAAGAATGAGGGGAGATTTGATAGGTTTACACAATTACGAGGTATAGACAGGGTAGATGCGAATGGGCTCTTTCCACACGGATTAGGAGAGATAAATTACAAAAGCACTTTGCTTCAGGGTGAAAGGGGAAAGGTTTAGGGGGAACGTCCTCACTCAGAGAGTTGTGAGAGTGTGGAACGAGCTGCCATCTGATGTGGAAAATGCGGACACACTCTTTGGTCTTAAGAATAAATCTGATAAATGCATGGATGGGAGAGGTCTGGAGGGTTATGGACTGGTTGTAGGTCATTGGGACTAGCTGAATAAAGTTTTGGCACAGAGCAGAGAATGGCTTGTTTTCTTTGCTGTAGTGTTCGGTGATTTTACGATTCTATGAATATGGGGAGGTCAGTTCCCACAGGAAGAAGGGGGATGGGGAAGAGATCCCACAGGAGGAAGGGGAATGGGGAGGAGAGGTCCAACAGGAGGGAGAGGGATGGGGAAGTGAGATCACACAAGCGGAAGGCGGATGTGGAAGTGAGATCCCACAGGAGGAAGGGGGATGGGGTAGAGAGATCCGACAGGAGGTAGGAGAATGGGGAAGATAGATCCCACAGGATGAAAGGGGCATGGGGAAGAGAGATCCCTCAGGCGGATGGGGGATGGGGAAAATAGATCTGACAGGAGGAGGGGGGGATGGGAAGGGATAACACTGGACGGAAGGGAATGGGGAAGAGAGAACCCACACGAGGAAGAGGAATGGGGAAGAAAGATCCAGCAGGAAGGGGGTGGGGAAAAGACATTCCACTGAAGGATGAGGAAAGGGTAATAGAGAGCCCACAGGAGGAACGGGGATGGGGACGAGACCCCTAAGAATCGAACGGGGATTGGGATAAAAAGTCCCACAGGAGGATTCCAAGGGTAAACGATAATCCTGCAAGACGAGAGGATGCAGAAAATCTTTGTACGTGTGTGTTGGGTCTAAACAGAGACCCAGAGGAGATGCACCCTTACTCTCTGTGTATCTGCTAGTGAGGAACGTCACACATTATCAAGGACAGGGGAGGACAACCTCACAATGGTATTTCTTTCCTTCTCACTGGGACAGTCTGCAGACGGCCTCTTGTCCCTCACCGGGAAGGGGGTGTGAATCTCTGACCCACCTCCTGCAGTCAGTGTCGGTCTGGGTGTCAGTAACAGTGAGAAGGAACATTGTCAATGGACGTGTCACAGGCAGCAGGAAACACGGCCATTCCTGTGATTTACTACCATTAAACCAATGGTCGTTGTTCACTGATCTGAGGAAGTCTCCAACATCCCTTCACAAGGAGCCACAGAACCCTCCTGTCCTTGGGGAATTACTGACCGATCCCCTGGGCATTTGTCACAATTCTTCACAATCTGATTTATCACAGTTTAACCCAAATCTCTTTACATTGAAATGACACAATAGAACAGTTTAACAGTTCAGAGTAGGAGATAAATCAAGTTACCTCAACTCCTGGCACTTGTGCAGCCCGGGACCCAGCCGCTGGATTCCTTCCCACTGAATGTGGCAGTCCTGCAGGTCGAGGTGTTTTATTGTATCACAGAGTCCGATGGCATGAGACAGGACCACGCAGTCAATCGGGGTCAATGTCACTCCACTGAATGAAAGTGTTTCCACAGATCCCAGTGTTTCCTTAGCCAGTCCACGATTCTGAGACTCAAACAGGTAGTGCAATGTGTTCAGTAGGCTCCTTTGACCAGCTTCACTCCATGTGTTTCCAATCTGACGTTTAACCTCCTCCTTCACCCAGTCAATCACCCGGCAGGTTGTTTCATGTGGAAATGGACCCAGAATCTCCACCAGGCCCCGAACTGTCATTGGACAGGAGAGACCAGCAACAAAACGGAGAAATACCTCAAATCGCCCATCTGTCGTGTTGTGGGTTTCAGTGAGGAGTTTCTTAATATCTCTGCCATCTGGGATCAGGAATTGTGTCACTGCAGCTACAAACTCTTGGATGGTGAGGTGTGGGAATGTGTACACCACGCTCTGGGCAGAATCCTCTCTCTCCAAAAGCTCCATCAGGAACCCGGACAGGAACTGGGAAGGCTGAAGATTGTACTTGATCAAATCTCCATCTGTAAACACAATCTTCTTCTCGGACACTCCTCTGAATGCCATCTGACCAACCCTAAGTAACACATCACGGGGTCTCTCAATCTCACGGCCGTGGTTTTTCAGGATGTTGTAAATATAGTAGGAGTACAGTTGGGTGATGGTCTTGGGAACTCGCTGTGGGTCCTTGACTCTTTGTGTGAAGAAGGGACCCAGTGCCAGAGCGAGGATCCAGCAGTAGGAGGGGTTGTAGCTCATGGTGTACAGGATCTCGTTCTCCTTCACATAATTGAAAACAGCTTCCGCCACCGTCTGATCTTCAAAATGTCTGATGAAATATTCCTTCCGTTCCTCATCAACAAATCCCAGGATTTCAGCCCAGACACTGATATCCGCCTTTTCCAATAAATGCAACGCAGTGGGGCGGGTGGTCACCAGCACTGAACACCCTGGGAGCAGCTTGCCCTGGATTAAACTGTACACAATGTCAGACACTTCACACCTCCACTCGGGATCTGGGCACTGGTGCTTTGGTTCTGTATCTCTCCGACTGTCTGCAAAATCGATTTTGTGTTTGAATTCATCTAAACCATCGAAAATAAACAGTAATCCCTCTGCGTTCTTCCAGACTTCTCTCAGGAAATTCCCAAAGTAAGGATACTGATACAGAATCAGTTCCCTCAGGTTTATTCTACAATTAATGGTGTTTAAATCTCGGAATTTGAAACTGAAGACAAACTGGAACTGTTGGTATATTTTCCCCATGGCCCAGTCATAAACAATCTTTTGTACCATCGTTGTTTTCCCGATCCCCGGGACACCGGCCACTGCTGCTGAACTCCCAGATTTGGATTTACTCCGGGAAAAGCTGCTGTGGAATAACTGATCAGTATGGATTTTTTCCAGCTGTCTGCGGAGTTGTTTCTCTCTATAATCCTCATGGTCTCTGCCTCTTGCCAGCAGCTCATGTTCCACCAGTGTCCGATCTCGAACAGTAGAAATGACCGTGAGCTCAGCGTATCGATCAGCCAGCTGGAAAACCTTCACCTTCTCCGTCATCAGGATCGTGTTCACTCTCAATGTTTCAGTTCGTGTCCGCAGAGTCTCCTTGTGTTTCTGTTGGACATCTTCCATGGGAACAGAGAACATATTCAAAACGTTAAACGGCTCATCTGACAAAGAAATTTATAACGGTATTTCAGCATTCAGTGTTTGAGATTACATGAATAAATTCAATGCTTCCATGGATATTAGGACAGAAGGTAAAATTCTGTTCGCAGACACGGAATTGACAGCAATGGATATCCCTGAAAATGTCCAATCCTCATGTTCTGGTTCTAGTAATTTGTGAAGGTGAACATTCCCCTGATTGCACTTTCTGAGGATGCTTAAACAAGCATCACTTCCCAATAACATCTTAACTACATTCTACAGAGGCGTGGTGAGAGTGTGCTGACCTTTTGCATCACAACCTGGTACTCCAGCTGCAGTGCTGCCGACAAAAAAGCCTTGCAGGGGGTGGTTAGGGGAGCAGAGAAGGTTATTGGGGTCTCCCTACCTTCTTCCAAGACCTCTTTCAACGTCAATGCCTCCATTAGACACGGTACATCATTAACAACCCCTCACACCCTCTCCATGAACTGTTTGTTCTTCTGCCATCAGGTAAACGTTACAGGAGCATCAAAACTAAAACCACAAGGCTACTAAACAGCTTCCTCCCACCGGCAGTCAGACTGCTAAATAGCTGCTCTACCTGACTCTGCTTTGGACACTTTTAACTTGCACCGGACACTTATAACTCGATTTAAAGCGACATGTGGCTGTTGTGTTTTATTATTTATTGTTGTGTTTATTATTTAGTGTTGCGTTTGTTATGTTATGATTGCACTGCTCCTGGGAACCGCTGTCTCATTCTACCCTGCAGAGCTGATGTACGGTTGGAACGACAATAAAGTTTTTGAATCTTGAATACCCTATTGCAATCCTGACTGCACTCCCGTTACAAGAACATTTCACTATATTTAAAGCATTGTTTGCCTCATTAACAGACGCTGTTAATGTTGATCTGTTGTGGAACTATGGAGAGCAGGTCACTGTGCATTTTGGCAAGGCTGCACACTGAGGAGTCACAGGTGTCCACTGCTCTTGCATCAAAACAGGAGCAGAATACGCGGGAAATACTCAAGTCGGGCAGCGTCTGGGGGAGAATCACAGTGAAGTTGTGGATCGATAACCCATCGGAATGACCGAGATGAAAATGGGTAGTTTTCAATCGCAGTGATGGAGGATTGGTGGAAAGATGGAATCTCTGTTAATGGAAGAAGCCACAAGGGTCTGTCTCAGTGATGTACATTGTGTCTGTGGGAGAGGGTGGTGAAGTCTTGGCAACTGCTACTCATCAATCTTGCTGTGGGGGTATGGGGCTCTGTCTAATGAGGCCTCCATCTGTCAGAGTCGACCATGGATGTCCTGCCCCTGCAAGCCGGGACACTCCGATATGGAGAGGAAGCTTCTGCCGATGTAGCAAGCTCCCTCTCTCCATGCATCTGAAGTACACAAAGGAACGGCAGAGACTGACACAGCTTGGCACCAGAGGTGTCGCAGGAGATGCCAGTCTGCGTTGAACACCATTTAACACTGACTCAGGGACTCCAGCTCCAGGCTTTCCCACTGGGTTTACTCCCAAACTCTTCCCCATGTGGGGTTACAGTTTCAAGGCAGTGGAGTTCTGAGATCAGAGTTTTCCTACTCCTGGGTGAGCTGCCAATCACAGCCGACAAGCCCCATCTGCCCAAAGCGACTGGTTGTAAGGCACCAGTAACCCACCTCTGCCCCTTCTCCTGTGGGAAGAAACGCTTCCACCGGGATTAGTGGCTAAACCGCACGTGAAGGCCAAGAGCTGGACAGAGGCTACTCGCCAATGGGAGCATTTAATAGGTCATGGCAGCTCATCCGCACTGTCACCCCCCCCTACCCCCCGGTTATAACAATCTTAAGCAACCGAGGGGCGATGTAGTATTGACAATGAATCGGTAAATTGGTTTATTATTGTGACATGCACCACTGTAAATTGGAAAACTTTTCTGCATGCGATCCAAATAGATCATTACATCACATCGGTGCAATGAGGTTGTACAAGGAAAAATGGAACAGAATAGTTCAGGGAAACAGTGTTTCAGTTGCTGAGAAAATGCAGTGCAGGCAGACGATAAGGTAGAAGGCCAAAGGATCATTGGGAGGTCAGAGTTGAGTTTTTTTGAGACTATGTTCCTAAAGTGTAGAATTCAACAGCTTAAACTACAGTACTGTGCAGAAGTCTGAGGTGTATATTAGGACTGACACATTCTGTCTTTTATTTTCTAGTTTGCACTTTATCCCGTTGTGATGCAGTTTGAACGGCATCGTCTGGATGAAAGGTGCTTTATAAATAAGTCATTATTATTATTATTATTATTATTATTATTATTATTATCTTAGCCTAAACTGGTAAAACTTCAGGTACAGCATAGCCAAGCACACACATGTCTCAATTGATAGGAGATTTCAGACTATTCTCGTGGTGTATAGTGTTACGGGTTTTCGAAGATTTACACAAGTATCGCCGTGTGGGCCTAATTTATTAATACTATTCTGTAAAGCCTTTAGGATGATACCAGTTATCGATATTACGATTGGGATAAATAATACCCTGTTCGTGTTCCATAGTCTTTCATTTTGCCCTTTCAATTCAACATATTTCTGGTTTTGTTTTTACTAATTCATTTCCGTAAGTTATGTGTGTTTGGAATGGCTATATATATTTAAAAGGTTGCTTTTGCTTGTTTATCCTGTAAAATTACATCCGAACGCATATCATGAATTATCCGACCTGAAATCACGATTGGACGCAGTATGATATGAAGTACTCTAACTCTAAAAGTGGAGCAGGCTTGTACTTATTGTAGGTTATCGTGTTTTTCATCAGTTGTAGTTCAAGCAAGATTTTTGGGAATGTTTTCCACCACTTGATTGTGCTTGTGCAAGTCATGAGATTCAGTTAAATTACTGCAGGATGCTGTAAAGTGTTGGATTGTTTCTGGTTTCTCTTGTAATTTTCAGCATTCATCATCCTGAATCTATTGGTCCTTTATTCTGTATTATTGATAACTACATGTGTCAACAACCTTGTCCTGTATTGCCACAATGAGCCCTTCTGTTTCTGGGAAGAGGTCTCCAACTCTGAGCCAGGGGCTCGACGCTTCCTTGTCGGCATCTAATCGGCTCAGATCGTGTGGATGTCCTCCGTGGGGAGTCAGACTCTTCCATTGGTTAACGTTTTCTACTATTATGACAGTTTCTTCATTTTTATGGGTTATGCTTTCACTTACGGTCAGTGATATGTACCCTTTATCAGAATTGCATATGCGTGTATGGAGTGCTGAATCCTGCTTGCGTTATGAAAGTATGTCAATAGAGCTAATTGTGGATTTCAGAAAAGGCAAGATGAGGGAGCACGACACACCAGTCCTCACAGAGGGATTTGATGTGGAAAGAGTGAGCAATTCCAAATTCCTGGCTGTCAATATCTCCGAGTATCTAACCTGGACCCAATATATCGATGCAGCTACAGAGAAGGCACAACAGTGGCAATATTTCATCAGGAGTTTTCAACATCACTTGAATATTTCTACAGATGTAACTTGCAGCGCATTGTAACTGGCTGCATCACCGTCTGGTTCAAGAGGAACGGAGTAAGGCGCACACTCAACGATTCAGGAGCAACTTCTCCTCTGCCATTCAGTTTCCGAATGGACATTGAACCCATCGATACTGCCTCACTAATCTCTTTTTAAATTTCTATCTCTGCACTGCATATTTAGTTTAATATTTCATATAATCACACAGACATGCACAGCTATATATGTTCAACTTCCAGGCCCTGAAGCCTCTTCGCTGCTCAGCCAGATCCACCGTCTGACAGGCCACATGTCTCGCATGGACAACTCCAGGTTACCGAAAGCAGTACTCTACGGAGAACTCTCTCAGGATCGTCGTGCCCCGCGCAGGAGGTACAAGGACCAAATTAAGCAGAGGCTCTCTCAGGTAAATATGGAGGTCAATGAGTGGCAGCCGCTGATCCACGGAAAAGCCAGGAATTCTGAGGAACCCAGAAGAGCGAGTGCTGAAAAGAAGAGGGGATGCAAGAAGGATCCAACTACCCAAGCGCCTGCATCCCAGCTGTCCCTCTGTCCCAACTGCTCCCGAGTCCACAGATCCAGAATTGGCCTCTACCGTCACCAACAATCGTGTCGTCATCCAGTACCACCACCTCCCCCTCACAGACACACACACACACACACACACACACACACACACCTATTTGGGAAGAGAACAGGATTTAGGGTATGTTTCATGATCATTAATGCTTGGTGGAACCCCGCAATGTTCATGCCCTCAAACCCTTTTGTTCCCCAGATCTGGAGTACCTGGTGCTGCTGTGTAAACCTTTCCGGCTGCCAAGGGAGTTCCCGGCTGTTATTATCACAGCTGTGTAATAACAACATCCCCCAGTTGTGTGTTATTGTCACAGAGGGGAGATGATTTCCTTCAGAAATCGGTCAGGACTTTCCAAACCACAAAATTTGTACCAACAGTTCCGTGTGAACAGCACTTGCCATGAGACCGACTGCTTACATTGCCGGTGATCAGCAGGAGCTCACGAAATTCAGCTCCGATCTGTGCAAAGTCATCCAGGCAGCGAAACGACAATACAGAGATCGTATTCAGGCACAGCTCTCCACCAACAACACACACAGCTTATGGCAAGCTCTGCACCCCAATGCAGACTTCAGAGCTAAGTGCAATGGTGCTGCCAACATCGCTGCCTGTCTCCCAGAGGATCTAAGTCTCTTTACGCTGGGTTCGATATCGCCAACACTGAGACCCCGGGGAGAGCCGACAAAGCGACCTGCACATTGGTCATCTCTGAGGCTGAAGTTCGCAGGTGTTTCCAAAGAGTGGACAGTCGCAAGCCTGCGGGACCGGACGGCGTCCCATTACGGGTACTCAGGATGCGCGCGGCACAACTGGCAGGTGTATTTACGGATATTTTTAATCTCACCCTCTCCCAGTGTAGAGTTCCCTCCTGCTTCAAATCATCAACCATTGCTCCTGTACCTAAAACAACTAAGGCAACGTGTCTGAACGTCTGGCGTCCTGTCGCACTCACCTCAATAATAAGCAAATGCTTTGAGAGACTGGTCAACGACTGCATCTGCAGCTTGTTACCACCCACACTGGACCCCCTACAATCCACCTACTGACACAACCTATCAACAGATGACACAACAGCCACTGCTCTGCACACCGTCCTTAAACATCTGGAGAAGAGGGATGCTTGTGTGAGAATGATGTTATTAGACTACAGTTCAGCATTCAATACCATCATTCCCTCCAGGCTTGACAAGAAGCTCAGAGACCTCGGCCTTCACCCTGCCTTGTGCAGCTGGGTCCTGGACTTCCTGTCAGATCACCAGCAATTGGTTAGAGTGGGCTCCCTCACCTCTGCCCCTCTGACCCACAACACAGGAGCCCCTCAGGGCTGTGTCCTAAGCTCCCTCCTTTACTCTCTGTATGTGCACGACTGTGTCGCCACCCACAACTCCAATCTGCTAATTAAATTTGCTGAGGATACTATATTTATTGGCCAAATCTCAAATAATAACGAGGCAGCCTACACAGAAGAAGTCATCACCCTGACACAGTGGTGACAAGAAAACAACTTCTCCCTCAATGTCGCTAAAACAAAGGAGCTGGATGCAATGTTGCACAGACAAGAGGAATGGAGACGGGCCAACCCTTATTGACATCAATAGATCTGGGGTTGATTGACATCAATGGATCTGGGGTTGAGAGAGTGAACAGCTTCAAGTTCCTTGGCATTCACATCACTGAGGATCTCACGTGGTCTGTACACACCAATTGTGTTGTGATAAAAAGCACAACAGCACCTTTTTCACCTCAGACAGAACCGTAGAACATTACGGCACAGAAACAGGCCTTTTGGCCCTTCTTGGCTGTGCCGAACCATTTTTCTGCCTAGTCCCACTGACCTGCACCTGGGCCATATCCCTCCAAACCCCTCTCATCCATATACCTGTCCAAGCTTTTCTTAAATGTCAAAAGTGAGACCGCATTCACCACTTCATCTGACAGCTCATTGCACACTCCCACCACTCTCTGTGTGAAGAAGCCCCCCCCCATGTTCCCTTTAAACTTTTCCCCCTTCACCCTTAACCCATGACCTCTGATTTCTTTTCTCCCCTAGCCTCACTGGACTGCTTGTATTCCCTCTATCTATACCCATCATAATTTTATACACCTCTATCAAATCACCTCTCATTCTCCTATATGCAAGGGGATAAAGTCCTAACCTATTCAAACTTTCCCTGCAAATTAATTTCTCAAGTCCCGGCAACATCTTTGTAAACCTTCTCTGCACTCTTTCAACCTTATTAATATCTTTCCTCTAATTAGGTGACCAAAACTGCATACAATACTCCGCATTCAGTCTCAACAATGTCTTATACAACCTCACCATTACATTCCAACTCTTATACTCAGTACTTTGATTTATAAAGGCCAATGTACTAAAAGCTCTCTTTACGACCCTATCTACTTGTGACGCCACTTTTAGGGAATTATGTATCTATACTCCCAGATCCCTCTGTTCTACTGCCCTCCCCAGTGTCCTAACATTTACCTTCTATGTTCTAACTTGGTTTGACCTTCCGAAGTGCAATACCTCACACTTGTCCGTATTAAACTCCATCTGCCGTTTATCAGCCCATTCCTCCAACTGGTCCAAATCCCTCTGCAAGCTTTGAAAACCTTCCTCACTGTCCACTACACCAATCTTTTTATCATCAGTGAATTTGCTGATCCAATTTGCCACATTCTCATCCAGATCATTCAGATAGATGACAAATAACAATGGACCCAGCACTGATCCCCATGACACATCACTAGTCACAGGCCTCCACTCAGAGTAGCAATCCTCCACTACCACTCTCTGGCTTCTTCCATTGAGCCAATGTCTAATCCAATTTACTACCTCTCCATGTATAGCGACTGAATCTTCCCTACTAACCTCCCATGTGAGACCTTCTCAAAGGCCTTACTGAAGTCCATGTAGACAACATCCACTACCTTCCCTTAATCCACTTTCCTGGTAACTTCCTCAATAAACTCTAATAGATTGGTTAAACATGACCTACCATGCACAAAGCCATGCTGACTGTTTCTAATAAGTCCCTATCTATCCAAATACCTGGAGATCCTATCTCTTAGTATTCCTTCCAATAATTTACCTACTACCGATGTCAAACTTCCCGGCCTATAATTTCATGACTTACTTTTTGAGCCTTTTTTAAGCAACGGAACTACATGAGCTATTCTCCAATCCTCTGGCACCCGATCCATGGATATCGACATAATATTTATGCCAGGGTCACTGCAATTTCAACATTAGTCTCCTTCAAGGACCGAGGGAATACCCTATCAGGTCCTGGGGATTTATCTACTCTGATTTGCCTCAAGACAGCAAGCACCTCCTCCTCTTTATCTGTAAAAGTTCCATGACCTCCCTACTTGTTTGCCTTGTTTCCTTAAGACTCCATTCCAGTTTCCTTATTAAATAAAGATTCAAAATACCCATTTAATATCTCTCCCATTTCTTCCGGTTCCATGCATAGCCGACCACACTGATCTTCAAGAGGACCAATTTTATCCCTTACTATCCTTTTGCTCTTCACATACATGTCGAAGCTCTTCAAATTATAGTTCACCCTGACTGCCAAAGCAACCTCATGTCTTCTTTTAGCCCTCCTGATTTCTTTCTTAAGTATTTTCTTACTCTTTTTATACTCCTCAAGCATCTTATTTCCTCCCTGTTGCTATACATGTTATACATCTCTCTCTTCTTCTTTATCAGATTGCCAATATCCCTCGATAGCCAAGGCTCCTTATTCTTATTCATTTTGCCTTTAACCCTGACAGGAACATACAAACTCTGCACTCTCAAAATTTCTCCTTTGAAGGTCTCCCACTTACCAATCATATCCTTGCCAGAGAACAACCTGTCCCATTATATGATTTTTAGATCCCTTCTCATTTCTTCAAATTTGGCCCTTTTCAGGTTTAGAACGTCAACCCGAGGGCCAGATCTATCTTTATCCCTGATCAAGTTAAAACTAATGACATTATGATCACTGGAACGAATGTGTTCCCCTACACACACTTCCGTCACCTGCCCTAACTCATTTCCTAATAGGAGATCTAATATTGCATCTTCCCTAGTTGGTACATCTATATACTGATTTAGAAAACATACCTGAACACATTTTACAAACTCTAACCCATCTAGACGTTTAACAGTATGGGAGTCCCAATCAATGTGTGGAAAATTAAAATCCTCTACAATCACAAATTTCTGTCTCCTGCAGTTGTCTGTTATCTCTTTGCAGAATTGCTCCTCCAATTCTCGCTGACTATTGGGTAGTCCATAATACAACCCTATTAATGTGGTCATACCTTCCTTTTTCTCAGCTCCGCCCATATGGCCTCAGTAGACAAGCCATCTAATCTATCCTGCCGAAGCACTGCTGTAATATTTTCCCGGACTAGCAAAGCCAGCACCCACCCTTCATCCCTCTCTCTATCACGTCTGAAATATTGGAACCCTGGAACACTGAGCTGCCAGTCCTGCCCCTCCTGTAGCCAAGGTTCAGTAATGGCTATGATGTCATAACTCCATGTGTCAATCCAGGCCCTCAGCTCGTCTGCCTTTCCCACAATACTCCACGCTTTGAAATATACACACCTCAGAAGATTATTACCACCACACACAACCTTGCTATTTGTGACTTTGCATGAACTACCAACGTCATTTATTTTTACCCCCGTTCCACTATCTACTCTGGCACTCTGGTTCCCATCTAGTTTAAACCCTCCCCAAAAAAACTAGCAAACGTCCCTGCAAGTATATTGGTCCCTTGTAGTTCAGGTGTAACCCGTCTCTCTTGTACAGGTCCCCCCTGCCCCTGAAGAAGTCCCGATGATCTAGAAATCTGAAACCCTGCCCCCTACACCAGTTTCTCAACCACGTGTTCATCTGCCAGAGCATCGCACTCTTACCCTCACTGGCACGTGGCACAGGCAGCAATCCGGAGATTACTACCCTCTATGTCCTGTTTTTCAAGCTCTCTGTACTCACGCTTCAGGACATCCTGAATCTTTCTACCTATGTCATTGGTATCGATGTGTACCACAACATCTATCTGATCACCCTCCCACCTCAGAATGCTGTGCAGGCAATCAGAGATATCCCTGACCATGGCACCTGGGAGGCAACAAACCATCTGGGAGTCTCTGTCACAACCACAGTATCTCCTGTATGTACCCCTGACTCTGGAGTCCCCTATAACTACCGCTCTCCTCTTCCTCCTCCCTCCGTTCTGCACTGCAGAACCAGACTCAGTGCCAGAGATCTGGCTGCCGCAGCTTGTCCCAGGTAAGCCTCCCACCCAACAGTGGATTTGAAATAGAATTAGATAATCTGTTATCTGTTGTTCAAACCCGAACGGTATTCTGTCTGCTCTCCTGTGAGTATATTGTGATTATCTAAGTTGTTATCTCAGTTGTTATTAGTTACGAGTTGTACGATGCTATAATTTTAGATATAAAATTGTCTTATTATTATTAAGAGCCAATAATATCATAGTAGGTGACCATTTAGTAGTCTTATAAATGCAGAATAAAGCTGTCGTTGAGGCTGGTGGTACATACCTTCAGCCTTTTATATGTTCTCCCCCATGGGAGTATGACAGAGAGGATGTATGAGGTGGTTTGGGGTTCAGTAGCAAGGCTTTGGTTCGGGTTTGTGTCTTGCCAGCTTGATTGAGTTCCTCCAGGAGGTGACAAAGGTGATGCATGCAGTGACACATGGATATTGTCTACTTGTATATTGGTAGAGTGTTTGACAAACTCCCACATGGGAGGCTCATACAGAATATTAACATGCTTGAGAACTGTGGGGAATTGTCCTGTCTGCCGGGTACACAAACTGGGAGAAATGTCTTGGCTGGCGGGTGGTGAATCTGTGAAATTATTGTCATAGACGGCTGAGGAAGACACTTCATTGGATATAGACAATAGACAATAGGTGCAGAAGTAGACCATTCGGCCCCTCGAGTCTGCACCGCCATTCTGAGATCATGGCTGATCACTCACTATCAATACCCAGTCCCTGCCTTGTCCCCATATCCCTTGATTCCCCTATCCATCAGATATCTATCTAGCTCCTTCTTGAAAGCATCCAGAGAATTGGCCTCCACCGTCTTCCGAGGCAGTGCATTCCACACCTCCACAACTCTCTGGGAGAAGAAGTTTTTCCTCAACTCTGCTTTAAATAACTAACCTCTTATTCTCAATCCATGCCCTCTGGTACTGGACTCTCCCAACATCTGGAACATATTTCCTGCCTCGATCCTATCAAACCCTTTAATTATCTTAAACGTTTCAATCAGATCCCCTCTCAATCTCCTCAGTTCCAGTGTGTACAAGCCCAATCTCTCCAATCTCTCTCCGTAAGACAGCCCTGCCATCCCAGGAATCAACCTAATGAATCTACGCTGCACTTCCTCAATTGCCAGAATGTCCTTCCGTAAACCTGGAGACCAAAACTGTACACAATATTCCAGGTGTGGTCTCAACAGGGCCCTGTACAAATGCAAAAGGACATCCTTGCTCTTGTACTCAAATCCCCTTGTAATAAAGGCCAACATTCCATTTGCCCTCTTCACTGCCTGTTGCACTTGCTCATTCACCTTCATTGACTGATGAACTAGGACTTCTAGGTCTCTTTGCATTTCTCCCTTACCTAACTCTACACCGTTCAGACAATACTCTGCCCTCTTGTTCCTGGTTCCATAGTGGATAACTTCATATTTATTCACATTGAATGACATCTGCCAAGTATCTGCCCATTCACCCAGCCTATCCAAGTCTCCCTGTATTCTCCTAACGTCCTCTTCGTATGTCACACTGCCACCCAGTTTAGTATCGTCAGCAAACTTGCTGATATAGTTTTCAATGCCCTCATCTAAATCGTTGACATAAATCGTAAAGTGATTTTATATATATATATATTTAAAATGCATGTCGATATGTTCCTGATTAGGAAGAGCGTCAACGTTTACTGGGATAATGGGGTAGAGAGGAATTGAAAAGCAAATTTACTGAGCCGAATGGCTTAATTCTGCTACTAGGTCTTATGGTTTTAGGGAGCATCTGGAGTATTGTGTTCACTTCTGATTGTCCAGCTCTTGGAAGGATTGGAGAGGGTGCAGAACAGGTTCATCAGGATGTTGCCTGGATTCGGTGACATGTGCTACAAGTAGAGGTTTGAGAAACTTGGTTTGTTTATTCTGGAATTAGAATAGAGATCTGACTGAGGTGTACAAGTTTGAGAGATAAGAGTTTGGGTCGACAGCCTGTATTTTGTTTGTTATTTTTTTACATATGACTGGTGTCTAATACCAGAGGGCATTTGGTTAAGGTGAGATGGGGTAAATTTACAGCAATTGAGGGTAGTTTTTTAAAAGAGTTCTGGGTGCCTGGAATTTACTGTCTGGGTCAACATGGCTTTGTGAAGGGAAGGTCGTGCCTCACGAGGCTAATTGAGTTTTTTGAAGAGGTAACAAAAAGCAATTGACAGAGGTACGGTAGTAGATGTGGTCTACATGGATTTTAGCAAGGCATTTGACAAGGTCCTTCACGAGAGACTCATCCAGAAAATCATGAGCACGGGATAAGTGGAACCTTTGCTGTTTGGATAAATAATTGGCTTACAGGAAGAAAGCAGAGAGTCGTAGTGGAAGGAAAGTATTCTGCCTGGAGGTCGGTGACTAGTGGAGTGCCGCAGGGATCTGTGCTGGGACCTCTGCTATTTGTGATTTTTATAAATGACCTGGATGTAGAGGTGGAAGAATGGGTGAGTAAATTTGTGGATGACATGAAGATTGGAGGAGTTGTGGATGGAGCTGTAGGTTGTCGAAGGTTACAAGAGGATATAGATAGGGTGTAGATTTGGGCAGAAAAGTGGCAGATGGGGTTCAAACTGGATAAGTGTGAGGTGATGCATTTTGGAAGGACAAACCAGAATGCTGAGTACAAGTTTCATCGTTGGTTACTTAAGAGTGTGAATGAACAGAGGGAGCTTGGTGTTCAAATCCATACATCCCTTAAGGTCGCTGCACGGGTTGATAGGATGGTTAAGAACTGCCATTGGATGCTATGCTTCATTAATAGGGGGATTGTGTTCAAGAGTAGAGAGGCCAAGTTGCAAATCTACAAATCTCTGGTGAGACCGCACTTAGAGTATTGTGTTCAATTCTGGTCACCTCATTATAGGAAGGATGTGGAAGCTATGGAGAGGGTGCAGAGGTGATTTACCAGGATGTTGCCTGGTTTGGAGAACAAGTCATGTGAAGCAAGGTTAGCAGAGCTGGGACTTTTCTCTTTGGAGCGTAGAAGGATGAGAGGGCACTTGATAGAGGTCTAAAAAATTATGAGAGGCATAGATGGGGTGGATTGCTAGAACCTGTTTCCCAGGGCACCAATAGCAAACACTAGAGGGCATATGTACAAAGCTAAGGGAGGGAAGCTTGGGGGAGACATCAGGGGTAAGTTTTTTTACGAAGTGTTGTGGGTGCCTGGAACAACTTGCCAGGGATGGTGGTGGAGGCTAAAACATTAAGGGTATTTAAGAACCTCTTGGACAGGCACATGGATGAAAGAAAAATAGATGGTCACGGTGTATTGTGGGTTTAGTACTCTTTTTAAAGGAATACATGGGTCAGCACAACATCCAGGGCGGAAGAGCCTGTACTGTGCTGTAGTATTCTAGTGTCTAGAGTCTAGTGTCTAGGGTCATGTCGGAAGCAACTATGTTATAGATGCTACTAGTTATACATGAATGTGCAGGAAATGCAAGGAAATTATCAATAATATAAGAAAGGATACCAAAGTATATATTTTCTCTTTCCCGGATATATAAAGAGTGAAAAAACGGAGAGGGTCGATATCGGACCACTAGAAACTGCTGTTGTAGTTGCAGTAACGGGTGAAAAGGAAATGCCAGACAAGCTCTGTGCAAGTGACCGGCAGAATTCCAAAAGGTAAAGAACATCAGCGAACAGAATTGCATGTAGTGCTATTACAAAGGAAAAGGGGCTTGGAAGATGAAAGGTCTGAAGATAGAAAAGTCACCTGGACTGGGTCATACAGTGTATCAGGAGTCTGCCTAAGGTGTGTTGGGATTCCCAGAGTGTGAGGATCTGGAGTGGAGGCTTCAGCAGAACCAACAGCTGGATTAATAGAAAAATATATTGTAGAATATTCAGGCTGCAAAGAGAGATTCGTTGAATTGTTACTTGAATCCAGAGATCAGCGAATGATTAATGGTGAATTTTGATTCCCAGGTTTTGCCAAGTCACAGACTAACACTTGAGATGTGGTTTGAACTGTGCATTTGATCACTCACCTATCAGCTGAGTGGGTAATTCAGTTAAACCTTGGCCGATGTTCATGTATTCTTGTGGATCAGGACCTGTTTAAATATGAAAAAAAATCCATGGAAACAGAGCTAAAATAATTAAAATAACTAAAATGTTTATCTCAATGTGCCTTTGTGTTCAGAGCGTGGTTTTAACATACCGAGTTCCTGTATTTCCCTCAGTATTCTGTCCAACTTCGGTAACTCAGTCCTCCACATCAGGAAGTATTCCCACATCGCCCTCCGGGCCCGGGAGCCTTTGCCATTCACCAGACTGAGGAAGAGTCTGGAACTCTCTGCCCGGTTTCCCTTCTCTGTCAGCTCAGTGACTTTCTACAAATGGAAACAATGGACTTATTGTGGAGCAGACAGACAGACATGGAGAATGTGCAGGAAAGTATCTGTTCATGGCACCAGTAGCTTCAGAACAGATGCAGTCACTGGGCTGCTGCCTCATCCTCCCTGGGTTCAGTCATTAACAGAGAAACAGTAACTGAAGGAAATTCTAAATCAATATTGTGTAAGAATAAGGATTTACTGGCACCCTGCAGTAGATGCAATGTGATTAATTTCCTTGATCTGTCAATGTGCAGCATTACATCAACAAGATGTGACAACAAGAACGGGAGAGAGGGGAGAGAGAGAGCAAAAACAAATGGATGGCGGGCATCACTGAATCGTGGCTGACAAAATTTTATAGTTGGGTGCTTAAACCCAAGGATAAATATTGAATCGAAAGGATACGCAGGTAGGTGAAAGTGTTGGGTCGAAGCTGCTGTCATTAAAAATGAAAAGTCCTGAGAAAGAGGTGATGTCGGATTAGACGACGTGGATGTTAAGAAACTGCGTAGGTAAAATGACCCTGATGGAAATTATACACAGGCGTGTTAACAGTAGCCAGGATGTGGGCTACAAATTACAACGGGGGAGAGAAGTGGCATGGAACATAGTCAATGCTAAAATTGTCACGGGGAGTTTCAATATCCAGGTAGCTTTGGAAAATCAGGTCGGTGCTGAATCCCAAGTGAGGGAATTTGTAGAATGCCTATGAGATGGCTTTTGAGAGAAGCCTGTGGTTGAGCCCACTATAGGAAAGGCGGATCTGGATTCTGTGTTGTGTATTGAACCAGATTTGATCAGGGAGCTTCAGCTAAATAAACCCTTCAGAGGCACTGATCATAAAATAGCAAAACTCAGCCAGCAGGTTGAAAGGGAGAAGGTAAAGTTAGAGGTATCAGTGCTATAGTAGAATAAAGGAAATACTTCGGCATGAGAGAGGAACTGAGCAATAATTCATTCGAAAATGACACTAACAGGGACAATGGCAGAGCAGGAATGGTTGAAGTTTCTCGGAGGACAAACAATCACAATGATGAAGAATTATTCTAAACGGAGGATGATCAACCGTGGCTGACGAGGTAGTCAAAGCAGCACAAAAGCAAAGGAGAGGGTACAGAATATTACAAAATATAGCAGAAAGCTGGAGGACTGGGATGTTTTTACAAATCAACAGAAGACAATTCAAAAACCTTAAACAGAGAAAATATGAAATAGGAAGGCAGGCTAGAGAATGATGTAAAATAGCTTACCAAAACGTCCGTCTAATATATGAAGATTGAAAGAGAGGAGAGTGGCTATTGGACCACCGGAAAATGACAGTGGAGAGGTACTGTCAGGGGACAAGGAAATGCCGGAAGATATTGGTCGGCATTTTGCGTCAGTCCTCACTGTAAAAACACTGGAACGTGCCAGATATTTGAGAATGTCAGGTGGCAGAAATGAGTGTATTTGCAGTTATTGCGGAGAAGGCGTTTGGTAAGCTGAAAGTTGTGAAGATAGATGAGTCCAGATCAACTCACCCGATTGCTTCTGAAAGAGGAGGCTGAAGAGATTGTGGAGACATTAGTAATGATCGCTCAAATATCACTAAATGTTGGAATGGTTCCGGAGGACTGATCATTTTAAACTATAGGCCAGTTAGTCTGATCAACGTTTGGGAAGATGTCAGCAGTCGCTAATTGAGGATAAGGTTTCGGGGTATTTGGATGCACATGATAAGAAAAAGGCCAACATCCATGGAAGGGAATCCTGCCTGACAGAACTGTTGGAATTTTTTGAGAGAACAGCATGTTGGGTCGACAACAGAGAGTCAGTGCAAGTTGTTTACTTGGACTTCCCGAGGACCTTCGACCAGGTGTCCCACATGACGCCGTTTAACAAGGGCCGACAGTAGGACAAGAAAGACACTGGCATGGATAGAGGATCCAAGATTTTCTCCGGACAGATTTGTCTGACTGCCAGGAAGCACAGAATAGGAACAAATAGGGCTTTCTCTGGTCGAATGTTGGTGCCCAGTGGTGTTCTGCAGTGGTTGGTTTTGGGACAGTTTCTTTTTCCGTTATGTCAATGATTTGTAGGCTTTATGGCCATTATTGTGGGCATTACGAAGACATGGGGAGGGAGGGGAAGTGTTGAGGAAGCAGGGAATTTGCGGGAGGACATGGACCTATGAAAAAATGGACACTTCAGTGGCAATTGGAATGTAGTATAGTGAGGTACATGGCCATATACTTTAGCAGAAATAATGAAGACGGAACAGCCTCAGATTAGAGGGACGTCCATTTGGAACAGAAATGAGGATATTATTTAGCCGAGGAGTAGTGAATCTGCAGAATCCATTGGAACTGACAGCTGCGGAGACCAGGTCATTGAGTATATTTAAATTAGAGATTGGTATCTTCTTGACTGGTCAGCAAAGTTCACTGGGAGAAGGCAGGTGAGTGGGGTTGAGAGGGATAGTATATCACCCATGATGTAATGGCGGAGCAGAATCGATGGGCCTAATGGCCAATTGTGCTCTGATGCCTTATGGTCTCATGATGTATAAAGACAAAAGAAGATTAAGAAATGTCAGTGCGGCTATCTTATAATGGAGATGGTTACTGCCTGGCACTCATACCGTAAAATGGTAATGACTTCCTGAATGCAGGCATGGGTTTCCTGATTAACTGAGGAATTATGAACAAAACGTTGAATAGTCTTCAAGCAACATACACCTATGCTGGAATTAAGATAACTGAATATGGATGCGCTTAGGACATTGTTCTGAGAAATAAGAGAGGCAGGGTTTAAGGGGAAGCACAACATTGTGGGCCAAAGGGCCTGGACTGTGCTGTACTGAAATAAATCATCATAATTCCCTGATGGTCCACTGCACTGTAAAATAATCCTTCAGTTTCACTGCTACCAGGTCTGATGAGTTACCGTTGTGAAAGAGATTTAACCAGTAAAGCAGACGTCTCCAGATGATGAATTTATAGATCAGCATCATATTTACAGATTATCGCTGATAAACAGATTGACACTGATAAATACAGCAGGTGATACAGGGAAAGG
The DNA here is from genome assembly GCF_030144855.1 of Hypanus sabinus. Lineage (NCBI taxonomy): Eukaryota > Metazoa > Chordata > Chondrichthyes > Myliobatiformes > Dasyatidae > Hypanus > Hypanus sabinus. The sequence continues at coordinate 257,184 of NW_026781256.1, read as the reverse complement.
TGATACTAAACCTGCAGTTTCCAGTGCTCCCCACCTTAACAGCTGAAACCAGATCTGCGAGAGACAAGTCAGAGATCAAAGTCTCCATTGCCAAGTCGATCTCCTAAAACTTGCAGAAGATTAATGTTGATCACTATTCCCTCTGATACCAGCAGATCAGTGACAATACACGAACTGCACTCACCTCATTTTCTTCTCTACTGAAATGTCCCTCCTTTGTCAACATCCAACCCAGTCTCTCAACCTTTTCTTCAATTGCTTGTTTGAGTCTGTCCCTGTAGAACTTTGTCAGTTGGTACAGTCGATATTCCTCCCCCTGTGCCAGGAGGTCGGAGATTGTAAACTCTGGCGCTGTGAATATAAAAAAGAAAATGTAGGCTTGAACTCAGAGATCCCTCGTCTCCACCGCTCTCACCCAACTCAACAAAACAAACCGTGTCTTGAACCTGCCTCCAGATAGAAAACTTGATTAATTCTCCATCTCCAACACCATCACACTGACCACGGAGTCCCCCTACGGCTGTGTGCACAGACCACTGCTGTTCACTCTGCTGACCCACGACTGTGCTGCAACACACAGCAAGAACGACGAGACAGCTTACAGAGAGGAGGTGCAGCAGCTAATGGACGTGCAGAGCCAGCAAACTGTCTCTGAATGTGAACAAAACAAAAGCGATGGTTGTTAACCATTCAGGAGGGCACGGAGTGACCAGTCCCCACTGAAGATCGACGGCTCCTCGGTAGAGATCGTTAAGAACAACAAATTTCTTGGTGTTCATCTAGCGGAGAATCTCACCTGGTCCCTCAACACCAGCTCCATAGCAAAGAAAGCCCAGCAGCGTCTCCACTTTCTGCGAAGGCTGAGGAAAGTCCATCTCCCACCCCCCATCCTCATGACATTCTACAGGGGTTGTATTGAGAACATCCTGAGCAGCTGCGTCACTGCCCGGTTCGGAAATTGCACCATCTCAGATCGCAAGACCCTGCAGCGTATCGTGAGGTCAGCTGAGAAGACCATCGCGGTCTCTCTTCCCGCCATCACAGACATTTACACCACACGCTGCATCCGTAAAGCCAGCAGCATTATAAAGGATCCTTGCACCCCTCATACAATCTCTTCTCCCTCCTGCCATCTGGGAAAATGCACCGAAGCATTCAGGCTCTCACGGCCAGACTATGTAACAGTTTCTTCCCCCAAGCTATCAGAGTCCTCAATACCCAGTGCCTGGCCTGACGCCTTACTGCCCTATTTTCACGTATATTATTTATTGTACTGTCTGCACTGTTTTGTGCACTTTATACAGTCCTAGATAGGTGTGTAGTTTAGTGTAGTTGTTGTGTGTTTTTTTTCTTTTCCTCTGTGTTGTTTTTTTTTCCGTAGTTCAGTCTAGTTTTTGTAATGTGTCATGTAACACCATGGTCCTGAAAAACGACTCACTTTTACTATAACTGTATCAGCAGTTATGGTCGAAATGGCAATATAAATCTGACTTGACATGACTTGAATGTAACACTTGCCTTAAAGCCTACCCAACAATGTTCTAGGCATTACGTAATAGAAGGACCACATTTAATATAAACCAGTCCATCCCCAATCCGACCCATTCACCTATTTCAATTTCCGATGGGTTAAATTTTGGGACCGTTTGTAATATTCCCTTCCCGGAGACACTCTCTCCATCCTGGCGAATACATTTCCCCTGATACACATCCCGGAAACGCTCTCCTCATCTGGACAGCTGAATTTCCTCCAATTCACATCCTGGAAATCCTCAGAGCAGGTAGTACATTTCCTGTGGTGGGGTAACGGCTGCCCAGTGCACCACATGTACCACACCCACACATTTTCCCTCTCCTCTGTCCAACCCTCCAACAAGGTCACACCTTTACCCTCCACCCTGCCGCATTCTGTGAGCACGTCACCCTCATATTTCACTCACCTGCTCCTTCTTGGGGACTTGACAGTTCTGTGTTCAATGAGCTTCCGAGCTGACAGACAGTCACCTCACTTGTGCCGGATCCAGGGTCCGGATCAGTGTCTCTGACGTCACTGTGTCTGGGCTGACAGACAGTCACCTCACTTGTGCCGGTTCCAGGGTCCTGATCGGTGTCTCTGACGTCACTGTCTCTGTGCTGACAGGCAGTCGCCTCACTTGTGCCGGCTCCAGGGTCTTGCTCAGTGTCTCTGACGTCACTGTCTCTGGGCTGACAGGTAGTCGCCTCACTTGTGCCGGTTCCAGTGTCCTGATCAGTGTCTCTGACGTCACTGTCTCTGGGCTGACAGACAGTCACCTCACTTGTGCCGGTTCCAGGGTCCGGATCGGTGTCTCTGACGTCACTGTCTCTAGTCTGACAGACAGTCGCCTCACTTGTGCCGGTACCAGGGTCCGGGTCAGTGTCTCTGACGTCACTGTCTCTGGGCTGACAGATAGTCGCCTCCCTTGTGCCGGTTCCAGGGTCCTGATCAGTGTCTCTGACGCCACTGTCTCTGGGCTGACAGACAGTCGCCTCACTTGTGCCGGTTCCAGGGTCCTGATCGGTGTCTCTGACGCCACTGTCTCTGGGCTGACAGACAGTCACCTCACTTGTGCCGGTTCCAGGGTCCGGATCGGTGTCTCTGACGTCACTGTCTCTAGTCTGACAGACAGTCGCCTCCCCTGTGCCGGTTCCAGGGTCCGGATCGGTGTCTCTGACGTCACTGTCTCTAGTCTGACAGACAGTCGCCTCCCCTGTGCCGGTTCCAGGGTCCGGATCAGTGTCTCTGACGTCACTGTCTCTGGGCTGACAGACTGTCGCCTCCCCTGTGCCAGTTCCAGGGTCCGGATCAGTGTCTCTGACGTCACTCTCTCTGAGCTGAATTTGCTCCTCCTCCTCTGACGCCGGATTGCATTCCATTGGGACATCGCTCTCAATCTGACCCTGCTTTGGTCCCTTGCTTCCCGTGTCCCGATCATCTTCCCTCGATGATCTGCCTGTAAAAATCCTCTTCAGTACTTTCCTAGCTCGTTTCAATTTCCCACCTGAAATAAGTGATGAATTGCAGGTTATACGAGTATGATTTAGATCTGAGCAAAACTGATTCAGATTGCAATGGAGCCGAGACTCTGGCTGGCCAGATTTGGAGTGGAACTGTGCTGGTTAATGTGAACCGTACATCCTGTCAGGTGCCCATCCTGATAAGCCGGTGACTGGACACATTTACTCCCAGTAAAATAGCACGACAGGCACCGTGATACTAATCACAGCAGTTGAACACACGGATGACCACGGGATCATAATGCACCGGTGTCCGGTGATACTGGGAAATATCACTGTGATTATCTTCCACGAACTAAAATCTCCCTCGGTCACTAACTGTCCAGTAGTCTGTGTCACAAAAAGACCAGCAACGGGATTACACATGGTCCAGTCTGCTGGATCACACATTCTCCAGTTGCTTTGTCACACAAGGAGCTGGAGACTGGACAAGGGGACTGGAGTTGCTTTCTCCAGTCCCCTTGGTCACCGACTGACCATTCCCTTGAGGCGGACGTCGTCCGGTCCCCTGGGTCGCAGGCTGACCATTCCCTTGAGATCTATGCTGACCTCTCCCATGGTTCCCATCTTATCCCCTACCTGCTGATCATCATGTAACAACTATGCATGTCATTGGCAAAGTCTTGGTTCTAGAGCTTTGTGTGTAGTTGCAGTTGCTAATCTATAGGATGGAGGTGATGAAGCTGGAAAGTGTGAAGTGAAGAATGAACACTACGGTACTGGGCTAAGGTGTCTTTCGTGTTAGACAATAGACAATAGACAATAGGTGCAGAAGTAGACCATTCGGCCCCTCGAGTCTGCACCGCCATTCTGAGATCATGGCTGATCATTCACTATCAATACCCAGTACCTGCCTTGTCCCCATATCCCTTGATTCCCCTATCCATCAGATATCTATCTAGCTCCTTCTTGAAAGCATCCAGAGAATTGGCCTCCACAGTCTACCGATGCAGTGCATTCCACACCTCCACAACTCTCTGGGAGAAGAAGCTCTTCCTCAACTCTGTTTTAAATAACTGACCTCTTATTCTCAATGCATGCCCTCTGGTACTGGACTCTCCCAACATCTGGAACATATTTCCTGCCTCAATCCTATCAAATCCTTTAATTATCTTAAACGTTTCAATCAGATCCCCTCTCAATCTCCTCAATTCCAGCGTGTACAAGCCCAATCTCTCCAATCTCTCTGCGTAAGACAGCCCTGCCATCCCAGGAATCAACCTAGTGAATCTACGCTGCACTTCCTCAACTGCCAGAATGTCCTTCCTTAAACCTGGAGACCAAAACTGTACACAATATTCCAGGTGTGGTCTCACCAGGGCCCTGTACAAATGCAAAAGGACATCCTTGCTCTTGTATTCAATTCCCCTTGTAACAAAGGCCAACATTCCATTTGCCCTCTTCACTGCCTGTTGCACTTGCTCATTCACCTTCATTGACTGGTGAACTAGGACTCCTAGGTCTCTTTGCATTTCTCCCTTACCTAACTCTACACCGTTCAGACAATACTCTGCCCTCTTGTTCCTGCTTCCAAAGTGGATAACTTCACATTTATTCACATTGAATGACATCTGCCAAGTATCTGCCCACTCACCCAGCCTATCCAAGTCTCCCTGTATTCTCCTAAAGTCCTCTTCGCATGTCACACTGCCACCCAGTTTAGTACCCCACTAGTCACCTCCAGCCAGTCCGAGAAACACCCATTCACTGCTACCCTTTGCTTTCTATCTGCCAACCAGTTTTCTATCCATGTTGAAACCCTGCCCCCAATACCATGAGCTCTGATTTTACTCACCAATCTCCTATGTGGCACCTTATCGAATGCCTTCTGAAAATCTAGGTATACAACATCCACTGGCTTACCCTCGTGTAACATCCTTGTTACACCCTCAAAAAACTCCAACAGATTGGTCAAGCATGATTTGCCCTTGGTAAATCCATGCTGGCTCGGCCTAATCCTATTTCTGTCATCTAGATGTGCCACTATTTCGTCCTTAATAATGGACTCAAGCATCTTCCCCACGACTGACGTTAGGCTAACTGGGCGATAGTTCTCCGTTTTCTCCTTCCCTCCCTTCCTGAAAAGTGGGACAACATTAGCCACTCTCCAATCTTCAGGAACTGATCCTGAATCTAAGGAACATTGGAAAATGATTGCCAATGCATCCGCAATTTCCTGAGCTACCTCTTTTAGAACCCTCGGATGCAGACCATCTGGACCCGGGGATTTATTAGCCTTCAGTCCTACCAGTCTACTCATCACAGTTTCTTTCCTAATGTCAATCTGTCTCAATTCCTCTGATATCTTATGACCCTGGCCCATCCATACATCTGGGAGATTGCTTGTGTCCTCCCTGGTGAAGACAGATCTAAAGTATGCATTAAATTCTGTTGCCATTTCCCTGTTTCCCATAACAATTTCTCCCAATTCATTCTTCAAGGGGCCAACATTGTTCTTAACTATCTTCTTTCTCTTCACATAGCTAAAAAAGCTTTTGCTATCCCCTTTTATATTCCTGGCTAGACTGAGCTCAAACCTGATTTTTTCTCTCCGTATTGCTTTTTTAGTTATGATCTGCTGCTCCTTAAAACTTTCCCAATCATCTGTATTCCCACTCATCTTAGCCCTGTCATACTTCTTTTTCTTTAATGCTATACAATCTCTGACTTCCTTTGTCAACCACTGTGGCCCCTTCCCCCTCTTTGAATCCTTCCTTCTCATTGGAATGAACTGCTTTTGTATCTTTTGTATTATGCCCAAGAATGTCTGCCACTGCTGATCCACTGTCTTTCCTGCCAGGGCATCCGCCCATTTAACTTTGGCCAGCTCTTCCCTCATGGCTCCGTAGTTTCCTTTATTTAATTGCAACACTGACACCTCTGATCTGCCCTTATCCCTCTCAAATTGTAGATAACTTATCATGTTATGATCACTACTTCCTAATGGCTCCTTTACTTCAAGATCACTTATCAATTCCTGTTCATTACACATCACCAAGTCCAAAATTACCTCGTTCCTGGTTGGCTCAAGCACAAGCTGTTCCAAAAATACATCCCTTAGACACTCCACAAACTCCCTATCCTGGGGTCCAGCACCCACCTGATTCTCCCAGTTCACCTGCATGTTGAAATCTCCCATAACGACTACATTAACTTTAGCACATGCCAATGTTAACTCCCTAATCAACTTGTACCCAATATCCACGCTACTGTTTGGGCTGTTATATGGTTGGGCTGGGACAGCTTGCCCTGGAGCTCAGGAGCTTGAAGGCAAACCTTACACACACACACACACAGTAGTCAGGGGTGCAGATAGGGTAGATGGTCACAGTCTTTTTCCGCGGGTAGGGGAGTCTGAGACTCGAGGGCAGAGATTTAAAAGGGACCAAAGGGGCATTTTTTCACGTGGTGGCTGATGGGTATAAAGTACATGCATCCGGAGGAGGCCACAAGCACAAATAAAATTACAAAATTGAGAGCATGTGTGCAGGAAAAAGGGGAGAAGAAGTTTAGGAGGGAAATTTGGGAAAAGTGCAGGAAAATGGGACATTTAGATCAGCATGAATTATATGGGCCGAAGGACCCGATTCCAGGCTGGAGCATCGTTTTTATTCCAGCTGGATTCTCGGATTTGAGCACAATCACAATGTCTACAGGTGACTCAGACATTTGGTCATTGGGTATGCCGGGTTTCCCAGCCAAAATCCTAGGAATTTATATTCATGTGCAAGATCATATCAAGAGGGAAATATTTAGAAACTCAGGTTCACCATTTCTCCACAGCCCACACATTCACCGGGGTGTTAAAACTCCGAAGCAGATCACAAATGTATCTACAATGAGCTGCCTCCTGATCCTCAGCCATTCCCAGCACCGGCAATGATCTCCGCTCCGCTGCCGAAAACAGATTTCGGTGACACCCCTCCTCCTTTGCGTAGCAGGCAAGAAAAACCAGGGGGGAGTTGGTAGCTTTCCTTCCAAAACCTGAAATGCTGTGTTATCATAGAATCTCGGTAATCCCTGAAATGCTCCTATCATCTGGTTCTGAATTTTATAAATGAAAGTTGACTATGTCTTACACATCAGGGCCTGTCTGGAGGTGAAATGGACCCTGACCCTGAACATTTACATAAACCACAAGATCGCTGTCACATTCCTGTCTCTGTTTCACTCACGATCACCTGATTCAGGAGCCCCTGTTCCTTTCACTCAGCTGAAGGTTTGTGTGGTGAGCGGAGTGATTCGACCATTACTGGTGTCAGGTCCCTGCGCTGGAACTGTTGGGTTGATCAATTACTCAAGGCCGCTTTACCAGTGGGATAAATGACACTGCTGGATGAAACTTTTCTATGCCCTGTTAACACCTGTGTCAGTTTTTTCATCTGAACTATTGTGTACAAACGCGATAAAAGTTTCATTCAAAGATCCCGGTAATCATACCTTTGTCCATTCTGATTCTGACTGACGATTGTTGATTGTCGTCGTCTTGTTCACACTTTGGTCGCTCTGCAGGACAGCTCCACCTGCTGGTGAGGCTCTAAATTTCACAACAAGCAGACAGTGAGTCGGAGAGTACGACTACTTTGCAAATATGACAGTATTTCCATCCCCTGTAGCATTTGGCATTGGAACCAAACATTCCCTGTTAGTAACCACTTCCACACCACATCTGTCCACTGATACCTGGGGCATCTACTGACAGAGTCACAGAGCAATAAAATGCAAATTCAGAGCGTTCAGCCCAACGAGACAATGACGACCACAGTGCCCATTGAGATGGTCACAATTTCCTGTGATGGGGCCATCTCCCTTCTGGCCTCTTCACTCCATCTACACACCCCGACTGCTTTTTGATTTATGGAACTGCACCTGCCTCATCCACTTCCTCTGGCTGTTTCATCCACATGATCCCCAACATCTGCATGAATCCGCTGCTGATCAGATTCGGTTTGCAATCTCTTTAACAGCCCCTGTCCATTTAGATCCCCTCGATGCTACGATAATCTTCTCTGTGAACGGCAACTACTAACGTTGTGCATTCTGCGAACTTACCCGTCAAGTAATCCTTGTGCAACCGCATCCAAATCGCTGCTATAAAATAACGAATATCAAAGGTGCCAACTTGTAGCCACACGACACAGCACTAGTTACTCGCCTCCATTGCGAGGAGAAAACTTCAGCCACCACTCTTTGCTTGATGCTAATTTTGAATACATCCAATTTGCTCTCTCCGGACAGCATGGAACCTGATCATCGAGACCAAGCTGTCATGTGACACCTTGTCAAAGGCTTTACTGAAGTCCCATGCACAACATCCATGGGAACATAACTTTGAATTTCCACCTCTGCTTAATGCCACGTTCACAGGATCTTCCGGCTCTGGGGATGGCGAAACGAAAGAGATGCCTTCCTAGCACTGGCAGGCAGAGCAGCAGCATTAATGCCCCACGGTGTTACTTGGTCCCAGGGACTGGGCAGAGCTCTTTGAAGTTCCATATCCTCCACTGTTAGTATGGAAGCACAATTCTAGAATTTCCACCTCCATTTCATTAATTCCATGGCTCCTTTACGGGGGGGGGGGGGGGGTGGCGGGGGAAGCAGTGAATGTAAAATCATTCAGTTTTGCTCGGCTTTCAAATACTGTTTAACAATTACAGCTCGGTATTTAACACCACCATCATTTCTAAACTAATCAGTCTACTCCAGGAACCGGGCCTCAATACTGCCTTGTGAAGTTGGATCCTGGTTCTTCTCGCTTGTACTCTTCAGTCATTTCGATTTGGTAACAAAAAAAAACGTCTGTTGGTACGAACATCGGGGGATGCTGACATTGCCCGCTCCTCTATTCACTATCCACCTTGGACTGAGTACAGCTCCAACACCATTTACAAGGGGGATGCTGACATTGCCCGCTCCTCTATTCACTATACACCTTGGACTAAGTACAGCTCCAACACCATTTACTAGGGGGATGCTGACATTGCCCGCTCCTCTATTCACTATACACCTTGGACTGAGTACAGCTCCAACACCATTTACAAGGGGGATGCTGACATTGCCCGCTCCTCTATTCACTATACACCTTGGACTGAGTACAGCTCCAACACCATTTACAAGGGGGATGCTGACATTGCCCGCTCCTCTATTCACTATACACCTTGGACTGAGTACAGCTCCAACACCATTTACAAGGGGGATGCTGACATTGTCCGCTCCTCTATTCACTATCCACCTTGGACTGAGTACAGCTCCAACACCATTTACAAGGGGGATGCTGACATTGCCCGCTCCTCTATTCACTATCCACCTTGGACTGAGTACAGCTCCAACACCATTTACAAGGGGGATGCTGACATTGCCCGCTCCTCTATTCACTATACACCTTGGACTGAGTACAGCTCCAACACCATTTACAAGGGGGATGCTGACATTGCCCGCTCCTCTATTCACTATACACCTTGGACTGAGTACAGCTCCAACACCATTTACAAGGGGGATGCTGACATTGCCCGCTCCTCTATTCACTATACACCTTGTACAGCTCCAACACCATTTACAAGGGGAATGCTGACATTGTCCGCTCCTCTATTCACTATCCACCTTGGACTGAATACAGCTCCAACACCATTTACAAGGGGGATGCTGACATTGCCCGCTCCTCTATTCACTATACACCTTGGACTAAGTACAGCACCAACACCATTTTCAAGGGGGATGCTGACATTGCCCGCTCCTCTATTCACTATACACCTTGGACTGAGTACAGCTCCAACACCATTTACAAGGGGGATGCTGACATTGCCCGCTCCTCTATTCACTATACACCGTGGACTGAGTACAGCTCCAACACCATTTACAAGGGGGATGCTGACAATGCCCGCTCCTCTATTCACTATACACCTTGGACTGAGTACAACTCCAACACCAATTACAAGGGGGATGCTGACATTGCCCGCTCCTCTATTCACTATACACCTTGGACTGAGTACAGCTCCAACACCATTTACAAGGGGGATGCTGACATTGCCCGCTCCTCTATTCACTATCCACCTTGGACTGAGTACAGCTCCAACACCATGTACAAGGGGGATGCTGACATTGCCCGCTCCTCTATTCACTATCCACCTTGGACTGAATACAGCTCCAACACCATTTACAAGGGGGATGCTGACAATGCCCGCTCCTCTATTCACTATACACCTTGGACTAAGTACAGCACCAACACCATTTTCAAGGGGGATGCTGACATTGCCCGCTCCTCTATTCACTATACACCTTGGACTGAGTACAGCTCCAACACCATTTACAAGGGGGATGCTGACATTGCCCGCTCCTCTATTAACTATACACCTTGGACTGAGTACAGCTCCAACAGCATTTACAAGGGGGATGCTGACATTGCCCGCTCCTCTATTCACTATACACCTTGGACTGAGTACAGCTCCAACACCATGTACAAGGGGGATGCTGACATTGCCCGCTCCTCTATTCACTATACACCTTGGACTGAGTACAGCTCCAACACCATTTACAAGGGGGATGCTGACCTTGCCCTCTCCTCTATTCACTATACACCTTGGACTGAGTACAGCTCCAAAACCATTTACAAGGGGGATGCTGACATTGCCCGCTCCTCTATTCACTATCCACCTTGGACTGAGTACAGCTCCAACACCATTTACAAGGGGGATGCTGACATTCCCGCTCCTCTATTCACTATCCACCTTGGACTGAGTACAGCTCCAACACCGTGTACAAGGGGGATGCTGACAATGCCCACTCCTCTATTCACTATACACTTTGGACTAAGTACAGCTCCAACACCAGTACAAGGGGGATGCTGACATTGCCCGCTCCTCTATTCACTATCCACCTTGGACTGAGTACAGCTCCAACACCATGTACAAGGGGGATGCTGACATTGCCCGCTCCTCTATTCACTATACACCTTGGACTGAGTACAGCTCCAACTCCATTTACAAGGGGGATGCTGACATTGCCCGCTCCTCTATTCACTATCCACCTTGGACTAAGTACAGCTCCAACTCCATTTACAAGGGGGATGCTGACATTCCCCGCTCCTCTATTAACTATACACCTTGGACTGAGTACAGCTCCAACACCAGTACAAGGGGGATGCTGACATTGCCCGCTCCTCTATTCACTATACACCTTGGACTGAGTACAGCTCCAACACCATTTACAAGGGGGATGCTGACATTGCCCGCTCCTCTATTCACTATACACCTTGGACTGAGTACAGCTCCAACACCATTTACAAGGAGGACGCTGACATTGCCCGCTCCTCTATTCACTATACACCTTGGACTGAGTACAGCTCCAAAACCATTTACAAGGGGGATGCTGACATTGCCCGCTCCTCTATTCACTATACACCTTGGACTGAGTACAGCTCCAACACCATTTACAAGGGGGATGCTGACATTGCCCGCTCCTCTATTCACTATCCACCTTGGACTGAGTACAGCTCCAACACCATGTACAAGGAGGATGCTGACATTGCCCGCTCCTCTATTCACTATACACCTTGGACTGAGTACAGCTCCAAAACCATTTACAAGGGGGATGCTGACATTGCCCGCTCCTCTATTCACTATCCACCTTGGACTGAGTACAGCTCCAACACCATTTACAAGGGGGATGCTGACATTGCCCGCTCCTCTATTCACTATACACCTTGGACTGAGTACAGCTCCAACACCATTTACTAGGGGGATGCTGACATTGCCCGCTCCTCTATTCACTATACACCTTGTACAGCTCCAACACCATTTACTAGGGGGATGCTGACATTGCCCGCTCCTCTATTCACTATACACCTTGGACTGAGTACAGCTCCAACACCATTTACATGGGGATGCTGACATTGCCCGCTCCTCTATTCACTATACACCTTGGACTGAGTACAGCTCCAACACCATTTACAAGGAGGATGCTGACATTGCCCGCTCCTCTATTCACTATACACCTTGGACTGAGTACAGCTCCAACACCATTTACAAGGGGGATGCTGACATTGCCCGCTCCTCTATTCACTATACACCTTGGACTAAGTACAGCACCAACACCATTTACAAGGGGGATGCTGACATTGCCCGCTCCTCTATTCACTATCCACCTTGGACTGAGTACAGCTCCAACACCATTTACAAGGGGGATGCTGACATTGCCCGCTCCTCTATTCACTATCCACCTTGGACTGAGTCCAGCTCCAACACGATGTACAAGGGGGAAGCCGACATTGCCCGCTCCTCTATTCACTATCCACCTTGGACTGAGTACAGCTCCAACACCATGTACAAGGGGGATGCTGACATTGCCCGCTCCTCTATTCACTGTACATCTTGGACTAAGTACAGCTCCAACACCATTTACAAGGGGGGTGCTGACATTGCCCGCTCCTCTAATAACTATACACCTTGGACTGAGTACAGCTCCAACACCATTTACAAGGGGGATGCTGACATTGCCCGCTCCTCTATTCACTATCCACCTTGGACTGAGTACAGCTCCAACACCATTTACAAGGGGGATGCTGACATTGCCCGCTCCTCTATTCACTATCCACCTTGGACTGAGTACAGCTCCAACACCATTTACAAGGTTGATGAAGACATTGCCCGCTCCTCTATTCACTATACACCTTGGACTGAGTACAGCTCCAGTACCATTTACTAGGGGGATGCTGACATTGCCCGCTCCTGTATTCACTATCCACCTTGGACTGAGTACAGCTCCAACACCATTTACAAGGGGGATGCTGACATTGCCCGCTCCTCTATTCACTATACACCTTGGACTGAGTACAGCTCCAACACCATTTACAAGGGGGATGCTGACATTCCCGCTCCTCTATTCACTATACACTTTGGACTAAGTACAGCTCCAACACCATGTACAAGGGGGATGCTGACATTGCCCGCTCCTCTATTCACTATCCACCTTGGACTGAATACAGCTCCAACACCATTTACAAGGGGGATGCTGACAATGCCCGCTCCTCTATTCACTATACACCTTGGACTAAGTACAGCTCCAACACCGTGTACAAGAGGGATGCTGACATTGCCCGCTCCTCTATTCACTATACACCTTGGACTGAGTACAGCTCCAACTCCATTTACAAGGGGGATGCTGACATTGCCCGCTCCTCTATTCACTATCCACCTTGGACTGAGTACAGCTCCAACACCATTTACAAGGGGGATGCTGACATTGCCCGCTCCTCTATTCACTATACACCTTGGACTGAGTACAGCTCCAACACCATTTACAAGGGGGATGCTGACATTGCCTGCTCCTCTATTCACTATACACCTTGGACTAAGTACAGCTCCAACACCGTGTACAAGGGGGATGCTGACATTGCCCGCTCCTCTATTCACTATACACCTTGGACTGAGTACAGCTCCAACTCCATTTACAAGGGGGATGCTGACATTGCCCGCTCCTCTATTCACTATCCACCTTGGACTAAGTACAGCTCCAACACCATGTACAAGGAGGATGCTGACATTGCCCGCTCCTCTATTCACTATCCACCTTGGACTGAGTACAGCTCCAACACCATTTACAAGGGGGATGCTGACATTGCCCGCTCCTCTATTCACTATCCACCTTGGACTGAGTACAGCTCCAACACCATTTACAAGGAGGATGCTGACATTGCCCGCTCCTCTATTCACTATACACCTTGGACTGAGTACAGCTCCAACACCATTTACAAGGGGGATGCTGACATTGCCCGCTCCTCTATTCACTATACACCTTGGACTAAGTACAGCTCCAACACCATTTACAAGGGGGATGCTGACATTGCCCGCTCCTCTATTCACTATACACCTTGGACTGAGTACAGCTCCAACACCATTTACAAGGGGGATGCTGACATTGCCCGCTCCTCTATTCACTATACACCTTGTACAGCTCCAACACCATTTACTAGGGGGATGCTGACATTGCCCGCTCCTCTATTCACTATCCACCTTGGACTGAGTACAGCTCCAACACCATTTACAAGGGGGATGCTGACATTGCCCGCTCCTCTATTCACTATCCACCTTGGACTGAGTACAGCTCCAACACCATTTACAAGGGGGATGCTGACATTCCCGCTCCTCTATTCACTATACACCTTGGACTAAGTACAGCTCCAACACCAGTACAAGGGGGATGCTGACAATGCCCGCTCCTCTATTCACTATACTCCTTGGACTGAGTACAGCTCCAACACCATGTACAAGGGGGATGCTGACATTGCCCACTCCTCTATTCACTATACACCTTGGACTGAATACAGCTCCAACACCATTGACAAGGGGGATGCTGACATTGCCCGCTCCTCTATTCACTATACACCTTGGACTAAGTACAGCTCCAACACCATTTACAAGGGGGATGCTGACAATGCCCGCTCCTCTATTCACTATCCACCTTGGACTGAGTACAGCTCCAACACCGTGTACAAGGGGGATGCTGACATTGCCCGCTCCTCTATTCACTATACACCTTGGACTAAGTACAGCTCCAACACCGTGTACAAGGGAATGCTGACATTGCCCGCTCCTCTATTCACTATCCACCTTGGACTGAGTACAGCTCCAACTCCATTTACAAGGGGGATGCTGACATTCCCGCTCCTCTATTCACTATACACCTTGGACTGAGTACAGCTCCAACACCATGTACAAGGGGGATGCTGACATTGCCCGCTCCTCTATTCACTATACACCTTGGACTGAGTACAGCTCCAACACCATTTACAAGGGGGATGCTGACATTCCCGCTCCTCTATTCACTATCCACCTTGGACTGAGTACAGCTCCAACACCATGTACAAGGGGGATGCTGACATTGCCCGCTCCTCTATTCACTATACACCTTGGACTGAGTACAGCTCCAACACCATGTACAAGGGGGATGCTGACATTGCCCGCTCCTCTATTCACTATACACCTTGGACTGAGTACAGCTCCAACACCATTTACAAGGGGGATGCTGACATTGCCCGCTCCTCTATTCACTATACACCTTGGACTGAGTACAGCTCCAACACCATTTACAAGGGGGATGCTGACATTGCCCGCTCCTCTATTCACTATACACCTTGGACTGAGTACAGCTCCAACACCATTTACAAGGGGGATGCTGACATTGCCCGCTCCTCTATTCACTATACACCTTGGACTAATTACAGCTCCAACACCATTTACAAGGGGGATGCTGACATTGCCCGCTCCTCTATTCACTATCCACCTTGGACTGAGTACAGCTCCAACACCATTTACAAGGGGGATGCTGACATTGCCCGCTCCTCTATTCACTATACACCTTGGACTGAGTACAGCTCCAACACCATGTACAAGGGGGATGCTGACATTGCCCGCTCCTCTATTCACTATACACCTTGGACTGAGTACAGCTCCAACACCATTTACAAGGGGGATGCTGACATTCCCGCTCCTCTATTCACTATACACCTTGGACTAAGTACAGCTCCAACACCATGTACAAGGGGGATGCTGACATTGCCCGCTCCTCTATTCACTATCCACCTTGGACTGAATACAGCTCCAACACCATTTACAAGGGGGATGCTGACAATGCCCGCTCCTCTATTCACTATACACCTTGGACTAAGTACAGCTCCAACACCGTGTACAAGGGGGATGCTGACATTGCCCGCTCCTCTATTCACTATCCACCTTGGACTGAATACAGCTCCAACACCATTTACAAGGGGGATGCTGACATTGCCCGCTCCTCTATTCACTATACACCTTGGACTGAGTACAGCTCCAACACCATTTACAAGGGGGATGCTGACCTTGCCCGCTCCTCTATTCACTATCCACCTTGGACTGAGTACAGCTCCAACACCATTTACAAGGGGGATGCTGACATTGCCCGCTCCTCTATTCACTATCCACCTTGGACTAAGTACAGCTCCAACACCATTTACAAGGGGGATGCTGACATTGCCCGCTCCTCTATTCACTATCCACCTTGGACTGAGTACAGCTCCAACACCATTTACATGGGGATGCTGACATTGCCCGCTCCTCTATTCACTATCCACCTTGGACTGAGTACAGCTCCAACACCATGTACAAGGGGGATGCTGACATTGCCCGCTCCTCTATTCACTGTACATCTTGGACTAAGTACAGCTCCAACACCATTTACAAGGGGGGTGCTGACATTGCCCGCTCCTCTAATAACTATACACCTTGGACTGAGTACAGCTCCAACACCATTTACAAGGGGGATGCTGACATTGCCCGCTCCTCTATTCACTATCCACCTTGGACTGAGTACAGCTCCAACACCATTTACAAGGGGGATGCTGACATTGCCCGCTCCTCTATTCACTATCCACCTTGGACTGAGTACAGCTCCAACACCATTTACAAGGTTGATGAAGACATTGCCCGCTCCTCTATTCACTATACACCTTGGACTGAGTACAGCTCCAGTACCATTTACTAGGGGGATGCTGACATTGCCCGCTCCTGTATTCACTATCCACCTTGGACTGAGTACAGCTCCAACACCATTTACAAGGGGGATGCTGACATTGCCCGCTCCTCTATTCACTATACACCTTGGACTGAGTACAGCTCCAACACCATTTACAAGGGGGATGCTGACATTCCCGCTCCTCTATTCACTATACACTTTGGACTAAGTACAGCTCCAACACCATGTACAAGGGGGATGCTGACATTGCCCGCTCCTCTATTCACTATCCACCTTGGACTGAATACAGCTCCAACACCATTTACAAGGGGGATGCTGACAATGCCCGCTCCTCTATTCACTATACACCTTGGACTAAGTACAGCTCCAACACCGTGTACAAGAGGGATGCTGACATTGCCCGCTCCTCTATTCACTATACACCTTGGACTGAGTACAGCTCCAACTCCATTTACAAGGGGGATGCTGACATTGCCCGCTCCTCTATTCACTATCCACCTTGGACTGAGTACAGCTCCAACACCATTTACAAGGGGGATGCTGACATTGCCCGCTCCTCTATTCACTATACACCTTGGACTGAGTACAGCTCCAACACCATTTACAAGGGGGATGCTGACATTGCCTGCTCCTCTATTCACTATACACCTTGGACTAAGTACAGCTCCAACACCGTGTACAAGGGGGATGCTGACATTGCCCGCTCCTCTATTCACTATACACCTTGGACTGAGTACAGCTCCAACTCCATTTACAAGGGGGATGCTGACATTGCCCGCTCCTCTATTCACTATCCACCTTGGACTAAGTACAGCTCCAACACCATGTACAAGGAGGATGCTGACATTGCCCGCTCCTCTATTCACTATCCACCTTGGACTGAGTACAGCTCCAACACCATTTACAAGGGGGATGCTGACATTGCCCGCTCCTCTATTCACTATCCACCTTGGACTGAGTACAGCTCCAACACCATTTACAAGGAGGATGCTGACATTGCCCGCTCCTCTATTCACTATACACCTTGGACTGAGTACAGCTCCAACACCATTTACAAGGGGGATGCTGACATTGCCCGCTCCTCTATTCACTATACACCTTGGACTAAGTACAGCTCCAACACCATTTACAAGGGGGATGCTGACATTGCCCGCTCCTCTATTCACTATACACCTTGGACTGAGTACAGCTCCAACACCATTTACAAGGGGAAGGCTGACATTGCCCGCTCCTCTATTCACTATACACCTTGTACAGCTCCAACACCATTTACTAGGGGGATGCTGACATTGCCCGCTCCTCTATTCACTATACACCTTGGACTGAATACAGCTCCAACACCATTGACAAGGGGGATGCTGACATTGCCCGCTCCTCTATTCACTATACACCTTGGACTAAGTACAGCTCCAACACCATTTACAAGGGGGATGCTGACAATGCCCGCTCCTCTATTCACTATCCACCTTGGACTGAGTACAGCTCCAACACCGTGTACAAGGGGGATGCTGACATTGCCCGCTCCTCTATTCACTATACACCTTGGACTAAGTACAGCTCCAACACCGTGTACAAGGGAATGCTGACATTGCCCGCTCCTCTATTCACTATCCACCTTGGACTGAGTACAGCTCCAACTCCATTTACAAGGGGGATGCTGACATTCCCGCTCCTCTATTCACTATCCACCTTGGACTGAGTACAGCTCCAACACCATGTACAAGGGGGATGCTGACATTGCCCGCTCCTCTATTCACTATACACCTTGGACTGAGTACAGCTCCAACACCATTTACAAGGGGGATGCTGACATTGCCCGCTCCTCTATTCACTATACACCTTGGACTGAGTACAGCTCCAACACCATTTACAAGGGGGATGCTGACATTGCCCGCTCCTCTATTCACTATACACCTTGGACTGAGTACAGCTCCAACACCATTTACAAGGGGGATGCTGACATTGCCCGCTCCTCTATTCACTATACACCTTGGACTAATTACAGCTCCAACACCATTTACAAGGGGGATGCTGACATTGCCCGCTCCTCTATTCACTATCCACCTTGGACTGAGTACAGCTCCAACACCATTTACAAGGGGGATGCTGACATTGCCCGCTCCTCTATTCACTATACACCTTGGACTGAGTACAGCTCCAACACCATGTACAAGGGGGATGCTGACATTGCCCGCTCCTCTATTCACTATACACCTTGGACTGAGTACAGCTCCAACACCATTTACAAGGGGGATGCTGACATTCCCGCTCCTCTATTCACTATACACCTTGGACTAAGTACAGCTCCAACACCATGTACAAGGGGGATGCTGACATTGCCCGCTCCTCTATTCACTATCCACCTTGGACTGAATACAGCTCCAACACCATTTACAAGGGGGATGCTGACAATGCCCGCTCCTCTATTCACTATACACCTTGGACTAAGTACAGCTCCAACACCGTGTACAAGGGGGATGCTGACATTGCCCGCTCCTCTATTCACTATCCACCTTGGACTGAATACAGCTCCAACACCATTTACAAGGGGGATGCTGACATTGCCCGCTCCTCTATTCACTATACACCTTGGACTGAGTACAGCTCCAACACCATTTACAAGGGGGATGCTGACCTTGCCCGCTCCTCTATTCACTATCCACCTTGGACTGAGTACAGCTCCAACACCATTTACAAGGGGGATGCTGACATTGCCCGCTCCTCTATTCACTATCCACCTTGGACTAAGTACAGCTCCAACACCATTTACAAGGGGGATGCTGACATTGCCCGCTCCTCTATTCACTATCCACCTTGGACTGAGTACAGCTCCAACACCATTTACATGGGGATGCTGACATTGCCCGCTCCTCTATTCACTATACACCTTGGACTGAGTACAGCTCCAACACCATTTACAAGGTTGATGAAGACATTGCCCGCTCCTCTATTCACTATACACCTTGGACTGAGTACAGCTCCAACACCATTTACAAGGGGGATGCTGACATTGCCCGCTCCTCTATTCACTATACTCCTTGGACTGAGTACAGCTCCAACACCATTTACAAGGGGGATGCTGACATTCCCTCTCCTCTATTCACTATACACCTTGGACTGAGTACAGCTCCAACACCATGTACAAGGGGGATGCTGACATTGCCCGCTCCTCTATTCACTATCCACCTTGGACTGAGTACAGCTCCAACACCATTTACAAGGGGGATGCTGACATTGCCCGCTCCTCTATTCACTATACACCGTGGACTGAATACAGCTCCAACACCATTTACAAGGGGGATGCTGACAATGCCCGCTCCTCTATTCACTATACACCTTGTACTGAGTACAGCTCCAACACCATTTACAAGGGGGATGCTGACATTGCCCGCTCCTCTATTCACTATACACCTTGGACTAAGTACAGCTCCAACACCGTGTACAAGGGGGATGCTGACATTGCCCGCTCCTCTATTCACTATACACCTTGGACTAAGTACAGCTCCAACACCATTTACAAGGGGGATGCTGACAATGCCCGCTCCTCTATTCACTATCCACCTTGGACTAAGTACAGCTCCAACACCATTTACTAGGGGGATGCTGACATTACCCGCTCCTCTATTCACTATACACCTTGGACTGAGTACAGCTCCAACACCATTTACTAGGGGGATGCTGACCTTGCCCGCTCCTCTATTCACTATCCACCTTGGACTGAGTACAGCTCCAACACCATTTACAAGGGGGATGCTGACATTGCCCGCTCCTCTATTCACTATCCACCTTGGACTGAATACAGCTCCAACACCATTTACAAGGGGGATGCTGACAATGCCCGCTCCTCTATTCACTATACACCTTGGACTGAGTACAGCTCCAACACCGTGTACAAGGGGGATGCTGACATTGCCCGCTCCTCTATTCACTATACACCTTGGACTGAGTACAGCTCCAACACCGTGTACAAGGGGGATGCTGACATTGCCCGCTCCTCTATTCACTATCCACCTTGGACTGAGTACAGCTCCAACACCATTTACATGGGGATGCTGACATTGCCCGCTCCTCTATTCACTATACACCTTGGACTGAGTACAGCTCCAACACCATTTACAAGGTTGATGAAGACATTGCCCGCTCCTCTATTCACTATACACCTTGGACTGAGTACAGCTCCAACACCATTTACAAGGGGGATGCTGACATTGCCCGCTCCTCTATTCACTATACACCTTGGACTGAGTACAGCTCCAACACCATTTACAAGGGGGATGCTGACATTGCCCGCTCCTCTATTCACTATACACCTTGGACTGAGTACAGCTCCAACACCATTTACAAGGGGGATGCTGACATTCCCTCTCCTCTATTCACTATACACCTTGGACTGAGTACAGCTCCAACACCATGTACAAGGGGGATGCTGACATTGCCCGCTCCTCTATTCACTATCCACCTTGGACTGAATACAGCTCCAACACCATTTACAAGGGGGATGCTGACAATGCCCGCTCCTCTATTCACTATACACCTTGGACTAAGTACAGCTCCAACACCATGTACAAGGGGGATGCTGACATTGCCCGCTCCTCTATTCACTATCCACCTTGGACTGAGTACAGCTCCAACACCATTTACAAGGGGGATGCTGACATTGCCCGCTCCTCTATTCACTATACACCTTGGACTGAGTACAGCTCCAACACCATTTACAAGGGGGATGCTGACATTGCCCGCTCCTCTATTCACTATCCACCTTGGACTGAGTACAGCTCCAACACCATTTACAAGGGGGATGCTGACAATGCCCGCTCCTCTATTCACTATCCACCTTGGACTAAGTACAGCTCCAACACCATGTACAAGGGGGATGCTGACATTACCCGCTCCTCTATTCACTATACACCTTGGACTGAGTACAGCTCCAACACCATTTACTAGGGGGATGCTGACCTTGCCCGCTCCTCTATTCACTATCCACCTTGGACTGAGTACAGCTCCAACACCATTTACAAGGGGGATGCTGACATTGCCCGCTCCTCTATTCACTATCCACCTTGGACTGAATACAGCTCCAACACCATTTACAAGGGGGATGCTGACAATGCCCGCTCCTCTATTCACTATACACCTTGGACTGAGTACAGCTCCAACACCGTGTACAAGGGGGATGCTGACATTGCCCGCTCCTCTATTCACTATACACCTTGGACTGAGTACAGCTCCAACACCGTGTACAAGGGGGATGCTGACATTGCCCGCTCCTCTATTCACTATACACCTTGGACTGAGTACAGCTCCAACACCATTTACAAGGGGGATGCTGACATTCCCGCTCCTCTATTCACTATACACCTTGGACTAAGTACAGCTCCAACACCATGTACAAGGGGGATGCTGACATTGCCCGCTCCTCTATTCACTATACACCTTGGACTGAGTACAGCTCCAACACCATTTACAAGGGGGATGCTGACATTGCCCGCTCCTCTATTCACTATACACCTTGGACTGAGTACAGCTCCAACACCATTTACAAGGGGGATGCTGACATTGCCCGCTCCTCTATTCACTATACACCTTGGACTGAGTACAGCTCCAACACCATTTACAAGGGGGATGCTGACATTGCCCGCTCCTCTATTCACTATCCACCTTGGACTAAGTACAGCTCCAACACCATGTACAAAGGGAATGCTGACATTGCCCGCTCCTCTATTAACTATACACCTTGGACTGAGTACAGCTCCAACACCATTTACAAGGGGGATGTTGACATTGCCCGCTCCTCTATTCACTATCCACCTTGGACTGAGTACAGCTCCAACACCATGTACAAGGGGGATGCTGACATTGCCCGCTCCTCTATTCACTATACACCTTGGACTGAGTACAGCTCCAACACCATTTACAAGGGGGATGCTGACATTGCCCGCTCCTCTATTCACTATACACCTTGGACTGAGTACAGCTCCAACACCATTTACAAGGGGGATGCTGACATTGCCCGCTCCTCTATTCACTATACACCTTGGACTGAGTACAGCTCCAACACCATTTACAAGGGGGATGCTGACCTTGCCCGCTCCTCTATTCACTATCCACCTTGGACTGAGTACAGCTCCAACACCATTTACAAGGGGGATGCTGACATTGCCCGCTCCTCTATTCACTATACACCTTGGACTGAGTACAGCTCCGACACCATTTACAAGGGGGATGCTGACATTGCCCGCTCCTCTATTCACTATACACCTTGGACTGAGTACAGCTCCAACACCATGTACAAGGAGGATGCTGACATTGCCCGCTCCTCTATTCACTATACACCTTGGACTGAGTACAGCTCCAACACCATTTACAAGGTTGCTGATGACACCACTGTCATGGCTGTATGAAAAGAAGGTGCTGATTCAGCAGGCAGGAGGGAGATTGAATATTGGCTGAGTGGTGAAACAGCAACAACTTCTCTCTCAATGTAAGTAAGACCACAGGAGTCATAGCAAAGTACGGGAGAGGGAACCGGTGTAATGGGATAGAGATAGATAGAGACAGACGGACAGAAGGAAAAGTGAAACTTGAGACAATTCACACATTGCCCATTCCGCAGGTGTCCATTGGTTCGGCCAGACACTGTCTAATCCTGCACTACTCTAGCATTAAATTCATCGGGATACACTCCCAGAAGCCGTGGTCGGTTTGCGGTTCACCAGAAGCCCGCTGACACAGTCCCAACCGACAGAGCCTGATCACGCACCAGTCGCAGAAAACCTTTCACAGTTTTTGCTATGGATCCTTCTTTGTTTCCCGATATGTTTGCAACATCCTCTAAGAAGTATTGTGCGAGATTCCGCCATTTGTGCTAGCCTTGGCAACTGGCTCGTCTGTCAATATGTAGATCCAAACCTTCAAGTGATATTTACATTCACCGAATCGAGAGATATTTGTGACATTTGTTCCAGAGTCTGTGACACTGTTCCTAAAACAACCACAAAATGTTGGAAGACAGCAAAACGTCAGGTAGCATCTATGGAGAGGGGTAAACAGTTCACGTTCGGGGCTGAGAGAGACCTCTCGAGAAAGTTTAGCTGACTTGCTGTGTTCCACCAGAATTTCGTGTGTCTTACTCTTTATTTCCCATATCTGCAGACTCTCACGGGTTTTCTCTATCCAGAGGTGACTTTTCATATTGAAATTTAACCCCATTCTGCATTACTGCCGCCTCTACGTCGAGACTCAACAACATTCGGATTGCTTACGTATCACCCACGCTGCCTCTATCCGTTTGACCTGTTCATTTACAGCATCGTGTCATCTGTAGTAATGAGCCCCCAAAGCCGGTCATCTTACAGACAAATATCCGGAACAGCGATCAGGCCGGACTCAAAGGTGATGCTGCCGGAACAGTAAACAAAATCTATGGAGGTTTTCAAATTGGCAACTATGGCAAGACAAAGTACAGCACAGCGGACAGCTGACAGTGGAGAAAAATAGTCTTTGGGAGGATTTTGTTTTTGAGAACAAACGCTGAATGAAAAACAGAGATTAAAGCACTGAATAATGTGTGAGAGGGGGGTGAATGGGGGAAAGGAGGGGAACACGGGGCCAGATCATAATAATGCTCATGGGACTGAGAGTCGCGATACCCGCTCACCGTTACTCCCGGTACAGTCTCTCCATCGCTCTCCCGCACCAGCTGTCCAGCTCACCGAGAGAGTAACACGTTCGTTGACCAACACAGACGGGGAACAGAAATAACGCACCACACTGGGTGTAAATCCTTTATCAACGTAATATTTGTTGTCAGGTCAACCATATAAATAACAACATACACGAGGAAACCTGCAGATTCTGGAAATTCAGACAACACACACAAATTGCTGGTGGAACACAGCAGGCCGGGCAGCATCTATAGGGAGAAGCACTGTCGACGTTTCGGGCCGAGACCCTTCGTCAGGACTAACTGAAAGCAAAGATACTAAGAGATTTGAGGGAAGGGAAAATGCGAAATGATAGGAGAAGACCGGAGGGAGTGGGATGAAGCTAAGAGCTGGAAAGGTGATTGGCGAACAGATACAGAGCTGGAGAAGGGAAAGGATCACAGAACGGGAGGTCTCGGGAGAAAGGTCTCGGGGGAGGGGAGCACCAGAGGGAGATGGAGAACAGGCAGAGTGATGGGCAGAGAGAGAGAGAAAAAAAAAACAAAACAACTAAATATGTCAGGGATGAGATAAGAAGGGGAAGAGTGACATTAACGGAAATTAGAGAAGGCAATGTTCATGCCATCATCTAACATCATATGTGCCTTTGTATGCGGTATGCCTTGTATTGTTTTAAACGTTCAATTGTCAGACGTTTCTTAGTCAGCATAACAAATGCTCATAAATGGGCCACTCAGCCCTCCGAAACTGTTGCTCCAGACAATGGTATCAAGGCTAATCTGATTTTATTTTCGATCATTTAATCAACCATGTCCATCCCTGTAACAATTCAATTGCTAATCAGGAATCTGGGCCTTGAATAGAATGAAAGACGTTGCCTCCAGTGGCGATACAGGTGAGAGTTAAAAACAACCTCAAACAACGCAGGGAAATCGGATGTACATATCTGATATTTTTATTTTTTTTAATCCGAAAAAAAGGGGCAGAAACATTAGCCCATGTTCCTGAACTGTTCTTAATCTTCACCTAGGTTGTTGAAAATCTGAATCTTGTAAACAAGAAACCGTAGGAACACAAGCAGTACCACAGCCAGACGTGGCTTAAGACAAGAGGGAAAGACTCCTTGATCACTTATCTAAAACATAGCCAAGGCGTTAGATGGAAATAACGATCCGATTTCACTGTCAAAACCGAAGAATTCTCTTCTTAATTCCCCAAGAAAATTCTGAGAATGTGCATATGAATTCAATATCCATGGATGTATCAACATCCAGCAGATCATTTGTTCAGCGGACTCCGCCCACTGCCCCACACGCGGTGGTGTGTAACCATGGCAACACAGAAAACGGTAGAAGAATACGGCAGGACTGGCAGGACTCGTGGAGGGAAATAAACAGTCGACATTTCGGGCCGAGATAATTAATCAGGACCGGAAAGGAATGTGGAGGGGCCACATGACTGATTGTGTGTGTTGCTGTTTCATACGACTCGGAGCTCTCAGTCCGTGCAAAATTCCCCACACACGCAGTGGTCTTTCTGCCGAAAATAAATCCAATTTATCTGACAAATGACTCTCAGTCGGCTGTGGTCAAAGTCTCTTTAACCCTTTCTACTGCAGGGAAAACCGATAAAACGCATAACTTGCTAGAGGAGTCACCACACCCATCTGCTGTTGTAACCAGACGGCATTCGGTGAGGCCCCGGATAATACAGTCTGACTTCCCGGGTGATCGGTAATGGACCTAGATCAGTGTGCTTAACCTGCACGGTCAGTTCAGTCTGAGATGGTTCTCAAATGGACATTTTCTGGGGGCTAAGTAACTCGCACATCACCTGCCGATAGTTGTCTGGCGGATGACGGGCGCGCAAGGTTTGCCAAATGGTCTCAGCGTGAACCCGGGAGCGCGAGGGTAACGAGATCCGCGGGAGCGCGCGTGTCCGGCAGTAGGCGGGGCGGGCGGCGAGCTGGAGCATGAGAGCCCCCGGGAGTCTGCAGAGGGATTAACAGGGAACGGGGAGCGTGTCCCTCGGTCCGATACCGTGCTGTCCAGCACTCCGAGTTAATCGAAAATCCCATCCCCTTACACAGCCGGGGCACATAACTTAAGCACAAATCTGCATGTAAATCATTTATCGATTTAATGTTTGCATTCACCTCAAACGTAAAAGTAAAATCCTATCTCCCTTCGCATGCAGACATTATAAATTGTACCCAGGGCCCCTTGAGACTGCTACTGCAGATAATGTGATCACCGCTGAACGGATCTAAAATGTCATTACGCATTCCGCCATGTCCATCCCTGCAGCTGTTTATCAATAACCTCGGCTTTATACAGAATCAGAGACTTTCTTTCACTGGCCATTGAGGAGGAAAAAATCAAAACAGTCTCCATCGGCACAGTAACAACAGCAGCATTCTTCTGAAATAAGAAATTCTGAAAACGGAACGGGTGTTTGTTGTACAGATCTCGCTCCCTTGCTTTGAAATAGGTGCCCATTGTTCCAGAGTTTTTCTTATTTTTTACTTAACCTGAGGATAATGTAAACCATGTAAACAGGATGCGGTAGAAGCACAAAAAAAAACCACTACAGCCAGAAGTGTCTTCAGAGTAAATATCTCCTTGAGCATTGATCCAATGGACAGACAACCGGTGGTTTGGAAATGAAGATTCGAAATAAACATCAGAAGTTGAATTGTTCTCACCTTAATTCGCCAAGAGTACTATGAGAGTGGGGATACGGTGTATCGTTTCTTACCAGTAAGTCCGCCCTCTGGCCCACACCGATCTCTCGCAACCATGGCAACACACACAGTGCTGGAGGAACACAGCAGGTCCGGCAGCGTCAGTGGCCTGGTGTAAACAGTCGACATTGCGGATCGAGTAGCTTCAACAGGACTGGAATGGAAAGGGGGGGACGGTAGATGATCGACTGGTTTGGAAGGTGCGGGTTGTTGTTCTGTGAGACTCGGTGTGTCAGCAGCAGCCTGTCCGTGCGCATTCCTCAGAACAGGGAGCGGCCGTTCCACTGCAATGAAATCCAAACCGGTTTGGCAAGACACTGCTGTTCAAAAGTGAAGAAAATTTAACCCTTTCCGCAACAGGAAGACCGATAGAACCAATGAGTTGACGTAAAGTACATCAGCTGACGTCTCGAAGGTCGACTGTTTTTATCTCTAACATTTTGTGCGAGTTGCTCGGATTTTCAGCATCTGCTGATGCTCCCTTGTGTGAGAGAGATCTGTTAAGGCTCACAGCCCCGTGGGATGTTTCAAATGTCACTACCGGGGTGAAAGATGCCTTCTGTTCACACTCAGTAGAAACCACCCTGCAGAGTAATTCTGGTTGACGGCACCGAAATCATTTCTCTGAATCCATTTGGACAGCAATTGACTAGTTAAAATGAACATGTAAGGGCCCCGTCCTCCCACTATATTCACTCCCGATCCCAATCAAAGCCGAGCCTCGCTGTAAACGCTGAATAATTGTGCAGAATCATAGACAACGCTTACCTCTGATGTTGTAACCGGACGGCGTTCAGTGTGGTCCCGGGAAACCACAGTCTGACTACCCGGGTGACCGACAGCGGCCCTGCACCGGTGTGCTCACCCTGTACGGAGAGTTGAGTCTGAGCTGCTGCTCCCGAGGCCACTCGGCTGTGATGTGTCCGCCGCTCATTACAGATGGACAGGGCCGGGTGAGCCGGGGTGGAGCGGGACTGCCGCAGTCCGGGTCACACTAACTCTCACCGGCTCAGGACGGGTCTGACAGCGGGAGGAGGCGGGAGTGGGGTCAATGTAGCAACCCTAAAGAGGCTGCGTTCACCTTTCCCTCCGGATTTCCGTGTGGATTTCGCATTTTTCTTTCAACGTAACCATTGGGGCGGAGTCTCTCTGTTTGGCTCAGCGAGTCCCAGGCTGCGAATTTGATCCAACCCCGGTTCTGGGCGGGTCTGAGCTCCGCCCCGTGTGTAAACAGGACTGCCCGACGTATGTATAGTTTCAGCTTCTAAGTCCCTCACCTACCCAGGTACGGGGAGTTGTCTTTGAGCTGAAATTAAACCAAACAAATTCACACCCATCTGCAATAAATATAGACATTTTTTCTCTCCGCGACCCTCGATTTAGTCGAATTTACTAACATTCATTAATTAACTATCATTGAAAGATTATTGCATTTACACACGAACAAATGCTGTCACTGGAACCCACTCGCCCACGGTTAACAGCGGGATCCCATTTCAGAAGCAGAGATTGTTAATCCACACCCCGTCGGAAATACTTGAGAATTTGTTTCCCTTAAAACTCAACTGTTCCAGAAGGCCAGAAGTTTTACTGGGGGAGGGAGTGATGGGCTGAATGAAAATGGGCGCATCCACAGGAAGTGATGCAAAAATTTAAGTAAGTCTGTTGTCAGAATGGTCGCCTGGGAGGGAGTGAATTACTGATCAGAAATTAGCGCCAGCGAGGGTATTGTGTGTTGTTTAAAAAGGGGGCGTCACTCCCCTCTACTCTCTGACACAAGCCTCACTCCCCCCATCCCTCTACCCCATTCACCCCATCTATCATCATCATCTTCAGGTACCATGCCCAGTTTGAGCTTTGACCGCCATGGCCCACCTACTCCTGTTTCGGCTCCCCATCTATACACCTCGTGATTTTGTAGACCTCCATCAAATCTCCCCCAAATCTGCTGCATTCCAAAGAACAAAGTCGTAATCTATTCATCATTCCCCTCTAACTCAGGTTCTCCAATCTCGGGGAGTTCCTTGTACATTTTCATAGTACTTTCCCCACCTTATTTCGATCTTTCCTATGGGTAGGTGACGCAGACTGCACTCAATACTCCAAATTAAGCCTCATAAACTTCTTAAGAAACTTTAACATAACATACAGTGTCCTGTACTGAATAATTTATGAAGGCCAATGTGCCAAAATATTTATTTCCTACCTTATCAAGGTGAGCCGCCGCTTGCAATGAACTATGGACCTGTATTCCAGACGCCTTTGCTGTCCTGCACTCCGCAATACCCGACCGCTCACTGTGTAAGACCCACCTTAGTTGATCCTACAGAAGCGCAACTCTTTAGACTTGTCTGCATTAAATTCTATCTGCCGTTTTCAGCCCATTTTCCCAGCTGGTTCAAATACCACTGGAAGACAACAGTCTTCTTCGGTGTTAACTACCACCCCATCTTTGGGTGACTGCAAACGTGCTGATTCAATTAACCATATTGACATCCACACTATTGATATACGTGACTTACAGCAACGGACCTGCAGCGATCCCTGCTGTATTCCACTAGTCACAGGTCTACATAGGAGAGGCAGCCATCCGTTATCGCTCTCTGCCAATGTCTACTCTAATTCATTATCTCACTCCGACTACCAAACGAATTAATTTTCCTGATCAACCTGTCAAGCGGGAACGTGTCAAACGCCAAGGAGACAACATCAACTGCTTTGCCTTCATCAACAATCTTGGTGAAATTCACGTACCTTCGTCAAGCAAATCTGTAAGATGGCCTGGAAAGCACAGAGTCATGCTGACCATTCCAAATCTGTCCTTAAATATTCAAATACTCATATACCCAATCCTATCAGTAACTTTCCCACTGCTGATGTCAGGCACACCAAGCCAGAAATTCCTGCTTAATATTTTGGAACATTTCCAAAAACAGAGGATCAAAAATTAGCTTTCATCCAATCCTCTGGTACCTCACCCGTCGCTGAACATAATTTAAATATGTTGGCTACGTCCCTGCAATGTCCATACTTGCCTCTCTTGGAGTCTGGGGTCCCCAGTCGGAGGAGATTTATCCACTCTAATTTCCCTCAAGTCAGCAACCACGTCCTCCTTTGTAATCTCTGTCACGTTCGTTACCTACTTCTGCTTTCTCTCACCTGTCTATATTTTATCCACTTCCCGAAAAAAATACAAATGTGAAAACTCCATTTAATATCTCTCTAATCTATTTTGTTCCCACGCCTTAATTGCCATTCTGAAAATCAAGAAGGCAAATTTTGTCTCTTGCAATACCTTTGCTGAGAAATATCTGTGGAATCCCACAGAATTTCCGTCACCTACTCTGCTGGGAATAACTCGTACCTTCTTATAGCCATCTTTGTTTCTTTCTTAAGTGTTCTCTGGAATTTTCTATACTCCATCAGTACCTCATTTATTCCAACCTGCCTCAACGTGCCTCACAACACAATTTAACAGGGTTCAGTATCTCTTGAAAATGAAGATTCCCCGAAACTGGTACATTTACTTTTTGTTCAGACAGGCACATACAAGCTTCGAAATCTGAAAATTTCACCTCTGATGTTCTCCCCCTGACACAGTACACCTTTGCCATTAAACTACCTGTTCCGATCCACACTTTCTGATGCCGTCAAAATTGTCCTATCTGCAATTTGAAACCTCAACTCACGAAGCAAAGTATCCTTTTCTATACTTCCTCTGGATCAAAGGACAAAGTGATCAGCAGAAACAAAGGGGTCCCCTACATATGCCTCTGTCACGTGACCTACCATTCCCGAATAAGAGATCAATTATATCTCTCATTGGGACTTCAAAGTGCTGATTAAAGAAATGTTCTTGAACACCTTTGACAAACTCTATAATATTCGGTTGTTTTACGGTATGAGAACCCCAGTCCATTGTGGAAACTTAACCCTTGCATACTGTTTATATTCTATACCTTCAGAGTATGGTCCGGGTCAATTTTGACACGGCCCAAGAATCCACTCATAACAAGTGTCTACAACCACATATTTATTTAGAATGTATAAATAGCCTAACTGGCAATCATAAATCGGTGATTAATCCCTAATTGATATCCCAGAGATCTAAAATCCATTTAAATAGATACGGGTCAAATTTGACACGGAACAGCCTCAATGTACAAAAATTTGTAGCACCTGTACAAATGTATAACGTATTTAAATATTTTCATTTTTTGCGCATTTTGTCACGTTAGGAAAAGTCATCAAATTACGGCTAAAACTGGCATTTAGGGTGTTTTTACATTAATGGGGCTATACTACAGATTACAGATCCTTACCTTTCATGTTCGTGACGGATGAGGAGAGGTATAGCTCCAGTGGGAGAGTTTTAAATTGGAGTAGGACAAATTGTGAGTGTATTAGGCAGGACCAAAGAAGCGTTAATTTGGAACCTTTTGTTTGGAAAGCAAAATGAGTGCAGGATGTTTAAAGGTCAATTGCAGAGAGTACAGGAACCGTATGCTGCTGTTAGAAGAAAGGACGGAGATGGAGAAACAAGAGAAGGTCAGATGTCCAGCGGCGTGATGAATTCAGTCAGGAAGGTAAAAGAACCGATGCTGAACTTCAGAAGTTTGGATCAAACAAAACACACAAGTGAGTGATGGACTTCCTAATGAGAACTAAGACTACAAGACCATAAGACATAGGAGTAGAACACTAGGGACCTTTGTATCTGTATTCCGCGATCCCTCCGATCTACTGCAACCCTCAGTGTCTTACCATTTGCCGTGTAAGTTCTGCCTTGGATTTTCCAAGGTATTTAGCCGTTTGGCTCATCAAGTCTGTTCCGCCATTTAATCAAGTCTGATCCTTTTGTTACCCCTCAGACCCGCTCGCTGGACTTCTCCCCATAACCTTTGACAGGTGGATAGGTCCCAAGAGTCTTATAGGGTATACTCCAGTTCACTGAATGAGGCTCTTGATCAGTATCCTTCTGTCCTCCCTGGCAACCGGCGAGGTCTTGGAGGACTGACAAACCGCTAATCTTGCAACTCGCTTTATGAAAGGAGCAAGGGAAAATCCTGGGAAGTATAGACCGGTTGAATGAAGTTGCTGAAGCATGTTATTCGGGCTAGGATTTCTGAGCATTGGGAAACCATGGCCTAATTAAGGAGAGCCGTCTTGGCTATGCGTGGGGTAGGTCATGTCTTACCTAATTGACTGAGCGTTTTTACAAGACGATGAGAGATATTGATGAGGGTAGGGAGCTGGATGTTGTCGACGTGGGTTTTAGTAAGCTATTTGAGAAAGTCCTTCATGGAAGGTTATTGCAGAAGATAAAGATGCGTGAGTTCCGGGGGAAACGGGCTGTTTGAATTCAGAACTGTCTTGTGCATAGACGACAGATGGTAGTGGTTGAAGGGACTTTTCGAGCTGGAGATCACTAATTAGTAGTACACTACAGCTATCTGCGCTGGGACTTTTGCTTTTGGTGCTGCATATAAATGATCTGGATGAAAATGTAGATCAGTCGGTTATACCTTTGTGGATGATACCAAGATGTGTATAATTTTCGTACATGTAGAAGACTGACAAAGAGTACAGCGCAAATACTGGATGTAAAAAGGCAAATGGAGTTTAACACAGATAGAAATGAGGTGTTTTACCTTGTTAGGGCAAATTCAAGATAACATTCCTCTACAGTGTCTCTGAGCAGAGAGATCCAAATTCCTAGCTGCTTGAATGTGGCTACACAGGTCGATAAGGTGGTTAAGAAGGCTTATGAAATGTTTGCCTATCTTAATCTCGGCATTGAGTTCAAAAGATAGGAGATCATATTGTAACCATAAATTTTGGGCTCCTTATTTTAGAAAGGATATACTGACATTGGAGAGGGTTCAGAAATGATTCACGAGATTGATTTCAGGAATGAAAGGGTTACTCTATGAAGAATAACTGGCAGCTCTTGGACTGTATCCCAGGAGAATCGGGGAGGGGGGTCTCATAAAAACATTTTGAAAGTTAATAGGCCTGAACAGATTAGATATGCCAAAGTTATTTCCCATGATAAGGGATCATGGGGTAGAAGGGTGGGTTGACAAGTTTGCAGACGATACAAAGGTTGGTGGTGTTGTAGATGTGTCGACGATGGTCGAAGATTGCAGAGAGACATTGAGAGCATGCAGAAGTGGGCTGAGAAGTGACAGATGGCGTTCAACCCGGAGAAGTGTGAGGTGGTACATTTTGGATGGACAATCTCCAAGGCAGAGTACAAAGTAAATGGAAGGATACTTGGCAGTGTGCAGGAGCAGATGGATCTGGGGGTACATCCCTGAAATCCTGAGATCCCTAACAGTTGCCCCAAGGTAGATAGGGTATTTAAGAAAGCTTATGGGGTGTTAGCTTTCATAAGTCGAGAGATAAAGTTTAAGAAACGCGATGTAATGATGCAGCTCTATAAAACTCTAGTTTGGCCACACTTGGAGTACTGTGTCCAGTTCTGGTCACCTCACTATAGGATGAATGTGGAAGCATTG
The DNA here is from genome assembly GCF_030144855.1 of Hypanus sabinus. Taxonomy (NCBI): domain Eukaryota; kingdom Metazoa; phylum Chordata; class Chondrichthyes; order Myliobatiformes; family Dasyatidae; genus Hypanus; species Hypanus sabinus. Next base: position 223,720 of record NW_026781256.1, on the reverse strand, counting down.
GAAAGGGTGCAAAGGAGATTTACCAGGATGCTGCCTGGTTTAGAGAGTATGGATTATGAACAAAGATTAAGGGAGCTAGGGCTTTACTCTTTGGAGAGAAGGAGGATGAGAGGAGACATGGTAGAGGTGTACAAGATATTAAGAATAGACAGAGTGGATAGCCAGCTCCTCTTCCCCAGGGCACCACTGCTCGTTACAAGAGGACATGGCTTTAAGTTAAGGGGAGGGAATTTCAAGGGGGCTTTTAGAGGAAGGTTTTTGACGCAGAGGGTGGTTGGTGCGTGGAATGCACTGCCTGAGTCAGTGTTGGAGGCAGATACACTAGTGAAGTTTAAGAGACTACCAGACAGGTATATGGAGGAATTTAATGTGGGGGGGTGATATGGGAGGCAGAGTTTGAGGGTCGGCACAACATTGTGGGCCAAAGGGCCTGTAATGTTCTGTACTATTCTATGTTCTATGTTCTATTATAGGACAAGAGGGCATGACTTCAGGGTTGAAGGACTTTCTTTTAAAACTGAGATGTGGAGAACTTCCATTAGTCAAAGGCTGGTAAATCTGTCGGATTTGTTGCCACGAGCGGCTCTGGAGGCCATCTTTGGGGTATTGAAGGCAGAGACAGACAGTTTCTTAATTAGCCAGGGCATCAAATGGTATGGGAAGAAGGCAGGGGAATGTAGATGACTAGAAGAGTTTGATCAGCCTATGACTGAATAGGGGAGCAGACTCGATGGGCCGAATGACCTACTTATTTCCTATATCTTAAGGTCCAATTATAGTAAGGCCAGATTTGGAGCACTGGGACATTTCTGGTCATTCCACTGTAGTCGAGGCTTTGGAGGGGGTGCAGAGGACGTTTGCAAGGATGCTGCTCTTTCGAGGATGTGAGCTACCATGAGGAGCTGGATAAATGTGTAGTTCACTGGAGCACTAAAGTTGACGAGAGATCTGATACAGTTTTAAAATATTATCAGAGGCTTTAATGGATTGGACAGGGGTTATCAGTTTCCCAAGGTTGAAATGTCTGATACTCGAGGGCAGACGCTGAAGGCAGAAGGGATATATTCAAGTGGGATGTGAGGGGTAAGTCTCTTTATTCAGAGAGTCGTGTTCGGAGCAAGTGCTGCCTGGTATGGAGGCAAAGGCATGAGAGGTTTTTAAGAGACGGTTGGATTGGCACATGGATGTATGGAAGTTTGGGGATATGGACATAGTGCAGGTAGGAGGGATTAGTGTTTGTGTGCTTTGATTTGCTTTGGCACTACATTGTGGGCCGCATTTCCTGTTCGTGTGCTATGCTGTTCTATGTTCTATGTGGAAGAATTCTCCAGGCTGCCCTGACTGAGCAGTCTCATGACATTTTCCCCGAGATAGGAACGCCACAAGCCCCTTTTAACCCCTCCCACATTCCTGCATCTCAAACAACGGAACCCGGTAATTCTGAGCTGCCAGCCCTGCCGTCCGGCAAACAAGTCTAATGGCCACAGTAGCTCATCCTCCTGTCCTTCAATTATTATTGCACTTAAATATTAGTCATATCACCACCAGTACATCATCATATCATACTTCACCTTTTGATTTCTCTCTCCCTACCGCTTTCTCCACCCTCTCTCTCCCTTTACTCCACACCCCTCCCTACTATCTCACTCGCCTTGCTCTCTCCCTTTCTCACCATCCCCGAGTCTCTTTCTCTCACAACCTCCTCCTCTAACTCGCACTGTCTCCACTCTCTGTCCTCCGCACTCTCCCTACCCTCATCCTCTCATTCTCTGCTGTCTTTCTTTCTCTCTTCCTAGCTGTCTCTCTCTCGCCTCCCACCTTCTTTCTCACCCTATCTGCCTCAGAGAGTGAAACACATCTACGGCTTTACCAAGTTCCACAACCACATTCTGGGCTACCCCTCCCTCTGATCACCCCTGAACATCCACATCACTGTGCCCCTTCCACTCACTCTCACCCATACATCAACACTATTTAAACGTTTACTGGTAACTGTGTCTGGGAATGAACCAGCTTCCAGACACGTGATAACGGTCTTTATTTTGTGGAATGTCGTTATTGTATGTATATACTTAAAAACATCATGAAAAAAAAAATAAACAGCAGCAGATGATGCGAGCTTGAGGTGAACATTAAATGCTCTAAACTCGCAGCAAATGGGGCAACAACTGTAACTGCTAAAGGTGCTGGTTGACGACCCTCGGTATTTTTTTTACATTGATGTTAAAGATTCTATGGCATTACCTTGCAGCAGAAAGAGTAAAATACAATTTTGATGTGACTTTTTTTTTCCACACCCGCATAAGGGTGAATTGCTGATAAGATCTGGTTTCAGCATAAAGGCCGCGCCCTGTTCTGAGAAATGTAAGCGAACCAGCATCTGCTTGCACGCAGACATTGAGCTAAGAGTCAAGCAGAACAACAACCCGTATCTTCGAAATCAATGATCGGGCCTCTTCCTCATTCCCTTTTCTAATTCCACTACGTGTTTCAGCCCGAAATATCGGTTTATTTTTCAGTTCCATAGATGCTGCCTAAACTGCTGAGTTCCTCCAGCATCTTGTGTGTTGTTATGCTTACGAAAGATCTGCGATAGGGAAACTGTCGGGCATTGGACAAAGCACTGTGAAACGACTTTAAACATATCTACACTGTTGTGAATATTCCTGGGGAATTAATGTGTTGAATATTTCAACTGATGAGATAGGGCAAGTGACTGAGATATGTGTTTGGGGAGCCTTCGGGTCCAGAGATCTCAATGCCATCAGTCTCAATATAATTATGGAGAAGGATAGGACTGGAACCAGGGTTGAGATTTTTGATTGGAGAAAGGTTAACTTTGATGAGATACACAAGGATTTTGAAGGAGTGGATTGGGACAATTTGTTTTATGGGAAAGATGTAATAGAGAAATCATGTCATTTAAAGGTGAAAATGTGAGGGTAGAGAATCTTTATGTTCCTGTTAGGTTGAAAGGAATGGTTAAAAGTTTGAGACAGCCATGGTTTTCAAGGGATTTTGGAACCCGGTTCGGAAAAAGGGAGATATCTGCAACAAATACAGGCAACATGGAGTACATGAGGTGCTCGAGGTATATAAAGAATGTAAGAAGAATCTTAAGAAAGAAATTGGAAAAGCTAAAAGAAGATACGAGGTTGGTTTGGCAAATAAAGTGAAAGTAAATCCGAAAGGTTTCTACAGTTATATTAAAAGCAAGAGGATAGTGAGGGATAAAATTGGTCCCTTAGAGAATCAGAGTGGACAGCTATGTGTGGAGCCAAAAGAGATGGGGGAGATTTTAAACAATTTCCTTTCTTCGGTCTTCACTGAGGAGAAGGATATTGAATTGTGTAAGGTAAGGGAAACAAGTAGGGAAGTTATGGAAACTATGATGATTAAAAAAGAGGAAGTTCTGGCGTTTTTAAAGAATATAAAAGTGGATAAGACTCCGGGTCCTCACAGGATATTCCCTGGAACCTTGAGGGAAGTTAGTGCAGAAATAGCAGGGGCTCTGACGTTTCAAATGTCGTCAGAAACGGGGATGGTGAACAGAGGATTGGCGTATTGCTCATGTTGTTCCATTGTTTAAAAGGGTTCTAAGAGTAAACCCGTCAATTATAGGGCTGTAAGTTCGACGTCAGAGGTGGGTTAATGAACGCAAAATATTCTTAGAGATGGTATATGTAATTATCTGGACAGCCACTGTCTGATTAGGAACAGTCAACATGGGTATGTGCGTGGAAAATCATGTTTGACAAATAGTATTGAATTTTTTGAAGAGGTTACTAGGACAGTTGACGAGTGTAAAGTAGTTGATGTTGTTTATATGGATTACAGTAAGGCCGTTGACAAGGTTCCACATGGAAGGTTAGTTAGGAAGGTTCAATCGTTAGGTATTAATATTGAAGTAGTAGTAAAATAGATTCAACAGTGGCAGGCTGGGAGATGCCAGAGAGTAGTGGTGGATAACTCTTTGTCAGGATGGAGGACTGTGAACAGTGATGTGTCTCAGGGATCTGTACTGGGTCCCATGTTGTTTGTTATATACATTCCTGATCTGGATGATGAAGTGGTAAATTGGATTAGTAAGTATGGAGAGGATACTAAGGTAGGTGGCGCAGGTGAAATAGGTTTTCAAAGTTTGCAGAGAGATTTAGGCCAGTTAGACAAGTGGACTGAAAGATGGCAGTTGGAGTTTAAAGCTGATAAGTTCGAGGTGCTACATTTTGGCAGGAATAATCAAAATAGGACATACATTGTAAATGGTAGTGCATTAAAGAATGCAGTAGAACCGAGTGATCTCGGAATAACGGTGCATAGTTCCAAGAAGGTGAAGTCTCATGTGGATACGGTGGTGAAGAAAGCCTTTGGTATGCCGGTCTTTATAAATCAGAGCATTGAGTATAGATGTTAGGATATAATGTTAAAATTGTACATGGAATTAGTAAGGCCAAATTTGGAGTATTGTGTACAGTTCTGGTCACTGAATTATAGGAAAGATGTCAGCAAAATAGAGAGAGTACAGAGATGATATACGAGAATGTTACCTGGGTTTCAGCACCTAAGTTACAGAACAAGGTTGAACAAGTTATGGCTTTATTCTTTGGAGCGTAGAAGGTTGAGGGGGGACTTGATAGAAGTATTTAAAATTATGAAGGGGGTAGATAGAGTTGACGTGGGAAGGCTATTTTTTCATTCAGAATAAGGGAGATTGAAACAAGAGGACATGAGTTAAGATTTAGGGGGCAAACGTTTAGGGGTAACACGAGAGGGTACTTCTTTACTCAGAGAGGGGAAGCTGTGTGGAACGAGCCTCCAGTAGAAGTGGTAGAGGCAGGTTCGATATTGTCATTTAGAATAAAATTGGATAGATAAATGGACAGGAAAGGGATGGAGGGGTATGGACTGTGTGCAGATCGGTTGTAATAGGTGAGAGTAAGCGTTCAGCACGGACTCAAAAGGCCAAGATGGCCTTTTCCGTGCTGTAATTGTTATATGGGTGGATGGTTATATTTATTTTGGATCTTTATTTAATCAGCTCGTTATGATTAATTAGTTATAGAGTAATATAAACCTTAATACACTATTGCAGTGACTCAGCTCTCCACGCAGCATCTATGGAAAAGAGTGCAGTAGACGTTTTGCGCCGAGTCCATCAGCAGTCCTTTCACAGAAACAGAACCTGAACCACTGAAACAGCTTTCTCCCATCGGCCTTCCCCGGGGTAATGGCCCACCATACCTCTATCATCCAAACTTCTCTTCAACGTTGAAATCGAGTTCACATTCAACAACTCGTTCCACACTCTCAGGACGCTCTGAGTAAAGAATATTGCCCTCACATTCCGCATAAACCTTTCACATTGCACCCTTAACCGTTATATGAACTTTGCTTGCATTTATCTTATCTATACCCTTCATAATGTTGTATACCTGGTTCAAATCTCATCACAATTATCTGCTTTGAGAAGAATAAAGTCCTAAACTATTCAGTCACTTCTCATAACTCAGTTTCCCCAGACCCAGCAATATCCTTGCAATTTTTGTCTGTGTTCATTCAACCACATTTCCATCTTTTCTGTAGGTAGGTGACCAGAAATACACAGAATCCAGCAAACTCGGCCTATCTAATGTCTTGTGTAACTGCAGAGTTACATTGCATCTCCTGGACTCAATGCAGTCATTTATGACAGTCAATGTGCAAAAGCTTTATTTACTAGCCCACCAACCTGTGATACTATATTCAATAAACAGTGGAGCTCTGCCGCACCCCTCAGTGCCCCACTGTTCACAGTGTAATATCTATCCTGTTTTGTCATGCCTGCCTGCATTACATTCCATCTGCCTATTTTTCCAGCTGGTCCAAATTGCACTGTAAGCTCTGAAAGATTTCCTCACTGTTAACTATGCCCCAATCTTGTTGTAATCCGCAAATTTATTAATTCAGTTAACCACATTCTCATACAGATCATTGATATAGATGACAAACAACAACAGACCCAGAACCGATCTCCGGAGTCACAGGCCTCCGCAACTTACCTAATGCTAAGCATCATTTCACATATACCTCCTACAACCCCTGCAATTTCCGCAATTTCCTCCTTCTCGGTCCGAGTGAATGACTTGTTAGCCGCTGAAGATTTATCTAACCTAATTTCTATCCAGTCAGAAAACACCTCCTCCTATGTACTCTGTATAGGATCATGACCTTACTCTGCGGTGGGTCACTTCAATAGATTCTGTGTCCGTAAACACAAATGCAAAAAGAAACATTTAAGATCTCTAGCATCATTTTTGTCTTCATGCATAAATTACCATTCTGATAATCCAGAAGGTCAATTCTCTCCCTTGCAATCCTTTTGTTCTGATTATATTGTCAAGTAACACACTCAACAACTTTTATAAAGTTGTATCGTGGAGAGCATTCTCACAGGCTGCATCACTGACTGGTATGGAGGGGCTACTGCACAGGACCGAAAGAGGCATATAATTCAGCCTCTTCATCTCCTTGAAGACTGGAGTGACATTTACAATTTTCCAGTCTTCTGGAAACACTCCAAGACATCCTGATTCTTGAAAGTTCATTACTAATGTTACCACAATCGCTTCAGGGAAGTCTTTCTGAACTCTGGTGTGTACACCATCTGGACGAGGTGATTTATCTACCTTCTATCCTGTCAGTTTCCCTTTGTCCCTTTTAATGGCAATATCACACATTTCTTGCCCCTTGGCATCTTTAACATCAGCCATACAGCTAGTCTGTTGCAAATTATTTATTCATCTTTCTGCGTTACCTTGTCTACCATTCCGAACTCTTCAGCATAGCTTCCAGCGTTTCGATACCCAGTCTCGCCTCTGTTTTACACTTCATGATTCTGAAGAAACTTGTGGTATCCTCTGCAATATTATAGGTTAGCATACATTCGTATTCCATCTTTTCCTTTCAACGACTTTATCACTTGCTTTCTTTGGTTTTTAAAATTCTCTATCCTCCAACTCCCCACTAATATTTGCTCTATTATAATCTCTTTATTTGGATTCTTTTGTTGTTTTCACCTTCTCGTTGGCAGCGGTTGCCTTTACAGTACCTCTTCTTCTTCCGGATTCTTTCCAGAAAATCCAGCCATTTCTGTTCTACCGTCATCCCTGCCAGTGTTTTGTCCCAAGCAATTCCTCCCTCATGCCTCTGCAATTCCCTGTACATCTTTGTTATATTGATACATCTGATTGTAGCTTTTCCTCTCACATTTTTGAGTGAACTTGATCATATTATGATCACTTGCCCCTGAGCGTTCAATTACAGTTGTTTGCACAACCCCCAACCCAGAATATCTGGTGCCGTAGTGGGCTCAGTCTCAATCTGCTTTATAAATCCATCTCGTAAACTTTCATTCCGGAACGTGCTTAAGAAGGAAATTAGGAGAACCAGAATGGGCCATGAGACGGCCTTGGCAGGCGGGGCTAATCAAAACCCTAAGGCATTCTATAAGTATGTGTAGAGCAAGAGGACAACTGTCTTAATCAGTCAATGTTTATCCAGACGTATATCTGGTCCCTTAGAACAGCTTTCCTCCCATTGTTATAAGACTATTGAACGGTACCCTGGTATGATTCTTGACCGCTGTACTTTTCCAATATTGGAATCTTCTCCACACGGGTTTCTCTGAAGTTCCGTCCCTCTGCCAATGGAAAGAAATTCCTTCTGCATCTCAATTATTTCCTCTGCATGTTCTCCCCACACCCCTTCCGAATTCAGCAGGTGTTATTGGCCTGGTCTTCATGCTCTTCAACTTCTATTAGTCAGCAAGATTCCACCAACCTTCACAACTCTTTTTATATTCTCTGCCACTCCACGACTTTCAGCATTTTTAAGGGAACATTTCTCCCTGATTTTCTGAACGATTCGGCCCTCGCCACCATTAAGTCCTGGTCCTGGATGAGGCCCGTCCACTGTGATCCAGGAACATGGAGCTGAGCAAAATAGCGGGCTGAGCGCTGGCGAAATTCTTGGCAGTCTCTAGAGTAGGTCTCTCTGCTGTGGGCCGAAGGGCCTGTAATGTGCTGTAAATATCGATGTTCCATGTTCACACAGTTTTTTTTCACTCCATCCAGAGAAAACAGTAATGGAGTGGTACATCTGTTATTTCTGTGTACTCGATGGAACGTTTAAAGACACGCCGCCTGTGGTTTGGACAAACGACAGGCGGGTGAGGAACCGCTCCTGCTTATCGTCGACGTTTCAGTTCCTGCCACTTTAATTCCCTGTTCCGGTTAAGTTCTGATCTTCATGTGTCTGGCCACATGCACTGATATACGGGTGAAACGCCACCGTTTCCTTGGCTGCGGAAGTCTAAGGAGAGCACACTCAATTCCCGCCGAACCGGTGAGATTGAGACGGCTCGAGCCCACCTCAGACCCCGGGTTGTGTGGATGCTGTGTAATTTGCTATCCGGTTACAAATAACAGACTGCACGCTGCATACGATTAAAGGAATTATGCTTATGAATCTCGACTTAACTGGAAGGTTAGTAAAGAGTAACAAACGGAAACTGCCCAATCCAAATTAAACAGTCAAATGTGCACAAGTTGGAGCTCATCTGGAACTTCTCTGTCACTCACGCGCTGGGTCCTCGGTCAAGCTGAAAGCTCACACCAGCTTCCGCACGTCGCTCGCAACCCATCTCGAACAAGCGGCTCTCCCACCGGATCCTATGCTTCGACCGGTTCTCTGCAGCGTCTTCTCTCCCCATCCCCCGCAGAACAAAACCCAAGCCCAACCTTAGTGTCCCTCACCAGAGAACCATCTCCTTAACTCAACCATCCGAATCGGATGGCGCACATGTCCCCTCATCTCTTATGTTCAACCACAAGCCAAACAAGCTGAAAACAAGCTGCTTTTACAGAACAGCCAATATGAAAGACATACAGCATAACAGTAAAAGTAAGAACCGTGGCATTACACTCTCCCCCCACCAAAATAGTCATGTCCTCATGACTTGTCATCTTGTCAACTTGTCATCTCAGAATAATAAAACCGTTTTCAGTAGAATTTCCTGATGTCAACAACTCCAGTCCACTCGTAAAGGGTAGTGACATATCTCCCTCGTGGGATATTCGTAGCACTCTGTTCCCCTGGTGCTGCATAGGCAAGCCTACCTGGGGGTCTCCTGATTCTTTGAGACCCCTTTGTTCCATCAACTATTCCTTCAGTTTCATACACTCCTAGGGATACCTCTGGTGTACATGACGAGGCTTCCCCCGGTCTATCACTCGTGCCTTCCTGCAAACCGGATCCCCCTGCTCAGTTTCATCCCCAGTTACTGTGGAGCCCACACCCCCTTCCTGGTCCAGCTGCAAGCCTGTCTGAGCACTGCTAATGCCACAACCTCCACCCCCCGACCAGGTCACCTGCCTCAGTGTGGGAAAGGTTAGGAATCTCCTCCTCACATTTTGGGGAGTTGGCGAAAGGCAGCAGATACCACAACCCCTTTTCCTCATCCTCTGAGTCCTTCAATCTCTCCACGTTGCCGCAGAGTCCTCTTACTAAGTGTAGGGTCCAGGTGAGGCAACTCTTGCCCCAGAGGTAGAAGGTGGTTCCGTTTCAGAATCCATTCCCATGCTCTTGTATCGCGCATAACACTGGTACGTTTGACACCCCAGTCTCCATTACATAGGGCGTAACTCCCAGCGGCCAAACAACTTATGCTTCCCAGGTCGCCCCTGATATTTATGAGTAATCATTCTGCATGCATGTGTGAGGAGAACCTAACTTTTTGATCATACCTCCTGTTATTTCTTTGATTCTGCCTGGGAGCCGAGACCTCAGCTAATTCATAAGCCCTTTTCAGCTCCCTTCGCATCTCGGACACATACTTCAGATAAGTGTTCTGCGGTAGATCTTCATCGCCAGTCTTAAAACACCGAGTACAATTATTGACCCCTTCCTGTTCCTAACGTCCACCCACAGTCTCCGTCGACAATCACTCCATGACGTCCACCTTTTCTGCAAGCTTAACACTATCTCTGATCAGCAGTGCCACGCCCCACCTCTTTTGCCTCTCTCCCTGCCCTTTCTGAAACATTTAAAACCCTGCACTTTCCTGTCACCGAGCCATCCAAGTCTCTGTAATGGCCACTACATCATAGATCCAAGGTCTGATCCAGGACCGAAGCTCAACCGCTTCATTCACAATACTCCTTACGTTAAATCAGACACATCTCAAACCGTCGGTCTGAGCGTGTCCCTTCTCTATCACCTGCCTATCCTTTCTCACACATTGTCTCCAACCTTCCTCTATTTGAGAGCCAACCGCCTCTTCCGCAGTCCCCCCACCAACAAAACCAGTTTAAACTCTCCCCAGTAGCATTAGCAAATCTCCAAAATAGGATACTGGTCCCCCCACCCCCGGGATTCAAGTGCAATCCATCCTTTTTGTACAGGTTACACCTGCCCCAAAATAAGTCTTAATGATCCAGAAATCACTGCCCTCTGCTCCAATCCCTCAGCCACGCATTTAACCTTCACCTCATTCCATTCCTATACTATCACGTGGCACAGGCAGTAATGCCGAGAATGCTGCCTTTGCGGCCCTGCTTCTCAACTTCCTTCCTAATTCCCTGGAGTCTGTTTTCAGGACCTCTTCTCCTTTTGGGACCAACAGGTACCACGACCTCCGGCTGCTCTCCCTCCCACTGCAGGATATCGTGGACACAATCAGAAACATCCCGGATCCGGACACCTGGGAGGCAAATGCCATCCGACCTTCTTTCCTGCGTCCACAGAATCGCCTGTCTGAACTCCCGACCACAGAGTCCCCTCTCACTACCGCCTTTCTCTTCCTTTCCCTACCCTTCTTAGCCACAGGGCCGGACTCTGCGCCAGAGGCACGGACACTGTTGCTTCCCCCAGGTAGACTGTCCGCCCCCCGCACCTGTACTCAAACAGGAGTACTTAATGTTCAGGGGAACAGCTACAAGGGTACTCTCTAGTGCCAGTCTCTTCCCCTTCCCTCTTCTGTTACCCAATTGCCTGTCTCCCGTGGCCCCGCTGTGACCAACTGCCTCTAACTCCTTTCTATCACCTCCTCGCTCTCCCTTACCAGACCAAGGTCATCGAGCTGCAACCGCAGATCCTTAACGCGGTCCATTGGGAGCTGCAGCTCCACACAGCATGTGCAGTTATGGCCGTTCGGGAGTCACCTCCTCGCTCTCCCTGACCAGACCAAGGTCATCGAGCTGCAACCGCAGATCCCTAACGCGGTCCACTGGGAGCTGCAGCTCCACACAGCATGTGCAGTTATGGCCGTTCGGGAGTCACCTCCTCGCTCTCCCTTACCAGACCAAGGTCATCGAGCGGCAACCGCAGATCCCTAACGCGGTCCATTGGGAGCTGCAGCTCCACACAGCATGTGCAGTTATGGCCGTTCGGGAGTCACCTCCTCGCTCTCCCTTACCAGACCAAGGTCATCGAGCTGCAACCGCAGATCCCTAACGCGGTCCACCGGGAGCTGCAGCTCCACACAGCATATGCAGTTATGGCCGGTCGGGAGTCACCTCCTCGCTCTCCCTGACCAGACCAAGGTCATCGAGCTGCAACCGCAGATCCCTAACGCGGTCCACTGGGAGCTGCAGCTCCACACAGCATGTGCAGTTATGGCCGTTCGGGAGTCACCTCCTCGCTCTCCCTGACCAGACCAAGGTCATCGAGCTGCAACCGCAGATCCCTAACGCGGTCCATTGGGAGCAGAAGCTCCACACAACATGTGCAGTTATAGCCGGTCGGGAGGCTGGGAGACTGACACAATCCCTACAGCGCACAGGGAACTGGCTTGATCCAGGCTGACTACACTTGGACAAGTCTACTCATGTTACCTGGCCATGCCCGGAATTCCCATTGCCAAAGGAGCTGGCCTCATTATCCCAGCACTGCTCATTACTATAACCAGAACAGTCTGCCACCGATGTCTAGTGGGTTTGCAGGTAAGGACAAGGGGGACTCTGCCAATGTTAAGGGGACGGTAAGATGGAGTGAAGGAGGATTTTCAGGACACAGAACCGATTGGACTGAGATCAACATCAATGGTGGAGGAAGGGAAGAGCGAATCGCTGGTGCCCCGCAAAGGACAACTTAATCATGTTGTAAAGTGGGTTTTCTTCTTTTTTCTTCGTTACTGTGTTTGTAATCACAATGGCTTCTTTGTTTTGTTGAACGCAGGAATGCTTCTTTGTTGCGAGAGCGTCCTGGAAGCTTGTTTGGGTTAAAATTTACTGATAACGAGAATTGTATTCCTTTGTAAACCAATTGGGGTTAATGTTGTTCTTTCTTCTGAGTCTGTAAGCGATTGTTGGCGGGCTTTTGGGCAGATCGGCGCGAGGGGTTGAGAGAGAGAGGACGCGATGCTATAAACCGGGCGAGGAACAGACCCTAAGCGGGGGTCCGGAGACAGGAGATAGTCCGAGGAGGGGGGATGAAGCTAGATGTGCTTGGTTGACCACTCGGAGGGTCCTGAGCTGTTTGGAGAGTCGAGGAGTTCGGTGGGTCCTGAGCTGCGAGTCGAGGAGTTCGGAGGGGATCGAATGGTGGCCAGAAGACTTCAGTAATTGAGCTCCATCCGTTGTTCGGAGGGTCCTGAGCTGTTTGGAGAGTCGAGGAGTTCGGAGGGTCCTGAGCTGCGAGTCGAGGAGTTCGGAGGGTCCTGAGCTGCGAGTCGAGGAGTTCGGAGGGTCCTGAGCTGCGAGTCGAGGAGTTCGGAGGGTCCTGAGCTGCGAGTCGAGGAGTTCGGAGGGTCCTGAGCTGCGAGTCGAGGAGTTCGGAGGGTCCTGAGCTGTTTGGAGAGTCGAGGAGTTCGGAGGGTCCTGAGCTGCGAGTCGAGGAGTTCGGAGGGGATCGAATGGTGGCCAGAAGACTTCAGTAATTGAGCTCCAACGGTTGTGCACAAAGTGGTTTGGACTTTGATAAGTTTGGCGCCTTTTCTTTTTTTTCCATATATACTGTATCGTTATTAATCAATTAGTTATAGTAACCTTTATAAATTGTACTCATTTAATCGCTTATGGTGTACTGTCTGTTTTTGGGCGAGGCGGGGACATCACACAGCATCCACACCAGCTGATTACCCAGCTTGGCGGGGCCGAAGGCTGCTCCCCCTAGACGGGAACGAGCTGAGCGAGCCTCAGGCGACCCAGGGGGTTACATTGTGAGGTGCTCGTCCGGATTGATTTCTGTGGAGGCTGTGTGATCACCCTCTTTAAATTGTGTCTGCGGCGAAGAGCTGGTGTGCCTTTGTGGGTTTCCTAACCGTTATTGGAAGCATTTACCCTTGACGACATTGAGGACACTGGAGATTCGGGGTGATTATCCAGACGACGGTTGTTGGTCAGTGAAAATGGAGTTCTTAGAGGCAAATGTGGAGGAGACTGAGGTTCATGAATCGTTAATGCTGATGTGTCCGGACACTGTTGAGACGGGCAGTGTTTCTGTTCTAGAGAGAACCAATATCCTGCTGGTGCGCTTGGGGGCCTGCCCGGAGGAGGCATTGTCTGGGGGAAGTATCTGATGGTGAGACCCTCTAAGTGGACGCTGCGAAATACCACGACGGAGGGGATTTGACAGCTGAAGACACCTCGGAGAGAGAGAGAGATTGCGGCGATTGGCCCCTGAAGCCGTGGAAGATGTAGGCAGCGTGTGTGTGGATTATATTGCGCTGAAGAGGCGCATTGTCAGTGACCAGAATACGGCCCTGAGGGCCGAAGAGGCGATGGCCTGTCTGAGTGGTGTAAAGTGGTTTAAGGAGCTGGAACTGAGGAGTGGATGTTGCCAGATCCCGATGAGTGGGGCCGACAAGGAGAAGACGGCCGTTATAAATTCCCTAGGAGTCTTCCGGTCCGAAAAGATGCCACAGGGCATATCCGGAGCCCTTGCAACCTTCCCGCGGGGCATGTGGTAGACCATGGGGGATGTGGAGGCGTTTGGAGTTTTGGTGTATGTGGATGATCTCTTGGTATTTGGATTTGCCTCAGGAGAATATGAAGTGAGGTCGTTGCAGGAGCGGCTGAGAACTACAGAGTTAAAGTGTTTTCTGGACACGTGCCAGGGCTGGCGAAGGTCGCAGCTCGTGAGTGACTGTCTCTACGGAATCAGGTTTGAAATGAAGACGGAGAGACTGGAGAGAGTGATCTGGAACCATTTGGAAGACTTACAAGTTGGAGAGAACGAAGAGAGTTGTCTGACTGAGGGCAACAGCAAACTGAGAATCTGGAGAGGGGAGTTTGCGGAGCTGAAGAAATTACAGACAAATCTCAGTAGAGGGAAGCGGAAGCTTGAAGGGAACCTGAAGATGACCATCGACAGTTCAAATGAAGTGCAAAACCTGAAAGTTGATCTGGAAGAAGTCATGAGGAAGGAACAACTGGAGAGAAGTGCAGTGAATACTGAACTGGAGGCTGACCAATCTTTAACTGCTGCTTTTCCGGTCGGGGTGGAAGAAGCTGTTGGAGTCACTGCCTCCCCGATTGAGATAGCCGGGATGCGTGAGTCAGAACTGCTGAGCCTGTGGCGAGAGTTGCAGGAGGCTGAAGAGACAGCCGGAGCAGTGCAGGCCACGTGTTTCCGTTTGGAGAAGAACAAACGGCAACTACCGATCACAGGAATGAGGAAGAATACAGATTCGATGGATAATGTGCTGGGTGTGTGGTACATGCTGCCTTTTGCTGACTTTCCCTCGATTGAGGAAGAGACCTTTGGCCCTTCTCCCACTAAATCACGTGTAGCGGGGAGGGTTAGCTGTGTGCAGTGTGGGGCATGAGTGAGAGGTTGAGAGAGGAGTTGGCAGTGGGCCCAAGGTATCCCCAGTTGTGTCCGAGCCTGAAGGGTTTAGGTGAGGGGCTACGGAGGTCTCAGAAGGGTTAGGGAACTCCCAGATAGTTGGCCTATGTAGCGCCTGAGGAACAGGGCGTGAGGTTTACTGTGTGGGGAGGAGATGTCACTGTTTCTGCTTGGGTTACGGTGTGTTGGCAGGAAAGGTGGCGAGTTATTTAATAGTCATGAGGACATGACTTTTATTTGGTGGGTGTAGAGAGTAAAGGGGGTTTATTCTTTTTTCTTTGTTATTGTGTATGTAATCAAAATGGCTTCTTTGTTTTGTTAAAAGCAGGAATGCTTCTTTGTTGCGAGAGAGTGCTGGAAGCTTGCTTAGGTTAAAATTTACTGACAACGAGAATTGTATTCCTTTGTAAACCAAATGGGGATTAATGTTGTTCTTTCTTCTGAGTCTGTAAGCTATTGTTGGCGGACTTTTGTGAGATCGGCGCGAGGGGGTGAGAGAGAGAGAGAGGACGCGATGCTATAAACTGGGCGAGGAACAGACCCTAAGCGGGGGTCCGAAGCCAGCAGGTACTCCGAGGAGGGGGGATGAAGCTAGATGTGCTTGGTTGACCACTCGGTGGGTCCTGAGCTGCGAGTCGAGGAGTTCGGAGGGGATCGAATGGTGGCCAGAAGACTTCAGTAATTGAGCTCCAACCGTTGTGCACGAAGTGGTTTGGACTTTGATAAGTTTGGCGCCTTTTCTTTATTTTTTTCCCTTCATATATACTGTATCGTTATTAATCACTTAGTTATAGTAACCTTTATAAATTGTACTCATTTAATTGCATATGGTGTGCTGTCTGTTTTTGGGCGAGGCGGGGACATCACACAGCATCCACACCAGCTGATTACCCAGTTTGGCGGGGCCGGAGGCTGCTCCCCCTAGACGGGAACGAGCTGAGCGAGCCTCAGGCGACCCAGGGGGTTACACTAGAATCGTCATTTCTTTGTCTTTGAGATTTTGCAAACTCATCACAATTGGGATTTTCCTTGAATTACATCATTTTTATTTTTTACCGCAGCTGTTGGAAGACACGTCAGCCTTGTGTAGTATTGAATATTCAGTGTGCAAGAGCGAGTATCAATGAATGACCGTGGAGATTCGTCAGCTCAGAGATTCTTCAGCGAGATCGCGGGCAGGTAGAAGACAGGCTGAATCTCACACAAAATGCTTGAAGTATTTTACAGTGTGAGAAAGACATGGTACATGATCATCGCCGTTATCGGCGATCCTGGTAAGAACACAGGCGAACTAACAATTGCGGGTTTCTGTGCGCGGTCTGTGAACTCGTTCAGTTACCGACAGCGCTGTGATGCCGGTGTATAAATGAGAGCGGTGCAGACATTGTGATAAATCTCTGTGTTCGTTCAGAAATCTCCTTGCTGTTTAATCCGTGCCCTCGACTGAAAATCAGCTGGCGGTTGAAATAGATGCAGAGTAGAAGATCGGAGATATGATTCATGACAGGCTGTCGAAGTAAACTCCGATAATCCCGAGCTTCTGCACCGTTACGGGCTATTAGTGCTTTTCCGAATCAATAGAGCAACATGCTTTAAATTCATATTTAAATTATTGCGCAGTGTTTTCAGAAATCGCTGCAAGTTTGAAGGGAATGCAGGAAGCGGATCGCCGGTGAGATTCAGCGGGGAGAAGTAGACATCTCTTGTGATACACTCACAATGAAAAAGTGAACAGACGACATTACGGGCCGAGCCCCCTCAGCAAGTCCGTCCTGCTGAAGCGTCTCGGCCGGAACTGTCGACTGTACCCTGTTCCATTGACGCTGCCCGGCCTGCTGAGTTCCTCCAGCATTTTGTGTGCGTTGCTCGGATTTCCAGCATCTGCAGATATTCTCTTGTTTGTGAATGGATTACATCCCTTGCGGGTTAGACTCCGAAACATCGGGAGTTTCCGAAATTAAAATCCGGTTCTGCGTGCGTTTGCGTACACCAGGATTTGTTCCCCCGTGAAGTGAAGCGACATTTAAGAGCCAACCCAGCAGGGTCAGTTGGAGGTCAGAGGGGCAAAATGCATACAATATCATGACCTCCTCTACTGCCATGATGAGGCCAAACTCAGGTTGGAGGAGCAACAGCTCATCTACCGTCTGGGTAGCCTCCAGCCTGGTGGTATGAACATTGAATTCTCCAATTTCCGCTAATTCCCTCCACCTCCCCTTCCCCTTCCCCTTCTGCTATCCAAAGTCCCTCTCTGCCTCTCTCCCCTTTTAACTTTCTGCTCCTTTATCTCTACAGTTCTTTCATGCTTATCACCTCCCTCCCCCCCGTTTATCTTTCCTCTGATTGGTTTTCCACCTGTCGCCTCTGGGCCCTACCCCCTCCCCTATCTCTATTACTGGGCTTCGGCCCTCTCTCCCCCCCCCACTCCTGATGAAGGGTCTCGGTCCGAAACGTTGGCTACTCTTTTCTCACGGATGCCGAGTTCTTGCAGTGTTGTGTACGTATGCATACGATACTCCGCTCTCGAACGATAAACGATACGGGCTTTAAGTTCGCGCACCCACGTTTCCACAGCCTGTCGGCACCATCTCCAACTGACGGTGACCAGTCTCTCTCGGGAGTAGCCTCGGCAGGAGAAGTTGGTCTCCGCCCCAGGCAAGGAAATTCCGTATATGATACGGAGGGGCGCCTGTAAAACGCCAGGCAGCGGGTTCAATATTTGACAGTTCGGAGTATGCCAGTTATGGGTGGCTACAGGTTTTCTCAGCGGATCGGGGTGTCCTTGATCGGACTACGTAACTCAGCCGGAGTCCAGGGTTTTAAAATAGGGACATCGTCCACCATTATCCGGCGGAATAGTGAGGTCCCTCGCCTTGTGCGGCTATCGGGCAACACCTCTCCCCTCTCTGGTGGAAACCCGAATCTCGATGAACGGATAGTCCGACCCGGCCCAGGCTCCGAAAGAATCGGGCAGAGCGGCAGTGCTCCGGTCCTGGAAAGCATCCGGTGCTGCCGCAGACGGGGCTGGCAGCCCGTTCTGTGGTCTTTGTTTCAATCCCACTGCCACCTCAATAACCTCCCTATCTGCATGGGGCCTCATGGGGCGGTGGAAGCGCCAGCGGAGCCTACAGGTCTCCCAATGGAGCTTTCGGAGTGACACTAGAATCTGCCATCGGACTGTTACCTTCCCCATTTCTGGCGTTTCCCTTAGGGCGCTAGCGCCGCTTTCCCACCTCTTCCCATTTAGTAACATATGTAATTAAGATCCCAGCGAGTATCCTCACCCCCAGACTCAACGCAGTGTCTCCCTTCCAGTATTCCATTTTGACCAAATCGAAATAGTCTCCACAGGGCCAGTCTCCTTGATCCAGCCATGTAAATCACTGGTAAAGGTAACAGAGTACCTGTTGTTCCTTGGTTCCAACCAAACCTTTTTGGCGGGCGAACCCAGAGGGATTAACGTGTCGCGCAATTATTGTTTTGTGTTCTTGAATTTTGCAATCTTCCTCTCCGTGTCCTTATTCACTGGGGCCTTCGTGTTCGGATCGGCCGGGCGTCGTTCCCGGGGGCGTCCTTTGTTCTTCTCCAGTTCGCTTGACCAAGACTTACTGGCTTGGTTTCCCATTTTAACGTGTATTTATTCCAGTTATTAGTATTCCACGTTCTATTTCCCATGTAAACCGTACTTCGTAATCATCTGATTAACATATACGAATACCAAGTTCCCCTGAAATTTAACAGATATATTCTGTCCATTGGGTCTGATCTCCCTCTCCTAGTTTCGTTCTTGTTCTTACCAGAGCTTAGGAACTGGGCACCGGCCGGTCAGGGACGGACTTTCTCCCACCTCGCCCTGGTCCTGATCTTGACTCCTGTCTTTCAGGGAAGTCTCACAGGTAAGAATGAGATTCCTGTCCGAGGGGCCAATTACTCTGTCGGGGCTCAGCTGGACCCCGTAAACAGGGATCCCATCCTCGCCGCCAGATTGTCAGGGATTTTTCCTTTCCACACAAGACTGGGACTCGGGTTTTCGTTGGAGACTCTGTATTGACGTGACATTGAGAGCAGTCCCTTCGGAGAGCAACGCCTTCGCTTACAATCCTCATGGTTGATTCTGACGGGTATGGTTTGTTCAACATTTCATATTAGGTATTGTTCAGAGCAAGCTAGAGGGGGGAAAAAACACTGAAGTCACGTGGCCTCGCGGTGTACCGCTGCAGGCCAGAGGGCAGTACGACGTAGTGTTTTGTCGACGCTAGAGGGCGCCATCAGGATTTTATAGTGATCCAGGCATTACGCAACACAGCCAC
Source organism: Hypanus sabinus (assembly GCF_030144855.1). Classification (NCBI taxonomy): domain Eukaryota; kingdom Metazoa; phylum Chordata; class Chondrichthyes; order Myliobatiformes; family Dasyatidae; genus Hypanus; species Hypanus sabinus. Next base: position 204,587 of record NW_026781256.1, on the reverse strand, counting down.
AAGATGCTATAGACCCGCAAAGGTATTTACCCAGCGCAGCTGACCAAAATTCTCGACATAAGCGAAAACCCCTTCCTCAGGAACCTGATGCAACCACAAAACCTCTATCACACACAACCGACAAACCAATATATTGTACTTGAAACTTGTTAATGGAATACCAAGTGCGTGTAGTAAAGCACCTCACTGGGAAACAGTAAACATTTAGTAAATAGCTCGCTGTCCAAGTGACGAAACCTCAGTGCTGGCGGGATATTCATTAGTCCCGCAACTCGAGGGAAGAAGTTATTACCCGGCATTCCTAGTGCTGATATGCATGCACCTTCATCCTGACCGCCGTGTGTCAAAGAGATCATGGGATGGGTGGTAGGGATTCTCAACAATGCTTTGGCCCCTTCGACTGCAACGCTCCCGGAAAGTGTCACAAACAGGGCCGAGTGAGAACCCGATCATCCTCTCGGAGGTTTTTGCTCTCCCGCATATTGTCTTGTGGTTCGATGCCTTGCAGCTTCCGTAGCATACAAAGATGGCGCCGGACGTGACACTCTCCGTGGTGCTCCAGTAGATGCTGCTGTGTCTTCCTGACTAGTGTGAAGGTGTTGTGGGTCCAGGTTAGATCGTTTGTTATGTGCACACCAAAGAACTTGGTCCTCTTCATCCTCTCCAGAGCAGAGCCGTTGATGATCAATGGGCAGTGGTCGATCTCGGCCTTCTTGGTCCCCCATCAACGCTTCACTTTCTCTTCTCCGCGCTGACACTCGCGCTGTTGTTCTCGCACCATTGAACAAACCTCTCAACCTCCTCTCCGTGTGCTGAATCACCATTGTTGCTGATGATACCGACCACTGTGATGTCATCACGGAACCTGATGATGTTGTTTGAGCTGAATCTGGCAGTGCAGACGTCAGACAGCAGTTTGGAGAGCAGAGGACAGAGTACACAGTCCGGATAGCGCAGGATGAGAGGTGAGTTAATAGAGGTGGACAAGATATTGAGAGGCACTGATCGTGTGGATAGTCAGAGGCTTTTCCCCCAGGGCTAAAATGGCTAGCACGAGAGGACATATTTTAAGGTGCTTGGAAGTAGGTACACAGGAGTTGTCAGCAGTAATCTTTGTTTTACGCAGAGAGCGGTAAGTGCGTGAAATGGGCTGCCGGCCGCGGTGGTGGAAGCGGAAACGATAGGATCTTTTAATTCCAAGATGGCTACATGGAGCTTAGAAATATAGAGGACTATGGGTGAAACCCAGGTAACTCTAAGGTAGTGACATGTTCGGCACAGCCTTTTAGGCCGTATTTTGCTTTAGGATTTCTATGTTTATACAACCCTGGGGGTAGTGGCAGGGACGGATTAAGCTAGAGCAGGGCCTGTAGCATATGTTATAAAGGGGCCCTCAATTCCCATTTGCTATACAGCCAGATAATGCGACAAATGTCTGACACTTCAGCAATAGTATTACTTACATGCACGTATCCATTTCAAATGTCAAAAGTAACAAAAGTACAATTTAAAAGTTAGATTTTCTATAATCATCGTGAGCAAATTTGTTGGTGATACTGGAAATGTCTATTTCACGCAGACGTTCATGTTCAATGCTCATTAGAGTGAGATTGTTCAATCTGTTTTGACCCAGGGTGCACCTTAGTTCATTTTTAATGCTGTTCTCTTTTGATAATGAGCGTTCTCCACCGCAGTTGGTAACCATGAGTGACAAATAGATGCGCAACTAGACCCCGGCCGGTATTGCAGCCTTTACCCGAAGTGCAGCTCCCAATCTCCGGCCTCTCCCCAGACCGCTCTGGGCGCACACCGTCCCGCCCACTGACACTCCTCAACCAATGAGAGCATGCTTCTCCCAGCAGTACTCGCTGATTTGTTCAGAGTGTCTGAAGATGCGCCGCTACCGGGAGCTGGAGCTGTCAGTCTCATTTTGCTCTCAGAATCAAAGTAAGTTCCCCAAAACACTTTCCCCATTCCGTGGACTTAGCTATATGTAAGTCACGTGAGCTCTTTCCCCGCTCCCATTTTACCGCAGATCTGCCTTATTTCCGAGGCTCCGCCCCCCGCTCTGATGACGGGAATTCCAGTCCTGACTTCCCTTCAGTTCTGTGTTGAAGCGGGTCGGCGGCGGCGGCGGATCGTCTGCAGGATCCGGATTAGGAGACGACCATCACCCCCAGAGTCGGGAATCCGGGGGAGGGTTCACTGTCCCGGCGTGAAAACAAGTTCTCATCGGTGAGTACTGAGGCCGGTCCCGAGTGTGGACGTCTGATGTAAGGTAATGCGCCCAGTTAACTTCCCCGATCTGGCGGCCTCTCTGCGCTTGCTGGACATAACCTGTAGGGGTCGCTCTGTGTTGTGGGACCTTCACAACTTACCGACTGAGATGAGCCGCCGCTCGGCCCCTCTTGCCCTGGTCCTAGGAGCGTGATGGGGTGGTGATACCGAGACTGCACTCATCCATTGAGGTTTATCCCGGGAACTTTACCTTCCTCACCCAGCCCCGTATCGGGTCCAAACTTCACCGGGGTCGATATCCGGTGTCGACAATAGTTTTCCATCATTCCAGGGCACGGAAAGCGGCCCTTCCACCTGTTGTGTTCTTGCAGACAGAGAAGGTTAAACCGGGTAATCGCACCTTCGGGACACTGCTCCGTCTGTCTGAGTAGATCCATCTTTCACCCGTTCAGACTAGGCAGTGACATCCAGATCTCTCACGGCCTCTCGTTCTGGGTGGCCGTCGTTGTGTTTTCTGTTTTCTCTCCTTCAGTTCTCTGACTCTCTCTCTCTCTCTCACTCTCTCTCTCCCTCTCTCTCCCTCTCTCTCCCTCTCTGACTCTCTCTCTCTCTCTCTCTCTCTCAATCTCTCTCTCTCTCTCTCTGACTCTCTCTCTCCCTCTCTCTCCCTCTTCTCACTCTCTCTCTCTCTCTCTCTCTCTCTCTCTCTCTCTCTCTCTCTCTCTCTCTCTCTCTCTCTCACTCTCTCTCTCTCTCTCTCTCTCTCTCTCAATCTCTCTCTCTCTCTCTCTCTCTCTGTAAAAATTAAAAATGAGCTGAGCAATAACATGGATAGGAAGAAGGACGAGGTCCTGCAAAGACAGTTTAGGGAGTTAGGTGAAAGTTGAAGGACAGGTTATAATCTCAGGATTCTACCAGTGCCAAGTGCTAGTGAAGCTAGAAATAGGGAGATGATGCAGCGAAATACTTGGCTATGGATTTGGTCTAGGAGGGACGGCTTCATGTTTCTGGACAATTGGGCCTTGTTCCAGGGAAGGTGGGACCTGTTCTGACGGGACGGGTTGCACCTGAACTGGAAGCGGACTAATATCCTCGCAGGAAGGTTGGCTAGTACTGTTCCGAGGGGTTTAAACTAGATTTACAGGGGGAGGGGATCCAGAGTATTACAGCAGATAGTGAGGTTGAGAGGGTTAAAAGTCATGCGAGAACTGCAAGTACAGTGCATGGAGAAAAGCCAGATGCACATATAAAAAAAGCTTTGAGGAAAGATAAGCAGAATGAAGGCTGTAAAGGTAGATGGGCGAAAGTGCGTGTAGTTCAATGCAAGAAGCATCAGGAACAAAGGTGATGAACCGCGAGCTTGGACACATACATGGAATTATGATGTAGTGGCCATTACGGAGACATGACTGGCACCAGGGCAGTAATGGATTCTCAATATTCCTGGATTTCAGTGTTTTAAAAGGGATCGAGAGGGCGGAAAAAGGGGACGGGGTAGCATTACTGGTCAGGGATAATATTAGAGCTACAGAAAGTGTGGGTATTGTAGCAGAATCCTATTTTGAGCCAGCACGGATAGATCAGGAACAGGAAGGGAGCAGTCACTCTATTTCGAGTATTCTATAGTCCCCCGGTAGCAGTAGAGATACAGAGGAGCAGATTGGGTGGCAGAGTTTGGAAAGTTGCAAAAATGAAAGGGTTGTCATCATGGGTGACTTTAACTTCCCTAATATTGATTGGCACCATATTAGTTCAATGGTTTAATTGGGGCAGAGTTTGTTAAGTGTGCCCAGGACGGATTCCTGTCACGGGATGTTGACAGGCCGACTAGGGAGAATGCCATACTGGATCTAGTATTAGGTACCGAACCGGGTCAATCACAGATCTCTAAGTGGGTGAGCATCTGGGGGACAGTGACCGCCGCTCCCCGCCCTTTAACATTATCATGGAAAAGGATGGAATCAGCGAGGACAGGAAAAAATTTTAATTGGGGAGGAGCAAATTATGAGGCTATAAGGCAAGAACTTGCGAGTGTGAATTGGGATGATGTTTTTGCAGGAAATGTACTATGGACATGTGGTCGATGTTTATGGATCTCTTGTGGATGTTAGGGATAAATTTGTCCCAGTGAGGAAGATAAACAATGGTAAGGTGAAGGAACTATGGGTGACAGGTGAGGTGGAAAATCTAGTCAGGCGGAAGAAGGCATCATATACGAGGTTCAGGAAGCAAGGATCAGATGGGTCTATTGAATATAGGGTAGCAAGAAAGGAGCTGAAGAAGCCGCTGAGGGGAGCAAGAAGGGGGTATGAGAAAGTCTTGGCGAGTAGGGTAAAGGAAAACCTCAAGGCATTCTTCAATTATGTGAAGAACAAATGGATGACAGGAGGGAAGGTAGGACCGATTAGAGATAAAGATGGGAAGATGTTCCTGGAGGCTGTGGAAATGAGCGAAGTCCTCAATGAATACTTCTCTTCAGTATTCATCAATGAGAGGGAACTTGAAGACGGTGAGGACAATATGAGTGAGGTTAAAGATCTGGAGCATGTTGATATTAAGAGAGAGGAGGTGTTGGAGTTGTTAGGACGGATAAGTCCCCGGGGCCTGATGGAATCTTCCCCAGGCTGCTCCACGAGGCGAGCGAAGAGATTGCTGAGCCTCTGGCTAGGATCTTTATGTCCTCATTGTCCACGGGAATGGTACCGGTGGATTGGAGGGAGGTTAATGTTGTCCCCTTGTTCAAAAAAGTTAGTACGGATAGTCCGGGTAATTATAGACCAGTGAGCCTTACGTTTGTGGTGGGAAAGCTGTTGGAAAAGATTCTTAGAGATAGGATCTATGGGCATTTAGAGAATCATGGTCTGATTAGGGACAGTCAGCATGGCTTTGTGAAGTGCAGATCGTGTCTAACAAGCCTGATAGAGTTTTCTTTCAGGATATGACCAGGCATATTGATGAGGGGAGTACAGTGGATGCGACCTACGTGGATTTTAGTAAGGCATTTGACAAAGTACCACACGGTAAACTTATTCAGAAAGTCAGAGGGTATTCGATCCAGGGAAGTTTGGCGGGGTGGATTCAGAATTGGCTTGCCTGCAGAAGGCAGAGGGCCGTTGCAGGGAGTACATTCGGATTGGAGGGTTGTGACTTGTCCCACAAGGATCTGTTCTGGGACCTCTACCTTTCGTGATTTTTATTAACGACCTAGATGTAGGGGTAGAAGGGTGAGTTGGCAAATTTGCAGACGACACAAAAGTTGGTGGTGTTGGGAATAGTGTAGAGGATTGTCGAAGATTGCAGAGAGACATTGATAGGATGCAGAAGTGGGCTGAGAAGTGACAGATGGAGTTCAACCCGGAGAAGTGTGAGGTGGTACACTTTGGAAGGACAAACTCCAAGGCGGAGTACAAAGATGTCATGTCCACAGATCCCTGAAAGATGCCTCACAGATAGAGAGGGTAGTTAAGAAAGCTTATGGAGTGTTAGCTTTCATAAGTGGAGGGACAGAGTTTAAGAGTCGTGAGGTAATGATGCAGCCCGATAAAACTCTGGTTAGGCCACACTTGGAGTACTGTGTCCAGTTCAGGTCGCCTCACCATAGGAAGCATGTAGAAATATTGGAAAGGGTACAGAGGAGATTTTCTAGGATGCTGCCTGATTTAGAGAGTATGCATTATGATCAGAGATTAAGGGAGCTAGGGCTTTAGTCTCTAGAGAGAAGGAGGATGACAGTGGACATGATAGAGTTATACAAGTTATTAAGAGGAATAGATAGAGTGGACAGCTAGCGTCTTTTCCTCAGGCCACCACTGCTCATATAAGAGGACATGACTTTCAGGTAATGGGAGGAAAATTCAAGGGGGATATTAGAGGAAGATTTTTTTACTCAGAGTGGTTGGTGCGTGGAATGCACTGCCTGATTCAGTGGTGGAGGCAGAAACACTAGTGAAATTTACGGGTCGACTAGACAGGTATATGAAGGTATTTACGGTAAAGGGTTATATGGGAGGCAGGGCTTAAGGGTCGGCACAACATTGTGGGCCGAAAAGCCTGTACTGTGCTGTATTGTTCTATGTTCTATTACCGAACCTTTCCCACACAAATGAGAAAATTTAGCTCTCTTCTGGTCGGCTGGCACATCATCTGTAGCTATGACCATTTTATATGTCTCTGCCAGCATTCACGCAGTTTCAATACTAGCGTCCCAAATGCTTCTAGGGAATATGTTGTCAGGCCCTGGAGATTTTAACCATCTATACTCACTTCAAGAGAGCAAGCACATGAGGCCTTGACGGGCAGGATTAAGGAAAGACCCAGGCATGTGAACGACAAGAGGATAACACTTGAGAGAATAGGATCAATCAAGTGTGACAGTGGAATTGCGTGTATGGAACCGGACGAGATAGCAGAGGTACTTAATGAATGCTTTTCTTCAGTATTAACCGCGTATAAGGATCTTGGCGATTGCAAGGGTGATCGCACTGGTCTGAAAAGCTTGAGAATGTAGATATTAAGAAAGGGGATGTGCTGGAGCTTTACAAAGTATCAAAATGGATAAGTCACCGGGACCGGACTGGATATATCCCAGGCTCCTATGGGAAGCAGGGGAGGAGATTGCTGAGCCTCTGGCAATGATCCTTGCATCATCAATGAGGACGGGAGAGGTTCCGGAGGATTGTAGGATTGCAGATGTTGTTCCCTTTTCAGGGATAGCTCGGGAAATTATAGGCTAGTGAGTCTGACTTCAGTGGTTGGCATGTTGATGGAGAGGATCCTGAGAGGCAGTATTTATGAACATTTGGAGAGGTAAAGTATGATTAGGAATAGTCAGCATGGCTTTGTCAAAAGCAGGTTGTGCCTTTCGCGCCTGATTGAATTTTTTTGAGGATGTGACTAAACATATTGACTAAAATAGAGCCGCAGATGTAGTATGTATGGATTTTAGCAAAACATTTTGATAAGGCAAAAATTAAGGCATAAATACTGCCTCTCAGGATCCTCTCCATCAACATGCCAACCACTGAAGTCAGACTCACTAGCCTATAGTTTCCCGAGCTATCCCTGAAAAGGGAACAACATCTGCAAGGCGTAATAAGAAATTAAGATGGCATGGATCCAAGGGGACATGGCTTTGTGGATCCAGAAGTGGCTTGCCCACAGGAGGCAAAGAGTGGTTGTAGACGGGTCATATTCTACATGGAGGCCGGTGACAGTGGTGTGCCTCAGGGATCTGTTCTGGGACACCTACTCTTTGTGATTTTTGTAAGTGACCTTGGTAAGGAATTATAGGGATAGATTAGCAAATGTGCTGATGACTCAAAGGTTGGGCGTGTTATGGATAGTGTGGAGGGCTGTCAGAGGTTACAACGGGATTTGGATAGGATGCAAAACTGGCTGAGAACTGGCAGATGGAGTTCAACCCAGATAAGTGCGAGGTGTTTCATTTTAGTAGGTCAAATATGATGGCAGAATTTAGCATTAATAGTAAGACTCTTGGCAGTGTGCTAGATCAGCGGGATCTTGGGATCCGAGGGCACTCAAAGCTGCTACGCAGGTTGACTTTGTGGTTCAGAAGGCCTGCAGTTTATTGGCCTTCATTAATCGTGGAATTGAATTTAGGAGCCGACAGCTAATGTTGCAGCTATGTAGGACCCTGGTCAGATCCACATGGAGCACAGTGCTCAGTTTTGATCGCGTCACTATGGGAAGTACGTGGAAACCACAGAAAGGGTGTAGAGGAGATTTGCAAGGATGATGTTTGGATTGGGGAGCGTGCCTTACGAGAATAGCTTGAGTGAACTCGCCCTTTTCTCCTTGGAGCGAAGGAGGACGAGAGGTGCCCTGATAGACGTGTACAAGATAAAGAGAGGCCTTGATCGTGTGAATAGTAAGAGGCTTTTCCCAGGGCTGAAACGGCAAGAACGAGAGAACATTGTTTTAAGGTGCTTGGAAGTGGGTATAGAAGAGATGTCAGGGGTAAGTTTTTGCACAGTGGTGAGCGCGTGGAATGAGCTGCCGGCAGCGGTGGTGGACGCGGAAACGATACGGTTATTTAAGAGACTCCTGCAGGGGGACATGGAGCTTAGGAAAATAGAGGACTTTTGCTGAATCCTAGGTCGTTCGAAGGTACATGTTGGGCACAGCTTCGTGGGCCGAAGGGCCGGTATTGTGCTGTAACTTTTCTATCTTTCTATGTTTCTATGTGTTGCCTCATCAGGACTTCATAAATTCTCAACAGCACATCCTTCCTTTTATATTACAATCCTCTTGAATTGGTTGCAAAGATCGCATTTGCCTCTTCACCGCCGACTCGGCCTGTAAATTAACCTGCAGGAAAACTACACACGCACCCCCACGTATCTTTGCACCTATTTTTAAAAATTACTTTCGGCCCCTCTTGTCCATTACTATGTCAGAGAAATTGCAGGGCAGGTAGACATGTGGTACAAGTTATATTGTGAGGTTAAAGTCCTCCTTATCTTGCTGGCCACCGTTCATTTTGCTTATAACAACAGAACGGAAACCGTCCTTAAGCCTGGTTGCAGTGTTTTCCATTTTTTTAAAACTTCTACCCAAGTGGGATGTCAGACTGTCCCGGGATGTGAGGTTATGCTGGGCCTGCTTTACCAATCACACAGGAATTGTAGGCAGAGTCCATGGTGGGCAGATTGGTTTCTATGATGTCCTCAGCTGTCCACAGCTCTCTGCAGTTCCTTGCACTTACGAGTAAAACAGGAGCCGTATGAACGCGTGAAGAATCCTGTTGGGATGCTCTCTATGGTAGGTTGATGAAATTTACTGAGGGATAGAGGTCACAATTCAAAGTTCCCGTTGTTTCTTCTATCTCTATCGTTCCATTCGATTTTAATTTAGTATCTGTGCATTCCTGGAGGACCATCTTTGATTGTCATCGATGCTTTCTCCCACATGGTTCCATCAGCTCACTCCATGCCGATTTTGTTCAAAATCTGTCCAGATTGTATCTCTTCAAGTTAATGATACATATCAACTATCTTGCCCAACCTCTGTCCAATCTATTTCCCTCCACATCAATGAAATATATCAACTATCTTTTTCAAACGCTGTCCAGTCTGTATCCTACCACCTCAATATCAGCTATAGCTCTGTGCATTTTATTTGTCTCTGACAGTGTTCGAGCAGTTTCTGCACTGGCCTCCCACAAGGTCCAAAGGAACAACTTGTCAGGCCCCGGGGATTTGTCCATTCTAATTCAGCAAGCACCTGTTCTGTAATCCGCATACAATCTAGAACAAGACTAGCTTTTCCCGATTTCTATAATCTCTGTAACTGTCTCCCAGGTAAATAAAGGCATTCAAAAATCATGGAAGATCTACCCCATCCCTTTCGGTTCCTTGACCAGATAGCACAATGTTCTTTTTTGACAATTAATTGGGCACTACGAAACAGTACATGAGGCTCAATAAATTATTCCCCCGGCAAACTGTCTGTATCCGAGGGAATGTGCTCATTACAGTTGTTGTTTACAAAGTTCACAAGAGTGATTCTAGATTGAAAAGGTTTTATGTATGAGGAGCATCTGGTGTTTCTGGGCCTGATCTCAATGGAGGGGTGATGACTCTGGGAACAAGAAACTCGATGAAATCCTGAGGTCCGGATAGAGCGGATAGGGACAAGATGTATTCAACAGTAGGGGAGTCTAGTAACTGAGGTTACAATCTCAATATATTCAGCTGTTTCTGCAGACCTTCCCTTCCGTCATTCTGTCCAGTAGCAGGATCTGAATTGAACATGAATCAATGCCTGGAGTTGATCATAGATATAAGCTATTGGCAGTCACAAGAACATGATGGAATTTTAGCCACTTAATTGAACAAAGAAGTACACTTTATGGTTATCACCATGTTATATCTTTTGTAAATATCCGATAGTTGCCATTTGAAGCAGATAGGCCGCATCCAACAACGTGTTTTGATTTTGGAACAGCTTCTGCACTGCTGGAAGTTCTGTAGAGATGGAAATGCCAACAGATTTAATGGATACACCTCGGAGCAGGATTAAAACAACCACTGGAATTTTAGCTTCCCCATTACAAAATGGCTGAGAGGCCAGTATTCATGTTTGTCATAATGGAACTCAGAGCATGTGAGGTCGAGTTCCTAATTTCCTATTTTCCCTTAGTTCTACTCAGCCGCTTCCTCCATCACCAGAGTAACAGCCCACCACAGCTGCAAGGAGTATTGAACATTTTTATGGCTCTCTGGTCACTGCCCTTCAGCGGAGAGACAGTGACTTCAGGAGTCAGTGTGGATCTCCCCCAATGTTTTTCGCTCCATGCGTACATAAGCACGCTGATCTTCAGAAGTTCGTTTGTCCAGTTATTGTGGCAGTAGGGAAACAACAGGTTTTCTCAAATAAATATACTGATACCAAATAGTTTGTTACTCGTGGAAATGTGCTCATTACAATAATTGTTTATAATAATGATTTCTGGATTGAAAAGCTTAATGTATTTGAAGCATTTGCTGTCCCTGGGCCTGTTCTCAAATGGATGATGGGGCACGCTAGCGGAGGGAAACTCATTGAAACGGAGCAAATACTGATGACTCCATAGAGTGGACGGATAAAGATATTTTCATCAGGAGAGGTGTCTTGAAACAGAGAAAAAAACCTCACAAACCACTGAGATGTATCTACAAGCCTTCTCCTCCAACATTCTATCCAGTAGTTGGGTGAGAATGCTGCCTGTATTGTGAACTGTACTTTTACGTTATTCAAAGCTACAAATATTTGTCAGAATTTTTAATCGCTTAACTAAGCAAAGAAGGAAACTTCATGAATATCACCACAATGTGTTGTGTAATGTATTTTGTAAATAACAGATAACCGACTTTTGAAGCAGACTGACCGTATTTAATGACCAGCCTCAGCACTGCTGCAAGTGTTGTGGAGAAGGAGCTAACAGCAGATTTACTGGATACTGGCATTTTGATTTCAACATTACAACATTGCTGAGTGTTCAATATTCATTGTGGTCATAAGGAAACTCAAAACATGTGAGGTTCAGAGTGTTACTTCCTTTTTCATTTACTTCTGGTGGGCCTCTTGCTCGGTTAGTAGGGTTCAAGGAGGGTTGAACATTTTATCGCACTGTAATCACTGTGCAGACACAGTAGCCTCAGAAACAGGGGTGGATTCCAGGATGCTTTGAGCACTTACTGTATGGAATATATGATGCCTGTGTTGGAATGAAGAGATGAGTAATGAATGTTGGGATTGCATTTGTGGAAATCATTTTAGGCTGCCACAAACATCTTGCAATCAGTCAATATTTATGCATCGATAGAAAAGGCAAATATGCTCCCTCCACTCAACAATAAAATAATCGACAAGTGTTTTCAGTTTACCTGCTGAAAGGTATCCGCGTCCGCGCTGTGACCCAAGGCCCGGAATTCAACCCCGATCCCCGTCCAGACAAAGCTTCCACCGGCTACTATTCCGTCATGGGTTGGTTCAGGAGTGTTAGTTTGTGAACTGGGCATAGCTGAGACACCGAATTACGTCAGCGGCAGCAAAGAGTCCTGGGCCAAGGTTATCATCCTGGGATGGGGACTCCAGGAATATAGTATTTGTAGTGTTTGGTGTTCGTCTGAGCTTGTTGCTACTACAGATGGCACTGGGCGTTCCTCTTTCCCCAATAAAGCAAACGTTTCGGACAGATGGGCATGGGCTGCCGGGAATTCTACGAGAGACGTGCGACGATCTGCGAATCTCTTGGGTCCAGGTTTTGACCCATATAAAATGGACCTGTCGGTCAAGCTGCCCGGGCGGATGAAGTGATGAGTTAGTATTGATGTTCTGTGCTCAGCTGTTTAGTTCTGGAGTTCCTTTGGAAGCAAAGAAGAGAACGAGTTACCTCTCCTTCCCTCGCAGTGAGACGCTGTGAGTTAATGGGCTGCTCCGTGTTTGCAGCAGTAAGCATGGACCGGGGTTTAGTGTTCAATCCGTGTTTGGAAAGTCCCTCTCACTGTCCCCTGTCTCTCAGCTAGTGGGAGTCAAACAGAAACTCCAGAAGGAGAAGCTAAAGGCAGAGGTATCAGTATTACAGAAGTACCAGCATTACAGTGGTGTACAGGGAATTACCGAGGCAGGAGAGGGGAATTGGCCAGAATTGATTGGAAACGGTCACTCGCAGGGATGGTAACAGAGCAGCAATTTGTGGGAAGCTGGAGGATTGGTAATGTTGTTAAAACAAACAGAAAACAAAAGGCAACAGTAAGTCATTAAGAAGGTAAAGGTGAACCACCAAAGAAAACGAACCTATAATAGTAAAGATGTTACTAAACGTTTCTTCAGATACATAAAGTGTAACAGAGAAGCACGGCTGGATATCAGAACGCTGGAAAACGACACTGGAGAGGTAGTAAATGGGGACAGGAATGGCGGCCGAACTGAATAAGTATTTTTCACCAGCCTTCATGGAGGAAGACACCAGCAGTATATTGGAAGCTCCAGGTGTCGGGGGCATTAAATGTGTGAAGTTAACATAACTAGAGAGAGGTTTCTTGGGAAACTCAAAGGTCTGAATTTAGATATGTCACCTGGACTAGGTGGCGTGTACACAAGAATTTTAAAAGTGGTGGCTGAAGAGATCGTGAGACATCAATAAAGTTCTTTCAAGAATCACTAGCTTCTGTAATGGTTCTGAGAGACTGGAAAATTGCAAATGTTACTTCACTCTTCAAGAAAGGAATGGGAACGAAGAGAACCCATCTGTCCGTTTGTCTGACCTCAGTGTTTAGGAAGGTATAGGAGCCGATGATTAAGGATGTCGTCTCAGGGTACTTGGAGACCCGTCATAAAATAGGCCGTAGTGGACATGATTCCTCAGGGAAAATCATGCCTGACAAATCTTTGAAGAAATAATAAGCCTGATAGACAAAGGTGAATCGGTTGATGCTGTGCATTTGGATTTTCAGAAAGTCTTTGTTACGCTGCCACACATAAGATTGCTTAACAAGCTACGAGATCATAGTATTACAAGAAAGATTCTGACGTGGATAAAGCAGTGGTTGGTTGGAAAGGGGCAAAGCCTGGGAATAAAATAATCATTTTCTGGATTGCTCCCAGTGACCAGTGATACTCCACAGTGTCTGTTTTGGGACCGATTCTTTTACGTCATATGTTAATGATTTGGACAATGGAATTGATGGCTTTGTTGCAATGTTTGCAGACAGTATGAAGATAGTTCGAGGTGCATGAGGTTTCGAGGAATTAGAAAGGCTACAGAAGGTCATTGACAGATTAGGAAAATGGGCAAAGGAATGGAATACAGTTTGGAGAAGTGTATAGTCGTGCAGTTCGGTAGACGAAATGAAAGTCTTAGTTATTTTCTAAATACAAAAGAAAACTGTGGTGCCAATGGACTTGGGGATCATTGTGCAGGATTCCCTAAAGGTGAATTTGCAGGTTGAGTCTGTGATGAGGAAGGCAAATGCAATGTTCGCATTCATCCCAAGAGGAATAGAATATAAAAGCAAGGATGTCATGTTGAAACTTTATGAAGCACTTGGAGTGTTCTGAGTAGGTTTAGGCCTCTTAACTTCAAAAGGAAAGTGCTGAATCTGTAGAGGCTTTGCCGCAGATGTAGTATGTATGGATTTTAAAAGAACATTTGATAAGGTACCCATGCAAGGCGTAATGAAAAAGTAAGATGGCATGGGATCCAAGGGGACATTGCTTTGTGGGTCCAGAAGTGGCTTGCCCACAGGAGGCAAAGAGTGGTTGTAGACGGGTCATATTCCACATGGAGGCCGGTGACAGTGGTGTGCCTCAGGGATCCGTTCTGGGACACCTACTCTTTGTGATTTTTATAAATGACCTTGGTGAGGAATTAGAGGGATAGATTAGCAAATGTGCTGATGACACAAAGGTTGGGTGTGTTATGGATAGTGTGCAGTGCTGTCAGAGGTTACAACGGGATTTGGATAGGATGCAAAACTGGGCTGAGATCTGGCAGATGGAGTTCAACCCAGAAAGGTGCGAGGTGTTTCATTTTAGTAGGTCAAATATGATGGCAGAATTTAGCATTAATAGTAAGACTCTTGGCAGTGTGCTAGATCAGCGGGATCTTGGGATCCGAGTCCATAGGACACTCAAAGCTGCAATGCAGGTTGACTTTGTGATTCAGAAGGCCTGCAGTGTATTGGCTTTCATTAATCGTGGAATTGAATTTAGGAGCCGACAGCTAATGTTGCAGCTATATAGGACCCTGGTCAGATCCACTTGGAGTACTGTGCTCAGTTTTGATCGCGTCACTATGGGAAGTACGTGGAAACCACAGAAAGGGTGCAGAGGAGATTTGCAAGGATGATGCTTGGATTGGGGAGCGTGCCTTATGAGAATAGCTTGAGTGAACTCGGCCTTTTCTTCTCGGAGCAATGGAGGACGAGAGGTGCCCTGATAGACGTGTACAAGATAAAGAGAGGCCTTGATCGTGTGAATAGTAAGAGGCTTTTCCCCAGGGCTGAAACGGCTAGAACGAGAGAACATAGTTTTAAGGTGCTTGGAAGTGGGTACAGAAGAGATGTCAGGGGTAAGTTTTTGCACAGTGGTGAGTGCGTGGAATGAGCTGCCGGCAGCGGTGGTGGACGCGGAAACGATAGGGTTATTTAAGAGACTCCTGCAGGGGGACATGGAGCTTAGGAAAATAGAGGACTTTTGGTGAAGCCCAGGTCGTTCGAAGGTACATGTTGGGCACAGCTTCGTGGGCCGAAGGGCCTGTATTAACCATAACCATATAACCATATAACAATCACAGCACGGAAACAGGCCATCTTGGCCCTCCTAGTCCGTGCCGAACCCTTAATCTCACCTAGTCCCACCTACCCGCACTCAGCCCATAACCCTCCACTCCTTTCCTGTCCATATACCTATCCAATTTTACCTTAAATGACACAACTGAACTGACCTCTACTACTTCTACAGGAAGCTCAGGATGTATTGTGCTGTAACTTTTCTATCTTTCTATGTTTCTATGTGTTGCCTCATCAGGACTTCATAAATTCTCAACAGCACATCCTTCCTTTTATATTACAATCCTCTTGAATTGATTGCAAAGATCGCATTTGCCTTCTTCACCGCCGACTCGGCCTGTATCTCTTCAAGTTAATGATAAATATCAACCATCTTGTCCACCCTCAGTCCAATATATTTCCCTCCACATCAATGAAATATATCAACCATCTTATTCAACCTCTGGCCAGTCTGTATCCCACCAGCTCAATGATATATATCAATCATCTTTTTCAAACTCTGTCCAGACTGTATCCCACCACCTCAATATCAGCTATAGCTCTGTGCATTTTATTTGTCTCTGACAGTGTTCGAGCAGTTTCTGCACTGGCCTCCCACAAGGTCCAAAGGAACAACTTGTCAGGCCCGGGTGATTTGTCCATTCTAATTCAGCAAGCACCTGTTCTGTAATCCGCAGACAATCTATAACAAGACTAGCTTTTCCCGATTTCTATAGTCTCTGTATCTGTCTCCCAGGTAAATATAGGCATTCAAAAATCATTGAAGATCTACCCCATCCCTTTCGGTTCCTTGACTAGATAGCACAATGGTCTTTTTTAACAATTAATTGGGCACTACGAAACAGTACATGAGGCTCAATAAATTATTCCCCCGGCAAACTCTCTGTATCCGAGGGAATGTGCTCATTCCAGTTGTTGTTTACAAAGTTCACAAGAGTGATTCTAGATTGAAAAGGTTTTATGTATGAGGAGCATCTGGTGTTTCTGGGCCTGATCTCAATGGAGGGGTGATGACTGTGGGAACAGGAACCTCCATGAAATCCTGAGGTCCGGATGGAGCGGATAGGAACAAGATGTATTCAACAGTAGGGGAGTCTAGTAACTGAGGTTACAATCTCAATATATTCAGCTGTTTCTGCAGACCTTCCCTTCCATCATTCTGTCCAGTAGCAGGATCTGAATTGAACATGAATCAATGCCTGGAGTTGATCATAGATATAAGCTATTGGCAGTCACAAGAACATGATGGAATTTTAGCCACTTAATTGAACAAAGAAGTACACTTTATGGTTATCACCATGCTATATCTTTTGTAAATATCCGATAGTTGCCATTTGAAGCAGATAGGCCGCATCCAACAACGTGTTTTGTTTTTGGAACAGCTTCCGCACTGCTGGAGGTTCTGTAGCGATGGAAATACCAACAGATTTAATGGATACACCTCGCAGCAGGATTAAAACAACCACTGGAATTTTAGCTTCCCCATTACAAAATGGCTGAGAGGCCAGTATTCATGTTTGTCATAATGAAACTCAGAGCATGTGAGGTCGAGTTCCTTATTTCCTAGTTTCCTTTAGTTCTGCTCAGCCGCTTCCTCCATCACCAGAGTAACAGCCCACCACAGCTGCAAGGAGTATTGAACATTTTTTGGCTCTCTGGTCACTGCCCTTCAGCGGAGAGACAGTGACTTCAGGAGGCAGTGTGGATGCGAGGATGACTTCAGCATTCACTGTATGGAAAATATGATGTTTATATTGGAATAAAGAGATAACGAATGAATGTTGGGATTGCATTTATGCAAATCTCTTCAGGACGCCACAAACATCTTGCAGTCAGCCAATATGTGTGCTGACATATTGCACATTTTGCTGACATAAAGGCAAAATCCTGCACTGAGTTTCCGGTGATTTATTTTCAATTTTATATTAAAAGCATTTTCTTACTGTTTCACTACGGGATATCTTACTATCTTTCCTTTCAGTTAGTCCTGACGAAGTGTCTCGGCCCGAAACGTCGACAGATCTTCTCCCTATAGATGCTGCCTGGCCACCAGCATTTTGTGTGTGTTGTTTGGATTTCCAGCATCTGCAGATTTCCTTGTGTTTGCATTTTAATTCTGATTCCCATTCAGAGATCTCGATCAATGGCATCCTCTTGTGCCAAGATGAGACCGTCCTCAGGGTGGAGGAGCAACACCTTATATTCCATCTGGGTACCCTCCAACCTGATTGTATGAATATTGAATTCTCCTTCCACTAAACAAATCCCCCCCACACCAAAAACCTTCTGTATTCCCTACTCTGAACTTTCATTTCTGCTCACCAGCCTGTTATTGCTCCCAGGTCCCCTCCATCCCTTTCTCCTATTGACAACTCTCCGATTATTTCATCTTCAGCCCTTGACCACCTATCACCTTCTAGCTCGCCTCTTACCCCTCACTTACCTTTTTATTCAGATACCTCCCCCCTCCCGCATCAGTAATGAAGAAGGCTCTTTGCCCAAAATGACGAACGGTCTACTCTTTTCCTCAGATACAGCCTGTTGTGCTGAATTCCTTCAGCATTTTGCGTGTATTGCTTTGAATTTCCAGTGTCTGCAAGCTTTCTTGTGTTTAAGTGTAGTAATTACCGTAACAATTATTTGGGTTTTGTTGAGATTGTACCTGGAATATGGTGTAAAATCCCGCTCTCCATACTAACACGGGTTATCCAGACCAGAACAAACTGCCGGAGGAACCATGGACGTCCAGTGTAGTTTCTCCTTTGGCTCCTCCCACTTCCGCCAAACCAACGGTGTCGCCATGGGCACCCGCATGGGTTCCAGTTATGCCTGCCTTTTTGTTGGCTTTGTGGAACAGTCCATGTTCCAAGCCTATACGTGTGTCCATCCCCCTCTTTTCCTTTGCTACATCGACGACTGCATTGGGTCTACCTCCTGCACGCACGCTGAGCTCGTTGAATTCATTAACTTTGCCTCCAACTTTCACCCTGCCCTCAAATTTACCTGGTTCATTTCCGACACCTCCCTGGCCTTTCTTGACCTGTCTGTCTCCATCTCTGGAGACGGCTTATCTGCTGATATCTACTATAGGCCTACAGACTCTCACAGCTACCTGGTCTATTCCTCTTCCCACCCTGTCTCTTGCAAAAATACTATCTCCTTCTCACAATCCTTCCGTCTCCGCCGCATCTGCTCTCAGGATGTGGCTTTTCATTCCAGGACGAAGGAGATGTCTTCCTTTTTTACACAAAGGGGCTTCCCTTCTTCCACCATCAACTCTGCTCTCAAACGCATCTCTCCCATTTCCCGCACATCAGCCCTCACCCCATCCACCCGCCACCCCACTCGGGATAGGGCTCTCCTCGTCCTCACCTACCACGCCACCAGCCTCCAGGTCCAACGTATAATTCTTCGTAACTTCTGCCACCTCCAACGGGATCCCAGTACCAAACACATCTTTCCTTCCCCCCCCCTTTCTACATTTGCAGGGATGGCTCCCTACGCGACTCCCTTGTCCATTCGTACCCTCATCCCTTCCCGCCGATCTCCCTCCTGGCATTTATCCTTATAAACGGAACAAGTGCTACACCTGCCCTTACACTTCCTCCCTCACCAACATTCAGGGCCCCAGATAGTCCTTCCAGGTGAGGCGACACTTCACCTGTGAGTCAGCTGGTGTGATATACTGCATCTGGTGCTCCTGGTGTAGCCTTTTATATATTGGCGAGACCCGACGCAGACTGGGAGACCGTTTCGCAGAACACTTGCGCTCGGTCCGCCAGAGAAAGCAGGATCTCCCAGTGACCACACATTTTAATTCCACGTCCCATTCCCACTCTGATATGTCTATCCATGGCCTCCTCTACTGTCAAAATGAATCTAAACTCAGGTTGGAGGAACAACACCTTATATACCGGCTGGGTAGCCTCCAATCTGATGGCATGAGCATTGACTTCTCTAACTTCCGGTAATGCCCCTCCTCCCCTTCTTACCCCATCCCTGACATATTTAGATGTTTGCCTGTTCTCCATCTCCCTCTGGTGTTCCCCCCACTCCTTTCTTTCTCCCTAGGCCTCCCGAAAACATGATCCTTTCAGCTCGGTATCACTTTTACCAATCACCTTTCCAGCTCTTAGCTTCATCTCCTATTGTTTCGCAGTTCCCCCTCCCCTCACTACTTTTAAATCTCTTACTATCTTTCCTTTCAGTTAGTCCTGACGAAGGGTCTCCGCCCGAAACGTCGACAGTGCTTCTTCTTATAGATGCTGTCTGGCCTGCTTGTGTTCCACCAGCATTTTGTGTGTGCTGTTTGAATTTCCAGCATTTGCAGATTTCCTCGTGTTTCCACAACATGAAAGCCAGGACATCAACAGGATCCGGGACAGCTTCTTCCACCAGCCTATGAGAATGATTAATTCATGCTGACAAAATCGTATTTTATGTTCTATTGTTGAACATACTATTTATTATAAAGTACTATAAATTGCACATTGCATATTTAGACGGAAACGTAAAGGTTTTTACTCATGTATATGAAGGATGTAAGTGTAACTATCTTGGTCAACCATTGTCCAGCCTGTATCCCACCACCTCAAAGATATATATATATATATATATATATATATATACACACCATCTTGGTCAACATCTGTCCAGCCTGTATCCCATCAACGATTATATATCAACAATCTCTCTTCTGACGTTGTCTTCATTATGACGTATTTTTGACTCACTGAGTTGATACTGAAATCGGTGTTTGTACCTGGAACTACTGGAGGGTTTATTGAATACAGCATGTAATAAGTTAAAGACAGCCATTGCGATTTTCGCTTGAAAGTTAAAATGTCTGATGTATTAATCGTTGTCGGAAGGAGGGTTGGAAGCAGAGAATACAGATTGATAGTGGGGTGGGATGGATGTTGTGAGCATTGACTGCATTATCCCTGTATTGGATTGAAGAGAAAACTAATGAATATTGGTATTACATTTGTGCTAATTTGTTCTGACCGTCACAAATATCGTGTAATCAGTTAATAGTTGTGCATCATTTAAAGTAAAAAGAGAAAATGGTGGAAATCTTCAGCAGATCGGGCAGCGTCTTGGACAGTCCCGGTTCAGATACTGGGTCTTCCACAGTTTCTCTTTCCACACATCCAATCTGATGTACCGGGTTTCCAACACATGACTTTCAATTTTACATTTAAAATGTTTTATTCCTATTAGCCTGCAGGAAGTGTGACGGGCAACTGTGCTGGGCAAGATCACATTTAACAATAGCATAATGATAAAATGTGCTCAGTTTATCTGGTGGAGACATTATACCCGCCTGCTGTTGCCCCGCGCCCAGGTTTTCCAGCCCGATCTCTGGCCCGGTCAGAGGTTCATCAGGTCCCCGTTCTGACACAGGCTGATGTCGGAGTGTTGGTGTTTGCAGTCTGAATGGCCGAGACACTGCAGCATATTACTGGCAACAAGGAGTCCTGGGCGAGTTGCTGCTTGAGCTGTAACCCTGGGAGACATTGGGCCCATGTAGCTGTCAGTATCGGGGATTTGACCCAGGTCAATACTTCCACAGATGGGGGCTGGATGTTCCTCCTTTCACAAAGAATCAAAAGCCTCGGGGTGCCGGGCATTGGCTATGGGGAAATTTCTGATTACACCACCCAGTGTGAGATGCGGGGACGATGTGTGAGGATTCGGGGGTCGGTGAGTGGCAGATTCAGCTGTGTGACCCTGTGAGGTTAGGTCCTGGGATATCACCGTTTTAGATCCAAGTACAATGGCCCCGGGGTTCAAGCTGCCCGGGTTTATGAGGTGTTGAGCCAGTATTTCTGTTCTGGGCTCAGATGTTTGTTTCGGGAGTTTCTGTGGAAGAAATGACTGCCATACCGAGGAGAGGATGAGTTAGCACCCCGTCCCTCACAGTGAGAGGCTGTGAGTAAACGGGCTGTACCGTGTTTACAACAGTAGAAATAGACCCGTGAGTTTGGTGTTCAAACTGTGTTTGGAAATCGCCCCTCATTGTCTCCTGTCTGCCAATCGTTGGAAATGAAGCAGATGTGTTCAGTACAACTGTGGCTCACGTGGTTCACAAGAGTAATCTCAGGAACGAGAGGGTTCCTGTACGAGGGGTGATTGATAAGTCTGTGGCCTGTGGTGGATGGAGATGACTTTATGTATGATCACTCAAAGAGTTGATCTGAATGTGCATGTAACGAGAGCTGTATAACTCGTCTCCTTCTACCTTAGGCCATGAACATATCAATCGCTCTTACTGTCGACCAACTCCGGAGGTCCAAGTTGTCGAATTCTGCAAAGAAGGGATCCGTTTGCTCCACGACCGCTGGACTGAGCGTGTAAATGTAGGCGGGGACTATGTCGAAAAATGAACGTGCTGGGTTTTCTAAAATGGACTCCTTCTACCTTGGGCCACGAACATATCAACCACCGCTCGTATGACAAGCATTTGATGACTCTGAGCCTGTACTCTATTGAGTTCAGAAGTACAGAGGTGGACGGGATCTTATTTAAACCCACAGAATACTGAACAGCCTGGAGACAGCGGACACGTGGAGGATGTTTCCATCAGACGGAGAGTCTGGGGTCTGAGAGGACAGCCTCGGAATAATCAAGCTTCCCTTTAAAACTGAGAGAAACTTCTCCAGCCAAAGAGTGCTCGATCTGTGGAATTTGTTGCAACAGATGGTGATTGGGGCTGTCACTGGATATATTTCCGGCAGAGGTTAATATATTATTGATCGCTAACTATTGTCATTTTTTGTTAGGCAGAACTATCAGAGGATTATTGAATACAGCATGTTAAAAGCAGACTTTACAATTTTAGATTCTTCATTTCAAAATGGCTGCAGTGTTAACCTTCTTCAAAATTATACTCGCAGCATACGATGTTGAGTTTGTTATTTCCCTTTTCGGTTATTTTCGGTGAGCCACTTCCTCCGTTTCCAGGGTAACGGCCCACCAGAGCTGCAAGAAGAGTTGCACAATGTTTTTATCGCTCTGTGGTCACCGCCTCTCAGCTTAGAGACAGTGGCCTCGGGAGCAAATGTAACAGAGTGATAGTGGGAGGAAAGGATGCTGTGAGCATTGGCTGTTTGGAATGAACTGAGAACATAGAATCAGAGAAACATAGAGAACCCATAGCATAATACACAGGCCCTTCGTCCAACAGTGCTCTCCCAAACATGAACATACGTTAGAGATCTCCTAGGGTTAACCACCAGCCTCTTCTTTTTATCTCCATGTACCTATCCAAAAGTGTCTTCAAAGGCCCTGATGTATCCGCCTCCACCACCGTCGCCGGCAGCCCAATCCACGCACTCACCACTCTCTGCCTAAAGAACTTACCCCTGACATTGCCTCTGTAACTTCTCCCCAAGCATCTTAAAACTGTGCCCTCTCGTGTTCGCCATTTCAGCCCTGAGAAAAAGCCTCTGACTATCCACACGATCTATGCCTCTCATCATCTTATACACCTCTATTAGGTCACCTCTCATCCTCCATCTGTCCAAGAAGAAAAGGCCAAGTTCACTCATCCTGTTCTCATAAGGCATGCTCCGCAATCCAGAGAAATCCTTGTAAATCTCCTCTGCACCTTTTCTATAGCTTCCACACCCTTCCTGTAGTGAGGCGAACAGCACAGTACTCCAAGTGGGGTCTAACCAGGGTCCTATATAGCAGTAACATTACCTCTTGGCACTTGAACTGAATCACTAGGTTGATGAAGGCCAATACACCGTGTGCCTTCTGAACCACACAGTCAGTCTGCGCAAATGAAATCAGACCCCAAGATTCCTCTGATCCTCCACACTGCCAAGAGTCTTACAATTCATACTATATTCTGCCATCGTATTTACCTTCTAAAGTGAACCACCTCACACTTGTCTGGATCAGACTCCATCTTCCACTTCTCAGCCCAGTTTCGCTTCCAATCGGGGTCCTGCTATAACCTCGACAGCCCTCCACACTATCCACAATACCTCTGACCTTTGGCTCATCAGTAAATGTACTGACCTATCCCTTCACTTCCTCATCCAGGTCCTTTATAAAACTGACGAAGAAAAGTGGTGCCAAAACAGATCTCAGAGGAACAGCACTAGTCAGCGACGTCCAGGCAGAATATGACCCATCTACCAACAATTTTGTGTTCTGTGGGAAAAGCCATTTCTGAATCCACAAAGCAAAGTCCGCTTGGATCCCATGCCTCCTTACTTTCTTAATAAGCCTTGCATGGGGTACCTTATCAAGTGCCTTGCTGAAATCCATATTCACGACATCAACTGCTCTACCTCCATAAATGTGTTTAGTCACATCCTCAGAAAATTCAATCAGGCCGGTAAGGCACGAGCTGCCCTTGACAAAGCCAAGCTGACTATTCCTGATCATGTTATGCCTCTCCAAATGTTCATAAATTCATGAAACAGGGCATGTGAAGTTGAATTCCTTACTTCCTATTTTCAGTTAGCTCTGCTGAGCCCGTTCCTCCATCACCTCCAAAAGCCCAGCAGAGCTCCAGAGTGTTGAACATATTTATCGCTCTCTGGTCACCGCCCCTCAGTGACCTCAGGAGCCGGTGTGGGTGCCCGGTTGCCTTGAGCATTCACTGTATGGAATATATAACGTTTCTATCGCAGTAAAGAGATAACTAATGAATGTGGGGATTGCATCCATGCAAATCTGTTTAGGAAGTCACAAACAGGATTCAACAGGGATCACTCCCTCCACAATTCCCTTGTTCATTCATCCCTCCTCACTAATCTTCTTCCAGATTCCTATCCCTGCATAAGCCTAAGTGCTACACCTGCCGTACTCCTCCTCCCTCACCTCCATTCAGAAACACAAAGCAGTCCTTCCGGATGAGGCAACGCTTCATCTGCGAATCTATTGCTGGGGTCATCTATTGTGTCCCGTGCTCCCAATGCGGCCTCCTTCACACTGGTGAGACCCGCCATAAACTGGGAGACCGTTATTTTTTAGCATCTCTGTATCATCTGCCACAAGGGGGACTTTGCAGTGGCCAAACGTTTTAATTCTGATTCCCAATCCGACGTTTCGATCAGACCGCCCTCAGGGTGGAGGAGCAACACCTTAGTGATCGTTTTCACAAAAAAAAGGCCGGCAGATGTGTGGAGACGGAAGGGATGGAGGAAATGTGGATCGGACAGCAACATGTGGCTGAGATGGGAGAGCAGCCGCCATCTTGTTGATGGTTAGAGGGGCTGAATGGCCTCCTCCTGCTGTTTGTCACTTGATGTTTCAGTGTTCCTGTCCAGTGAGGCTCCGGAGGAATGTGAATAGAAAAAAAAACTGTTTATAAACATAGAAGTGATTTCAATGAAACCTGCACAATTCCTTTCCGGGTGGGAATTGTATGTCGTACCGGGATGGGAATCGAACCCTTAACTCTGAGAACCGGAAGATGGTGCCATGGGGACGGGAAATATCCAGAGGAAAACACTAAAAACGTAGCTGGTGTAAATATGGAATAATGTGGGGAATGCGGCAGGTAGGTCGGACAGTGTGTGAGGGGCGAGGAGCAGAGTCACCGGTTTCTCGCTCCCATTTCAAACGCAGATCTGCAGCATCTCAGGTTTTCGCTTCCGAGGCCCCGCCCCCGCTCTCACAGTCTCCGGATGGGCGGGGGTTTTCTTTCCGTTCTCTGTTGAAGCTGATCGTCTGTGGGGAGCCGGTGGACGGATCTCGCTGCTCTCCGGACAAATTGATGAACTTCTCATCGGTCAGTTTTGAGGCCGGTCACTGGGGTTGAACGCAACCGACAATTTCCCATCGGTGAGTACTGAAGTCGATCCCGGGGGCGGGGAACCTCATGTCGGGCAGAGAGTCCCGTTCACTTCCTCGAACTGGCGGCCTCGTCCAGCTTCCTGGATACAACCTGTCGTGGTCGGTCCGGGTTATGGGACCTTCACACCGAACCGCCTGAGATGAGCCGCCGCTCAGCCCCTGGTGTTCTGGTCCCAGGTCCGGGATGAGGTGGTGATGCCGAGACTGAACCCATCCATTAAGATGTACCTGGTGAACTTTACCTCCATCACCCGGCCCGCTATCGGATCCAAACTCCACCTGGATCGACACTTGGAGACGATAATTGTTTTACATATTTCCAGCACACTGGAAGCGGCCGTTCGGCCTGTTGTATTCTTGCAGGCAGAGGGTTAAATTAAGCAATCGCACCCTCGGGACACTGCTCCACGTGTATGAGAAGTTTCATCTTTCCCCGTTCAGACAGGACAGTGACATCCAGATCTCTCACGTCCTCACGGGGGATTGGGAAGTTTATTTCCATCTTCAGTCCATTGCTACAACTTGCCGAAATGCTGACAGTGTTTCCCGATATCTGGCCCCATTAACGCGAGAATTAAGGTTTGTTCATTTATCTGGGTTTCCCGGAAATGTGTACACTCCCTCCAGAATTTCCAAAGGAGCAACCCAGGCTGTCTAATATTTCCACACGATTGAAATGGAGAATCTTTATTTTGTACAGAGGTAAAGTGAAAATCGTGTCTCCGGTATTGTCCACACAGATCAATACATTGCAGCAGTACATTGAGGTAAAACAAATCATTCTAGGTACAGAGAAAGTGCAGTGCAGGTAGATACGTGGTGCAAGGTCACATCGATTAGACTGTGAGGTCAGGAGTCCACTCATCACGCTGTTCGCTTCTAACAGCAGAATGGACACCGTCCTTGAGCCCGATGGCATGTGTCTGTTCTATTTTATCTTCGCACCGATGGATATATCAACATGGTATGTAACATCAATGATATATATCAACCATCTTGTTCAACCTCTGTCCAGCCTGTATCCCACCACCTCAATGATATAAATCAACCTTCTTGTTCAATCTCTGTCCAGTCTGTATCCCACCACCTCAATGATATAAATCAACCTTCTAGTTCAACCTCTGTCCAGTCTGTATCCCACCACCTCAATGATATAAATCAACCTTCTAGTTCAACCTCTGTCCAGTCTGTATCCCACCACCTCAATGATATATATCAACCATCTTGTTCAACCTCTGTCCAGTCTGTATCCCACCACCTCAATGATATAAATCAACCTTCTAGTTCAACCTCTGTCCAGTCTGTATCCTACTACCTCAATAATATATATCAACCATCTTGTTCAACCTCTGTCCAGCCTGTATCCCACCACCTCAATGATATATATCAACCATCTTGTTCAACCTCTGTCCAGTCTGTGTGCCACTACCTCAATGATATATATCAACATCTTGTTCAATCTCTGTCCAGCCTGTATCCCACCACCTCAATAATATATATCAACCATCTTGTTCAACCTCTGTCCAGCCTGTATCCCACCACCTCAATGATATATATCAACCATCTTGTTCAACCTCTGTCCAGCCTGTATCCCACCAGCTCAATGATATATATCAACCATCTTGTTCAACCTCTGTCCAGCCTGTATCCCAATACCGCAATTGTATATTTCAACAATCTCTCTTCTAAACTTTGTCTTCATTGTGAAGTTTAGTATTGCACCCTTCTATTTATTTATTTATTTATTTGTGTGCCTGTCTGATGTTTATTTATTTATTTATGTATGTATTTATTTATTTAGTTAGTTAGTTGTTGTTCGCTAGGAATACCAGAGGTTTAGTTGGACACAACACGTGGCAGGGTAAAAGCAACCATTTCAATTTTAGATTCACCGTTACAAAATGGCTGCAGTGTTAATCTTTGTCATAATGGAACTCATAGCATCTGATGTTGACTTTGTTATTTCCTTTTTCGGTTATTTTAGTTGAGCCACTTCCTCTGTTTCCAGGGTAACGGCCCGTCAGGGCTGCAGCAAGTGTTGCACTTTTTATCGCTCTGTGGTCACCGCCTCTCAGCGTAGAGACAGTGGCCTCGGGAGCAAATGTAACAGAGTGATAGAGGGAGGAAAGGATGCTGTGAGCATTGACTGTGTGGGATATGTTACACCAGCGTCAGAATGAACTCAGAACTGACAAATTGTTTGGGGTGGAGTGGCATTTACAGTTCAGGGTGGCAATCAGTTACTATCAGTGCATTAAAATGAAGAGGGAGAAAATACTACAGTTGCAGGAAATTTAAAGTAAGGAAGGGAAAATACTGGAGACGCTCAGCAGATCGGCAGCATCTTGGACAGTCTCAGTTCTGGAACTGGGTCTTTCACCATTTGTCCTTTCAGAGACGTAGTCTGATGTACTGAGCTCCCAGCATTTTCTACTTTATAATTTTACATTTTGTTCCTGCTGCACTGCAGGAAACATGGCAGCCCGCTCTGCTGGGCAAGATCCCACACAGCGATGACAAAGAGATCAAATGTGCCCGGTTTAGCTGCTGGGGTCAGGCTGAAGTATATCCGTATCCTCTATACAGACCGGGGAACCAGCCTGAGCACCGGCCCCGGCAGAGGGTCATTAGGTTCTAATTCCACCTTAGATTGTGAATCGGAAATGGCAGGAACTCCACGGCGAATTGCCGGCACCAAGGCGTCTTTGTATGGGTGATAATATTGGGCTGGTGACTCTGATGATATGGAATTGGCAGTATACGGGCTACAGTCCAGGTTGGTAATTCTGCAGCAGGGATCGGAATTTTCTCAGTCTGCAGTGAAGCTGAAATCCCGGGCGGTTGGGCGTTGGTTATGGGGAAATCACCGTCAATACTGTCCAATAGGATATTATATCTGTCAAGTATTTTGGAGATTATTTAAGAATGAACGAGGGCGTTAGGTGAAGTTGGGCAGTGATATTGTTCATCTGAACTTTGGTAAAGTCTGTAACAAGATCCTGCATGGCAGCTGATCGGGGAGGTTCGGTCACGTGGGATTCACAGGGGGCTGGCGAGGTGGATTCACACCGGGCTAGAGAACAAGAAGGAGAGGGGGATGAATGTAGATGGTTCTAACGAATGGAGGTCTGTGACGAGTGGGATGTGAGTGTCAGTGCTGAGATCTCTGTAATTTACTATTCATGCCATTGATTTGTATATGAATGTACATGGCTACACAGAGTATTATGTACCGTTGTGTTCACCCTACTGTAGTAAATATATTATCAAGCTGGAGAGGGTGCAGGAGAGATTGCTGAAGATGTTGCCTGGACTACAGGGCCGAGTCACAGGAAGCATTTGGCTGAGCTGGATCTTTAGTTCAGATGAGAATGAGGGTGACATTGTAGGAGTTCATGAAATCAAGATGGAATATAAATAATGAGGTTGGTCGTAGCATTTTCCCCAGGATTCAAGATTCAAAAATGATTGATGTCATTCTAGTAATGAAGAGTAAAAGAGAACAAAATAATTCATACTCTGGATCCAAAGCAAGACAGAAAATAAATAATGATAGAGACCACAATAATAAACAAAACACAATACATCAAGTATGATAGTTTAAAACGATTGATTGTCTGTCCATAAAGTGACGTTAATCACAGAAGTGTCTGGACATATGAGGCTGACATTGATAATTCTTCTGCATGTGTCTTGCGCGTTACACGCTTGGGCGATCATGGGTCTCCACATCCGATGACTCCTCACAGCGTCAATGATATCTTGCACACTTAGATCTGTTAGTTCTTTCACAGTGTCCATATATTTTCTTCTTTGTCTTCCTCTTCCGCGTTTCCCAGGCATAGGGCCTTGCAATGTAAGGCATTCTATTTCGCCCTTTCTGATGACATGGTCCAGGAATTTCAGTCTCCTCTCATTTAATGTTCTCATTAAAGATCTTTTTGCATGTGCACGTTGGAGTACCGCCTCATTAGTTACCCTATCTCTGTATGATATTTTCAGCATTCTTCTAAATAAAAACACATTTCTGTTGCTTCTAAGTTTTTTTGGAGTTCAGGTGTTACAGTCCATGTTTCGGAAACATACAGAAAGATTGACCAGATGTAACACTTTAGTAGCCTAAGCCTTGTTTTCATAGAAATGTGTCTGTTGGTAAAAATGGGTTTCATTTTTTTGGAAACACGAGTGAATCTGCAGATGCTGGAAATAAATAAAAACACAAAATGCTGGCAGAACTCAGCAGACCAGACAGCATCTATGGGAGGAGGTAGAATGATGAAGGGTTTCGGCCCGAAACGTCATCACTACCTCCACCCATAGATGCTGTCTGGCCTGCTGAGTTCTGCCAGCATTTTGTGATTTTATTCATTTTTGGACGTTGGTTTTGGCAATGGCAATTCTTCTTTTTATTTCTACTTTACTTCTAGCATCTTGTGATATAAAGCTACCAAGGTAATTAAAGCCGATCTTTTGTTCAATCGCTTGGTTACCGATGGACAATTGGCAGTTGGGAGTATCCTGCCCTTTTTATATTTCCATATATGTGTTTTATTTTACCGTTGATGGTTAGACCAAAATCTGCACTTGTTTGTACTAATTTGTCTGGGAGGATTTGTAAGCCTTCTGCAGCACTTGCTATTAGGGGGATATCGTCTGCATATCTTATATTGTTGATGCAAACACCTCCAATTTTTATCCCATCTATGTCTTCTATTTCTCTGAGAATCTTTTCAGTATAAATATTAAATAATTCCGGTGAGGCAACGCATCTCTAACTCCCCTTTGAATTTTAGTCTAACTGCTTATATTACCATCAATTTTTACAGCCACTGTTTGATTCCAATATAAATTTTGAATAAGTTACTGGTCCCTTCCGTCAATGTTTAGTTAAATGAGAATTTGAAAAAGTTTTTCATGTTACACTTTGCCGAATCCTTTAGTGAAATCAATAAAAAATGAAAAGACATCAATTTGACACTCAATTGCCCTTTCTGAAAGCATTTGTAGTATGAAAATTGTGTTCCTTGTTCCTCTATCCTCCATCAGCCCATATTGCAGTTCAGAAGTTTCTGGCCTTAACTTGTTTTTAATTCGACTCAGAACAATTATCAACAAAATCTTTATTATGTGACTCATAAGACTGATTGTTCTATAATTTTCGCAGTCAATAGTTCCAGGAATTTTAGGCAGAATTGTAAATACTGATTTCAAGAGATCGTCGGGCAATTATCCAGACTCATATATGCCATTAAACTCTTCAAAATGAATATCCATGCCCAGATCTTCCGGGGCTTGTATCATTGCCACTGAAATTTCATCAGGTCCAGAGACATGGTCAACCTTTGCCCCTTTTCCACTGAACTCTCACATGGTTAGCTTGCTCACCAGTGTGGAATAGGCCTTCACATACTCCTTTCATAGGATTTATCTTATCACCAATGTTTTCCAAACTTAGCCCATTCTCTGAACTTCCACACACTTCTTTATTTCTGAGCAAGTCATTAATTCTATCTTCAGGACCTTCATTCTATTAGTTTTCATTTTAACATCTGCAAGCGATCCCCCTTTGTCCAACCAACACTTTTGGTTCAGTCTCTCCAAATCACCTCCTTGAATAACATCAGGCAGTTGTTCACCTTCAAATTCCAAAACAAACTGTAATAGATTCACAGGCACCTTGTTAACAAGCGATTTTTCCTTCAGCCTGGTTACTGCTTCTCAAACCAATCCAGACATTAAATTTTCTTTATTCAATTTAGGAACAACACCTTTCCCTTCTCCTTCAACAATATTCACATCACCAGCTTTCATCTCCTCACTAACTTTTAACACATCTTCTAATACAAACAACAGAGAATTCTCACTTTCCACTGGTACCAAGTTTAACCCTTTCTTCACTAAACCTAGTCCATCTGACCCAGAAGGACTGCATTCCTTTTCAACTGAATCAGATACCTCAGACTTTTTCTGAGCTTCAACACTAGGTTCAGTATCCTGTGACTCCACAGGTACTTCAACAACCTGAACACAAGCAAACGGGACATCTAGGCTTCCAATACCAGTCCCCTTTTCAAATTCTAAGTTCCCCTGATCCTCCCAGTTACTTTCTGGGCAATTCCCATCCGGAGTAAACTCAACCCTGCGGGTTAAAACAACTCCATCTGCTAACCCAGCAGACTCCTTCAAGGTAATGGCATCCTTTTCATCTAGGACTGCCCTTATATCATTATCGGGAACACATTTAAATTTTTCAACTTCTTCAAACAGTTCTGCCAAGCCAGACAGATCATCGGTGTCCAACCCTGGACCTTCTAACTGCCTCAACTGTTTCTCATCCTTACTCTGTGCCTCTATAAATTCCCTCTTGGCAAAGGTTAAATCTACCTCCTCTCCTTTACCTTCTTTCACCTCCCTATTCTCCGATTTACCATCCCCTAACCCCTCTAGATACAGGGTCGGTAAAAACGTCTCAGCCAAATCAACAGTGGACTCATTTAAACTGTCTTCTTTCTCAGCCGCCTTTCTCGACATGCTGCGAGTGATTGCGCATGCGGGATAGATCTTAGAATTTAGGGCCGGGTCCTCAGCACTCACAGGCTTGCTTGTCAGCTTCACTGCTGAACACACGTCACCACCTGTTAAATCATTACAAGAAGGACGTCCACGCCGTCTCTCGGTAATTCTCAACGCACCCCTACTTCGACTGGTCCAGATACCAGGTCACATTGTAAAATGATCCTGTGCAAAGGTACAGCTTCTGTCCCTTTTCCTATGCCTCTTAATACCACCTCTCCAGTTTCTGGACCGAAATCCAGCACCTTACTTAGGATCAATGACTGGTCAGCCCCAGTATCCCTCCAGATCCTCACTGGAACTGGGGTTTCTCCTTCTTTCACAGACACCGTCCCTTCCGAAATAAATTTCTGACGGCCCTTTCGGACTCTTATCTACCTTTGCCTTCCTCGTTGATCTGCTGACCGACTCAATGCATCCTGTAGGGATTGCTGTTTTCCCTTTTCCCGTCTCCTTCTTCGGAGCAAAGCACTTAGATGCAATATGACCAACCTTTCCACAATTATAACAGGTCAAGCCAGGAACCTTCCTGCCAGCTTGCTTGTCCTCCTCCTTACCTTTACCACTAGCTCCCTGCTTATTCTCTACCTTAGCCCGTGGACTTTCTCTACCGTCTCTACTGCCTTTCTGGTAACTCTTATTTGGGGGAAACTTTGTCTTGTGGTTTAGGGCATATTCATCTGCTAACCTGGCAAATTCCGTTATAGACTTATTCGACTTCTCGTTCAGATACATCCGGATATTATCCGAAACACAACCTTTAAATTCTTCAATCAGAATTAACTCTCTTAAACGATAGAAATCCTCCTCCACCCTTTCTGCAGCGCACCAACGATCCAAGAGCACACCCTTCTCATAGGCAAACTCTGTATACGTCTGATTCCACTGTTTCTTTAAATCACTGAACTTTTGTCTATACGCTTCAGGTACAAACTCATAGTCCCGAAGGATAGCCTGCTTTACTTCCTCATAATCCTCAGACTCGTCCATGGACAATGCCACATATGCCTGTTGAGTCTTTCCTTTTAATACACTTTGTAACAACGCCACCCACTGATCTCTGGGCCACTTCTGATTCACGGCCACCTTTTCAAAATGCAAGAAGTAACTATCAACGTCCGTCTCTCGAACGGAGGTACTAAACTAAACTCCCTACTTACATTAAACTTATCCGCTCGATCTGCCCCGCTACCCATATGTTGCCATCTCTCCCTCTCGAACTGCCGTTGTTTCTCTTCCTCCTCCATCCTCCTTTCAGATTCCTCTTTCCTCCTTCCAGCTGCCTCATCTGAAGTTCATTCTGCCTCTGCTTCTCCTTCTCAACCAACTCAGCTCTTCCTTTCTCCCTTTTCGCCTCCAACTCCTTTAGCAGGATCTCATACTCCATTTTCCTCTTCTCCATCCCCAACCTTATTTTTTCTATCTCTAACTGAGCCGCCCGATCGACTGGTTTCTTCTTAGGAAACAGGTTCAATGTATCAAGCGCGAACACAGCCTTGGATATATTATGCTGGGCTATGGCTCTCTGTATCTCCCACTTTCTCATCGACGATTTCACCGCGGAGAGACTTAATCGTCTTGCAACACTCACCAAATCCACCTTCCTGGCATTCTCCAATGCCCCCAAAGTCGGGTTCTTTATAAATTTGTCTATTCCCATCTCTGCTGGTTCCCGTCTGGTTACTCACGCAAACAGATCAGATAACGGACATAGCCGATTTCTCTGCCCCCCACCCCCAATTTCGGAATCAAATCCCGGACGAGCCCCCAATTTGGTTATGTACCCCGTAACTGGGTGTCTAACCAGCAGAGAAAGAAGTATCCATTGGAGTCTGGTGGTACTATTTTCAAACAGTGTTTATTAGTAAAATACACAACTCAATATCAATAATGCAAATATATAGATAATACACGTTAGCAATACTAAACCGAAAAGTGTGGGTATAATAATAAGCAATAATAAACAAGCTCTATCAATGTCTAGTGGATAATGAATTGTCATATGTGAATATAACATACAGTTCAGTTCATACTTGCTGAGGTAGATGTTGGTCGTTGTGTTGTAATTGTTGGAGAGAGAGAGAGAGAGAGAGAGAGAGAGAGAGAGAGAGAGAGATGTAACAGCTACAGGCAGGCAAACCTTCCTTTACGTTCTTGATCCGTCGATGTGTTGTGGCCATTCAGGTATGACCCCTCTGTCCTTCTGTGGTGGACTCGTCACTCTGTCATGAGTGGGCACACACACAAGCCCCCACCGGCCCTGCTATAACACTGTGAGTTAAACTGACCGATCATTTGTTCGGTCTCCGATGCCCCAAACCTTCACGTGGGTTCCAACATTCAAGCAGTGCTCAATAGTGTGTTCCTGGTGTGTCTGAAGGGAGTCTCCCCAGACCTCACTTTTATCCCTTCTCAGGGGGTTTCAGTTGTACATCAATTTTGAATGACTGTGTCCATCAAACCAGCCCACTCCAGCTGTCCACTGAGGAATTTTAATGAACAGAATGGTACAAGGTGAACAACCCTCTCAGAAGCCATACGACTTTCAGAAGTCAGAATATGGTGGATCAACAAGTCTCACTCCCCTGCTTTATCTCTGTCTCTTATCTGTAGCAGATGTTCCAATTCCAGCATGTTTTCTCTTACATCTCTCTCTCTCATTAACAGCATAGCAACAGTAACGGTTTGTGATTCTCCAAAAGGCGGGGGGGGGGGGGGAGATGGGCAACTCTGCACCCTTCTGCCCATCAGAGCTGTTCATCCTTCGTAACACTGGCAAGTCCACATCTGACATGTGGAGGGTGTTTAAAGTCCATCTGCACGGAGTATAGGGTATTTTGAAGTACGGGAGGAGACAGTGTTGGGTCTCTATGTTCGGTGCTCAGTGACGCTCTCTTGCTCTCCGCTGTTGGAGTGCGTGGTTATTTGAGTTCTTGCCGCTTTCCTGTCGGATTTAATCAGTCTGCCCAATCTCACTGAGTTCTCTCATTAACGGGGCCTTTAGAACCGCTGTTCACTGGATTTTCCTTTGGTTTGATTCCGGACCATTCTCAGTAAACCGAGAGATTTATACTTGAGAATCCAAGCTGCTGATCAGTTTCCGTAACCCTCATACCACCCGGTCTGGCACCAACGATCATTCCACGGTCAACGTCACTTACCTCACATTTATTTCCTATTCAGATGTTTGGCCTGAATAACAACTGAACCCGTTGACCATATCTGCATGTGCTTGTGCTTTGAGTTGCAAGCAGATGATTAACAGATTCGTATTAATGAGCTGGAATAGAGTTGTACCTAACAAAGAGGCCATTTAAAACATTTCCCATTTAAGCAAACCCTCACCCATCTCGAATATGCACACGGATGAGATCTGGGCCTGATTGTTGATGATCTGCATGTTTGTAACAACAGGTTGTCGCTGGCAAGGCAGTGTTATAAGGTGGGGAATATCTGGAGAGAGAGACCCGTCACTGTTCCCTCTAAACTGCGCGTCTGCGTAACCACAATGCTCCCACGAACGGAGCCTTTGCTGCAGCGCAGATGGAATTAAACACTGTCGTATAAACGTTTATGAAACCTGAGTTTTTCTTTGTTGTACTACATTTTTATCCTATCCTTTAATTAGTAATTAAAATCAATAGCATGTTTTTTTTCTCTTGTCTGTCTTAATCCTAAAATATTCATGGATGCATTTTACAAAAGAGGACGCATCTATGGTGTTGTGCTTTTCTCAGTCCGTGTGAAAAGTTCCATCTCAGAGCAATGGCTGATCCACGCAGCTGCAAACATAGTCATTAGATGGAACATTGGAGACCGACCCACATTACATTCTATGCATATTAATCACGATTGAATATGGTACATTATCGTGCTTCCTGTTATAGAGGAGATGTTATAAGTCAATAGAGTGGACAAAACAGTTTCACCGGGAGCCTCTCTGGTATCCAGGAAATAGTAATGAACAACACAAGAAAAATTAATAAGTGTGTCATGTTGTAGTGATTGTAGAAATGTGGAATTACCATGAACTGCAGCAACATGCCCTTGATCCCATTGGCTGTTGCAATCTGCAGTGATATACTTACCCTCGAATATATCGTCGCGTCGGCTTCTGCAGAGAACAGACCATTTATAAAGGAAAATATCCCAACACTGCATTTTATTCAGTCCAAACTAGCACATGGCAACCCATAATTTAGCTTGACAGACCTTGGCCTCATCAAGTACTTTTCTGCTAATTACATTGTCAGAACCTGTGAACGTGACATTAAGCAGAGGTGGAAATTCAAAGTTATGCTCCCATGGATGTTGTGCAAGGGCCTTCAGCAAAGCATTTGACAAGGTGCCACATGGCAGCTTGGTCTCGATGATCAGGTTCCACGCTGTCCGGAGAGAGCAAATTGGATGTATTCAAAATTAGCTTCAAGGTAGCAAGCAAAGAGTGCTGGTTGAAGATTTCTCCTCGCAATGGAGGGGTGTAATTAGCAGTGTGCCGTGGGGCTACAAGTTGGGACCTTTGATATTCGTTATTTTATAGCAATGATTTGGATGCGGTTGCACAAGGATTACTTGACTGGTAAGTTCGCAGAATGCACAACGTTAGTATTTGTTGTTCACAGAGAAGATTATCGTAGCATCTAGGGGATCTAAATGGACAGGGTCTGGTAAAGAGATTGCAAACCCAATCTGATCAGCAGCGGATTCATGCAGATGTTGGGGATCATGTGGAGGAAACAGCCAGAGGAAGTGGATGAGGCAGGTGCAGTTCCATAAATCAAAAAGCAGTTGGGGTGTGTAGATGGAGTGAAGAGGCCAGAAGGGAGATGGCCCTATCACAGGAAATTCTGACCATCTCAGTGGGCACTGTGGTTGGCATTGTGTCGTTGGGCTGAACGCTCTGAATTTGCATTTTCTTGCTCTGTGACTCTGTCAGTAGATGCGCCAGGTATCAGTGGACAGATATGGTGTGGAAGTGGTTACTAACAGGGAATGTTTGGTCCCCATGCCAAATGCTACAGGGGATGGAAATACTGTCATATTTGCAAAGCAGTCGTACTCTCTGACTCACTGTCTGCTTGTTGTGAAATTTAGAGCCTCACCACCAGGTGGAGCTGTCCTGCAGAGCGACCAAAGTGTGAACAAGACGACGACAATCAACAATCGTCAGTCAGAATCAGAATGGACAAAGGTATGATCACAGGGGTCTTTGAATTAAACTTTTATCGCGTTTGTACAGAATAGTTCAGATGAAAGAACTGACAGAGGTGTTAACAGTGCATAGAAGAGTTTCATCCAGCAGTGTCATTTATCCCACTGGTAAAGCGGCCTTGAGTAACTGATCAACCTAACAGTTCCAGCGCAGGGACCTGACACCAGTAATGATCGAATCACTCCGCTCACCGCACAAACCTTCAGCTGAGTGAAGGGAGCAGGGACTCCTGAATCAGGTGGTCGTGAGTGAAACACAGACAGGAATGTGACAGTGATCTTGTGGTTTATGTGAATGTTCAGGGTCAGGGTCCGTTTCACCTCCAGACAGGCCCTGACGTGTAAGACATCTTCAACTTTCACTTATAAAATTCAAAAGCAGATGATAGGAGCATT
The DNA here is from genome assembly GCF_030144855.1 of Hypanus sabinus. Lineage (NCBI taxonomy): Eukaryota > Metazoa > Chordata > Chondrichthyes > Myliobatiformes > Dasyatidae > Hypanus > Hypanus sabinus. Next base: position 167,556 of record NW_026781256.1, on the reverse strand, counting down.
TCAGGGATTACCGAGATTCTATGATAACACAGCATTTCAGGTTTTGGAGGGAAAGCTACCAACTCACCCTGGTTTTTCTTGCCTGCTACGCAAAGGAGGAGGGGTGTCACCGAAATCTGTTTTCTGTAGCGGAGCGGAGATCATTGCCGGTGCTGGGAATGGCTGAGGATCAGAAGGCAGCTCATTGTAGATACATTTGTGAACTGCTTCGCAGTTTTAACACCCCAATGAATGTCTGGGCTGTGGAGAAATGGTGAACCTGAGTTTCTAAATATTTCCCTCCTGATATGACGTTCTACCTGAATTTAAATTCCCAGGATCTTGGCTGGAAAACCCGGCATAACCAATGACCAAATGTCTATGTCACCTGTAGACATTGTGATTGTGCTCAAATCTGAGATTCCAGTTGGAATAAAAACAATGCTCCAGCCTGGAAACGGGTCCTTCGGCCCATATAATTCATGCTGATCTAAATGCCCCACTTTCCTGCAGTTTTCCCAAACTTCCCTCGTAAACTTCCTCTCCCCTTTTTCCTGCCCAGATGCTCTCAATTTTGTAATTTTATTTGTGTTTGCGGCCTCCTCCGGATGCATGTACTTTATACCCATCAGCCACCACGTGGAAAAATGCCCCTTTGGTCCCTTTTAAATCTCTGTCCTCGAGTCTCAGACTCCCTTACCCGGGCAAAAAGACTGTGACCATCTACCCTATCTGCACCCCTGATTACTGTATGTGTGTGTGTGTGTGTGTGTGTGTGTGTGTGTGTGTGTGTGTGTGTGTCTGTATGTGTGTGTGTGTGTGTGTGTGTGTGTGTGTGTGCGCGCGTGTGTGTGTGTGTGTGTGTGTGTGTGTGTGTGTGTGTGTGTGTGTGTAAGATCACCCTTCAAGCTCCTGAGCTCCTGGGCAAGCTGTCCCAGCCCAACCATATAACACTAAAAACAACACCCTAGCCCAGTACCGTAGTGTTCATTCTTCACTTCACACTTTCCAGCTTCATCACCTCCATCCTATAGATTAGCAACTGCAACTACACACAAAGCTCTAGAACCAAGACTTTGCCAATGACATGCATAGTTGTTACATGATGATCTGCGGGTGGGGAACAAGATGGGAACCAGGGGAGAGGACAGCATAGATCGCAAGGAAATGATCAGCCTGCGACCCAGGGGACCGGAGGACGTGCGTCTCAAGGGAATGGTCAGTCTGTGACCAAAGGGACTGGAGAAAGCAACTCCAGTCCCCTTGTCCAGTCTCCAGCCCCTCGTGTGACAAAGCAAGTGGAGAATGTGTGATCCAGCAGACTGGACCATGTGTAATCCCGTTGCTGGTCTTTGCGTGACACAGACTCCTGCACAGTTAGTGACCGAGGGAGATTTTAGCTTGTGGAAGATGATCACAGTGATATTTCCCAGTATCACCGGACACGGGTGCATTATGATCCCGTGGTCATCCGGGCGTTCAACTGCTGTGATTAGTATTACTGTGCCGATTGTGCTATTTTACTGGGAGTAAATGTGTCCGGTCACCGGCTTATCGGGATGGTCACCTGACAGGATGTTCGGTTCACATTAACCAGCTCAGTTCCACTCCAAATCTGGTCAGCCAGAGTCTCGGCTCCTTTGCAATCTGAATCAGTTTTGCTCAGATTTAAATCACACTTGTATAACCTGCAATTCATCACCAATTTCAGGTGGGAAATTGAAACGAGCAGCGAAAAGACTGAAGAGGATTTTACCAGGCAGATCATCGAGGGAAGATGATCTGAACACGGGAAGCAAGGTACCAAAGCAGGGTCAGATTGAGAGCGATGTCCCAATGGAATGCGGTCTGGCCGCAGAGGAGGAGGAGCAAATTCAGCCCAGAGAGAGTGGCGTCAGAGACACCAATCAGGACCCTGGAACCGGCACAAGTGAGGCGACTACCTGTCAGCCCAGAGACAGTGACGTCAGAGACACCGATCCAGACCCTGGAACCGGCACAAGTGAGGTGACTGTCTGTCAGCCCAGAGACAGTGACGTCAGAGACACTGATCAGGACCCTGGAACCGGCACAAGGGAGGCAACTATCTGTCAGCCCAGAGACAGTGACGTCAGACACACTGAGCAAGACCCTGGAACCGGCACAAGTGAGGCGACGGCCTGTCAGCCCAGAGACAGTGACGTCAGAGACACAGATCAGGACCCTGGAACCGGCACAAGTGAGGCGACTGTCTGTCAGCTCGGAAGCTCATTGAACACAGAACTGTCAAGTCCCCAAGAAGGAGCGGGTGAGTGAAATATGAGTGTGATGTGCTCACAGAATGCGGCAGGGTGGAGGGTAAAGGTGTGACCTTGTTGGAGGGTTGGTCAGAGGAGAGGGAAAATGTGTGGGTGTGGTACATGTGGTGCACTGGGCAGCCGTTACCCCACGACAGGAAATGTACTACCTGCTCTGAGGATTTTCAGGATGTGAATTGGAGGAAATGCAGCTGTCCAGATGAGGAGAGTGTTTCCGGGATGTGAATCAGGGGAAATGTATTCGCCAGGATGGAGAGAGTATCTCTGGGAAGCGAATATTACCAACAGTCCCAACATTTATGCCCATCCAAATTGAAATAGGTGAATGGGTTGGATGGGGGATGGACTGGTTTATATTAAATATTGTCCTTCTATTATGTAATGCCTAGAACACTGTTGGGTAGGCTTTAAGGCAAGTGTTAAGTTACATTCAAGTCAAGTCAAGCCTTTTATTGCCATTTCGACCGTAACTGCTGACACAGTACATAGTAAAAATGAGTTGCTTTTCAGGACCATGGTGTTACATGACACATTACAAAAACTAGACTGATCTATGTAAGAAAACAGAGGAAAAGAAAAAAAAACACACAACAACTACACTAAACTACACACCAATCTAGGACGGCATAAAGTGCACAAAACAGTGCAGACATTACAATAAATAATATACGTGACAATCGGGCAGTAAGGTGCATGCCAGACTCTGGGTATTGAGGAGTCGGATAGCTTGGGGGAAGAAACTGTCTCATAGTCTGTCGGTGAGATCCCGAATGCTTCGGAGCCTTTTCCCAGACGGCAGGAGGGACAAGAGATTGTTTGAGGGGTGCATGGATCCTTTATAATGCTGCTGGCTTTACGGATGCAGCGTGTGGTGTAAATGTCCGTGATGGCGGGAAGAGAGACCCCGATGATCATCTCAGCTGACCTCACTATACGCTGCAGAGTCTTGCGATCTGAGATGGTGCAATTTCTGAACCAGGCAGTGGTGCAGCTGCTCAGGATGCTCTCAATACAACCCCTGTAGAATGTGATGAGGATGGGATGTGGGAGATGGACTTTCCTCAGCCTTCGCAGAAAGTGGAGACGCTGCTGGGCTTTCTTTGCTATGGAGCTGGTGTTGAGGGACCAGGTGAGATTCTCCGCTAGATGAACACCAAGAAATTTGTTTTGTTCACAGTCAGAGACAGGCCGCTGGCTCTGCACCAGTCCGTTAGCTGCTGCACCTCCTCTCTGTAAGCTGACTCGTCGTTCTTGCTGTGTGTTGCAGCACAGTCGTGGGTCAGCAGAGTGAACAGCAGTGGTCTGTGCACACAGCCGTAGGGGGACTCCGTGCTCAGTGTGATGGTGTTGGAGATGGAGAATTAATCCTATTTTGTATCTGGAGGCAGGTTCAAGACACGGTTTTTTTGTTGAGTTGGGTGAGAGCAGTGGAGACGAGGGATATCTGAGTTCAAGCCTACATTTTCCTTTTTATATTCACAGAGCCAGAGTTTACAATCTCCGACCTCCTGGCAGAGGGGGAGGAATATCGACTGTACCAGCTGACAAAGTTCTACAGGGACAGACTCAAACAAGCAATTGAAGAAAAGGTTGAGAGACTCGGTTTGATGTTGACAAAGGAGGGACATTTCAGTAGAGAAGAAAATGAGGTGAGTGCAGTTCGTGTATTGTCACTGATCTGCTGGTATCAGAGGGAATAGTGATCAACATTTATCTCCTGCACGTTTTAGGAGATTGACTTGGGAATGCAGACTTTGATCTCTGACTTGCCTCTCGCAGATCTGGTTTCAGTTTTTAAGGTGGGGAGCACTGGGAACTGCAGGTTTAGCATCACCTTTTCCTGTATCACCTGCTGTATTTATCAGTGTGAAGTAAGAGCAGTGGCTGCATATCTGGACTTCCAAAAGGCATTCGGTCTGAAACTAATTTCAAATCTTGGCTGAACCGTCGGGTAGCTTCACCTCATCTCATTAATCCAGAATGAGTATTAAACTGTCAATTGGGCCAACCGGCTTCACTGCGGTACCTGAGTGAGGGAAACCAGCTAACCACAGCTTGTCTTGGCTCCGTGAGATCCCAAACAATGTGTGGCTGACTTGTCATAGTCGCAGCAAAGTACAGTACAGAAACAGGCCTTTTGGCCCATCTATTCCATGCCAGACTACATAATCTACTTATTCCCTTTGACCTGCACCGGGCCATGGCGCTCTATACACTCATTACGCAAGCATCTATTCAGAATTCTCTTCACCACTTGCACTACTTGCCCTGCTAGCTAGTTTTGCACTCTCACCACCCTCTGAGTAAACAGGTTTCACCTTTGTACCCTTTGAACTTCTCACCTTTCACCCTTTGGTGATAACCTCTTGTTGTAGTACCTCTTTACCTCAGTACAAAATGCCTGCTTGCATTTATCCCACCTATATCCCAATGTAATTGTGTACACTTGTATCAAATCTCCGCTCAACCTTTCATGTTCCAACGAATAAAGTCCTAATCAGTTCACTCTTTTCTTATAACTTAGGTCTTCCAGTCCAGGTTACATCCTTGTAATGTTTTTTCTGTACTCTTTCAAACTTATTTCCATCTCTCCTGCAGGTAGGTGTGCAGAACTGCACATAATATCCAAATTAGGCCTCTCCTACGTCTTATACAACATCATATCGGACACGATATTTTCATTTACCAGGGTTAATCCGCTAAGAAACTTTCTTTTAGAGCCTATCAACATTTGCTGCCACTTTCAATGGCTTATGTACCTGTATTCCCAGATCACCTTGTTCTACCGGTCGCTCAGTAAGATCTACCCTGATTGGTCCATCCAAAGTGCAACATCTTGCACCTGTCTGTATTAAATTGCATCGGCCCTTTTTAAACCCATTCTCCGGTTGGTCCAGATCTCACTGCAAGCTTTTGTACTCTTCCTCTTTGTCCACTGTGCCTTCCCAATGTTGGAGTCATCAGCAAATTTGCTGATGCTCTTAACCGTAATTTCATCAGATCATTGATATAGATGACAAACAACAACAGGAACAGCACCGATCCCCGTGACACTGCACGAGATACAGGCACCGAACAGAAATGCAACAGTCTATAGTGACACTCCGGATTCTTTCCAAAAAGTTAGTGTCTAACTTTACCTTGAATGCTAAGCAACTGAATCTTCTAGACCAACCTCCTATACGGGACCTTGTCAAATACCGTGCTGAAGTCCATGTAGACAATATCCACAACCTTGCCTTCATCAACGTTCCTGGTAACTTCCTCGAAATACTCCGAGATTGATTGGATGTGAAAGATCACGCACAAAGCTGATATCTTATGACCACAAACATCAATAGTTTGACCTAAAAGGACAGAAGAAAGCACAAAACATAAAATAAATCTGGTGACTTGCTGATATCCCATGATCCCAAAAGATCAACAGGTTCTCCTGAAAGGGAAGAAGATCAATAGGATTTCCTGAAAGGGAAAGGGCAAACAAAAATAAATCTGCTAACTTGCTGAATATCTGACTAATGAGAGACAGGGACACACCATTTCAGGTCACTCTCCTTGGAGCTCACAAACAGTGATTGTCTTGTCCGAGATCTGACCTATTCAGCCATGAGTGGTATTAGAAAACCAACTGTGTTACACCCGTGAGTAACTCTGTTCTTTTTGGGATTCATTGGCGCTGTCTGTAATCAATCACACAGGCATTATCCAAAGGCAAGAGGAAATCTGTAAATATGATGCTGATCGATAAATTTATCATCTGGAGACGTCTGATTTACTGGTTAAATTTCTTTCACAACTGTAACTCCTCAAACCTGGTAGCAGTGAAACTGAAGAATTATTTTACAGTGCAGTGGGCCATCAGGGAATTATGCTGATTTATTTCAGTACAGCACAGTACAGGCCCTTCGGCCCACAATGTTGTGCTCACCCTTAAACGCAGCCTCTCTTATTTCTCAGAGCAAGGTCCTCAGCCCATCCATATTCAGTTACCTTAATTCCATCATAGATGTATGTTGCTTGAAGACTATTCAATGTTTAACTCATAATTCCTCAGTTAATCAGGAAGCCCATGCCGGCATTCAGGAAGTCATTACCATTTCACGGTACTAGTGCCAGGCAGTAACCATCTCCATTATAAGATAGCCGCACTGACATTTATTAATCTTCTTTTGTCTTTACACATCATGAGACCATAAGGCATCAGAGCACAATTGGCCATTAGGCCCATCGATTCTGCTCCGCCATTACATCATGGATGATTTACTATCCCTCTCAACCCCATTCTCCTGCCTTCTCCCAGTGAACTTTGCTGACCAGACGAGTCAAGAAGATACCAACCTCTGTTTTAAATATACCCAATGACCTGGTCTCCACAGCTGTCAGTTCCAATGGATTCTGCAGATTCACTACTCCTAGGTTAAATAATATCCTCTTTTCTGTTCCAAATGGACGTCCTTCTAATCTGAGGCTGTTCCGTCTGGTTCTAGACTCCCACACTTAGAAACGTCCTCTCAATGTCTTTCGATATTCCGCAGGTTACAATTAGATTCCCCCTCATCCTCCCACCCTCCAGCTATTACAGGTGCATCCAGGATCAATTCCCATCAAAATCTGGTTTAATATCACTGGTTCTGTTTGTTTAGATTCCTCTCTGGATGTTTCACAATGCCATCACATATTTTCTCTGATCAGGGGATCAAAATATGCGACTGCGGTCTGGCCAGTGCTTGTTCTTATATTCTGATCCTCTCGAAATGAATGCTAGCTTTGTATTTGCCTTTCCTAACACAGACTCAAACTGCACGGAATCCTGCACCGGGTCTCCAGAGATTCTTTACAACTCCGCTTTCTGAATTTTCTCCCAGATTCAAAAATAGTCTACGTCTTCATTATTTCTGCTAAAGTATATGGCCACGTACCTCACTATACTACATTCCAATTGCCACTGATGTGTCCATTTCTTCATAGGTCCATGTCCTCCCGCGAAATCCCTGCTTCCTCAACACATCCCCTCCCTCTCTGATCTTCGTAACACCTACAATAATGGCCATAAAGCCTACAAATCATTGACATAACGGAAAAAGAAACTGTCCCAAAACCAACCACTGCAGAACACCTCTGGTCACCAACATTCGACCAGAAAAAGCCCTATGTGTTCCCATTCTGTGCTTCCTGGCAGTCAGACAAATCTGTCTGGAGAAAATCTTGGATCCTCTATCCATGCCAGTGTCTTTCTTGTCCTACTGTCGGCCATTGTTAAACGGCGCCATGTGGGACACCTGGTCAAAGGTCCTCGGGAAGTCCAAGTAAACAACTTGCACTGACTCTCTGTTGTCGACTCAGCATGCTGTTCTCTCAAAAAATTCCAACAGTTCTGTCAGGCAGGATTCCCTTCCATGGATGTTGGCCTTTTTCTTATCATGTGCATCCAAATACCCCGAAACCTTATCCTCAATTATCGACTGCTGACATCTTCCCAAATGCTGATCAGACTAACTGACCTATAGTTTAAAATGATCAGTCCTCCGGAACCATTCCAAAATCTAGTGATATTTCAGCGATCATTACTAATGTCTCCACAATCTCTTCAGCCACCTCTTTCAGAAGCAATCGGGTGAGTTGATCTGGACTCATCTATCTTCAGAACTTTCAGCTTACCAAACGCCTTCTCCGCAATAATTGCAAATACACTCACTTCTGCCAGCTGACATTCTCAAATATCTGGCACGTTCTAGTGTTTTTACAGTGAGGACTAATGCAAAATGTCGACCAATATCTTCCGGCATTTCCTTGTCCCCTGACAGTGGTCCAATTTTTCCAGTGGTCAAATATCCACTATCCTCTCTTTCAATCTTCATATATCAGACGTACATTTTGGTAAGCTATTTTACATCATTCTCTAGCCTGCCTTCCTATTTCATATTTTCTCTACTTACAGTTTTTGAATTGCCTTCTGTTGATTTGTAAAACCATCCCAGTCCTCCAGCTTTCTGCTATATTTTGTAATACTCTGTGCCCTCACCTTTGCTTTTGTGCTGCTTTGACTACCTCGTCAGCCACGGTTGATCATCCTCCCTTTAGAATAATTCTTCATTTTTGTGATCATTTGTCCTGCAGCTTCTGAATTGCTCCGAGAAACCTCAGCCATTCCTGCTCTGCCATTGTCCCCATTAGTGTCATTTTCAAATTTATTATTGCCCAGCTCCTCTCTCATGCCGAAGTATTTCCTTTATTCTACTATAGCACTGATATCTCTAACTTCATCTTCTCCCTTTCAACCTGCTGGCTGAGTTTTGCTATTTTATGATCACTGCCTCTGAAGGGTTTATTCAGCTGAAGCTCCCTGATCAAATCTGGTTCAATTCACAACACAGAATCCAGATCCGCCTTTCCTGTAGTGGGCTCAATCATAGGCTTCTCTCAAAAGCCATCTCATAGGCATTCTATAAATTTCCACACTTGGGATTCAGCACCGACCTGATTTTCCAAAATCTACCTGAATATTGAAATTCCCTGTGAAAATTTTAGCATTGACCATTTTCCATGCTCTTCTCTCCCCCGTTGTAATTTGTAGCCCATATCCTGGCTACTGTTAACATGCCTGTATATAATTTCCATCAGGGTCATTTTACCTACGCAGTTTCTTAACATCCACATCGTCTAATCCGACATCACCTCTTTCTCAGGACTTTTCATTTTTAATGACAGCAGCTTCAACCCAACACTTTCACCTACCTGCGTATCCTTTCGATTCAATATTTATCCTTGGATTTAAGCACCCAACTATAAACTTTTGTCAGCCACGATTCAGTGATGCCCGCCATCCATTTGTTTTTGCTCTCTCTCTCTCTCCCCTCTCTCCCGTTCTTGTTGTCACATCTTGTTGATGTAATGCTGCACATTGACAGATCGAGGAAATTAATCACATTGCATCTACTGCAGGGTGCCAGTAAATCCTTATTCTTACACAATATTGATTTAGAATTTCCTTCAGTTACTGTTTCTCTGTTAATGACTGAACCCAGAGAGGATGAGGCAGCAGCCCAGTGACTGCATCTGTTCTGAAGCTACTGGGGCCATGAACAGATACTTTCCTGCACATTCTCCATGTCTGTCTGTCTGCTCCACAATAAGTCCATTGTTTCCATTTGTAGAAAGTCACTGAGCTGATAGAGAAGGGAAACCGGGCAGAGAGTTCCAGACTCTTCCTCAGTCTGGTGAATGGCAAAGGCTCATGGGCCCGGAGGGCGATGTGGGAATCCTTCCTGATGTGGAGGACTGAGTTACCGAAGTTGGACAGAATACTGAGGGAAATACAGGAACTCGGTATGTTAAAACCACGCTCCGAACACAAAGGCACATTGAGATAAACATTTTAGTTATTTTAATTATTTTAGCTCTGTTTCCATGGATTTTCTTTTCATATTTAAACAGGTCCTGATCCACAAGAATACTTCAACATCGGCCAAGGTTTATCTGAATTACCCACTCAGCTGATAGGTGAGTGATCAAATGCACAGTTCAAACCACAGCTCAAGTGTTAGTCTGTGTCTTGGCAAAGCCTGGGAATCAAAGTTCGCCATTAATCATTCGCTGATCTCTGGATTTTAGTAACAGTTCAACGAGTGTCTCTTTGCAGCCTGAATATTCTACAATATACTTTTCTATTAATCCAGCTGTTGTTTCTGCTGAAGCCTTCACTCCAGGTCCTCAAGCTCTGGGAATCCCAACACACCCCAGGCAGGCTCCTGATACACTGTATGACCCAGTCCAGGTGACTTTTCTATCTTCAGACCTTTCATCTTCCAAGCCCCTTTTCCTTTGTAATAGCACTACACGCAATTCTGTTCGCTGATGTTCTTTACCTTTTGGAATTCTGCCAGTGACTTGCACAGAATTTGTCTGGCGTTTCCTTTTCACCCGTTACTGCAACTACAACAGCAGTTTCTAGTGGTCCGATATCGACCCTCTCCCTTTTTCCACTCTTTATATATCCGGGAAAGAAAGGAAAAATACTTTGGTATCCTTTCTTATATTATTGACCATTTCCTTGCATTTTCTGCACATTCATGTATAACTAGGAGCATCTATAACATAGTTGCCTCCGACATGACCCTAGTCACTACACTCTAGACACTAGAATACTACAGCAAAGTACAGGCTCTTCCGCCCTGGATGTTGTGCTGACCCATGTATTCCTTTAAAAAGAGTACTAAACCCACAATACACCGTGACCATCTATTTTTCTTTCATCCATGAGTCTGTCCAAGAGGTTCTTAAATACCCTTAATGTTTTAGCCTCCACCACCATCCCTGGCAAGTTGTTCCAGGCACCTATAACCCTTTGTAAAAAAACTAACCCTTGATGTCTCCCCTAAGCTTCCCTCCCTTAACTTTGCACATATGCCCTCTAGTGTTTGCTGTTGGTGCCCTGGGAAACAGGTTCCAGCAATCCACCCTATCTCTGCATCTCATAATTCTTTAGACCTCTATCAAGTGCCCTCTCATCCTTCTACGCTCCAAAGAGAAAAGTCCCAGCTCTGCTAACCTTGCTTCACATGACTTGTTCTCCAAACCAGGCAACATCCTGGTAAATCTCCTCTGCACCCTCTCCATAGCTTCCACATCCTTCCTATAATGACGTGACTGGAATTGAACACAATACTCTAAGTGTGGTCTCACCAGAGATTTGTAGATTTGTAACTTGGCCTCTCTACTCTTGAACTCAATCCCCTTATTAATGAAGCCTAGCATCCCACAGGAGTTTTTAACTATCCTATCAACCCGTGCAGCGACCTTAAGGGATGTATGGATTTGAACCCCAATGTCCCTCTGTTCATTCACACTCTTAAGTAACCAACGATTAAACTTGTACTCAGCATTCTGGTTTGTCCTTCCAAAATGCATCACCTCACACTTATCCGGATTGAACCCCATCTGCCACTTTTCCGCCCAAATCTGCACCCTGTCTATATCCTCTTGTAACCTTCAACAACCAGCTCCATCCACAACTCCTCCAATCTTCATGTCATCCACAAATTCACTCACCCATTCTTCCACCTCTACATCCAGGTCATTTATAAAAAAATCACAAATAGCAGGGGTCCCAGGACAGATCCCTGCAGCACTCCACTAGTCACCGACCTCCAGGCAGAATACTTTCCTTCCACTACGACTCTCTGCTTTCATCCAATTATTTATTATTTATCCAAACAGCCAAGGTTCCACTTATCCAGTGCCTCATGATTTTCTGGATGAGTCTCTCGTAAGGGACCTTGTTAAATGCCTTGCTAAAATCCATCTAGAGCACATATTACACCGTACCTTCATCAATTGCTATTTGTTACCTCGTCAAAAAACTCAATTAGCCTCGTGAGGCACGATGTTCGCTTCACAAAGCCCTGTTGACCCAGACAGTAAATTCCAGGCATCCACAACTCTGTTAAAAAACTACCCACAATTGCTGTAAATTTACCCCATCTCACCTTAACCAAATGCCCTCTGGTATTAGACACCAGTCATATGAAAACAAAAACAACAAGCAAAATACAGGCTATCGACCCAGACTTATATCTCTCAAACTTGTACACCTCAGTCAGATCTCTATTCTAACTCCAGAATAAACAAACCAAGTTTATCAATCCTCTACTTGTAGCACATGCCACCGAATCCAGGCAACATCCTGATGAACCCATTCTGCACCCTCTCCAATCCTTCCAAGAGCTGGACAATCAGAAGAGAACACAATACTCCAGATGCTCCCTAAAACCATAAGACCTAGTAGCAGAATTAAGCCATTCGGCTCAGTGAATTTGCTCTTCAATTCCTCTCTACCCCATTATCCCAGTGGAAAGCAGAAAACTTTCACTGTTATATTGTCAATCAGAAAAAAAATCACATCTGATTCTGTTCCTCGTGTGTTTAAGAGAAGTTCCAAATATATAGAAAATTCATACAATGCTTGTGAAATTTCTAGAAATGATGAAGCATTCGCTTAAAATAATCGTCCTAGTAACAACCAGAGAGGAACAACGACCACTATCAAAATAAATGGAGGGATTTTCCACAGCGACTCACTGAGCCCACTATGGTTTTGTCTCGCTTTAAGCCCACTCATAATTTACTGAAACAGACAAAAATCAGGTATCTAATCAGAAAAAAAATACGAATTATACCTTGACACATCTATACATTGATGATTTGAAATTATTTGCTCGCATCAGTAAAGCTGAAATAAACAATTCAAATAATGGAACTAATTTCCATATATACAAGCATGAACTTTTGACTAGAAAAGTACAGAACATGATTAAACATAAAGAAAGGTACAATAGAACCGGTAGAATATCAAACAGAGCATCAGGATGCAATGCAACAGAATATGAAACGGATATTTAGGATATCAATAAGCAAAGAAGATAGATCATCGTGTGATAAAGGAAAACTTTCCAACAAAATTTACTTCAAGGCTGAAGAAAATCTGCATTTACTGCTAGGCTGAACAAACTTTGAATTTACATCAAGGATCAAGAAAATCTGCAAAACAGAGCTGAAAAGTAAAAATATAACGAAGGTAGTAAACACTCACTGTGCCCATATTGATGTATAATTTTGATAAAATCTCCTGGTCTGAAACAGATCTGGAAAATATGCAAAAAAATAAGTACTTAAATAACAATTACTGGAAAACACCATGTGCACTGGAGCGCACTTGGATTGATATGAACGAGGACAGTATGAGGATGATGAATAACAGATCTAAAAAAAAATGTGACAACAGCCAGATAAAAAATTTCAGGATCAGGGTTAATATCATGGACACGTCGTGAAAATTGTTTTTCTGCTCCAGCAGCACGATTACGATAAAGTGCGGGCAGTGAGTCTGTATTTATGTATACAATTGTGGAAATAGAATTGTATCAGCGTGAATTAATCAGTCTGATGGCCTGGTGGAAGAAGCTGTTCCGGAGCCTGTTGGTCCTGGCTTTTCCGCTGCGGTACCATTTCCCGGATGGCAGCAGCTGGAACAGTTTGTGCTTGGTGTGCCTTCAGTCCAGAATGATCCTTCGGGCACTTTTTACCCCGTCACTGAAACTACCTGAATAGTAGGAAGTTCACACCTACAGGTGCACTGGGCTGTCCGCACCACTCTCTGCAGAGTCCTACGATTGAGAGAAGTACAGTTCCTATGCAAGGCAGTGATGCAGCCAGTCAGGATGCACAAATTGTGCTCATATAGAAAATCGTTAGCATTTAGGAGCCCATCCCAAACGTCCTCAACCATCTGTTTTTCTGTTTTCCGTTTTTTTTGTTCAGACTAGAGAATATGCCAGGCAGGATGTTGGAATGCTCCTCTTGCAGGATGTGGGAAGTCAGGGAGGCCTCCAGTGTCCCTGACAACGATACCTGCAAGAAGCGCATCCAGCTGCAGCTCCTAACAGATTGCGTTAGGGAACTGGAGCAGGAGCAGGATGACCTCCGGATCATTCGGGAGACTGAGCAGATTATAGATAGTAGCTTCCAGGAGGTAGTTACACCTAAGGAACAGGGCACAGGTAATTGTGTTACCGTCAGGCGAGTGAAGGAGAAAGGGCAGTTAATGCAGAGATCTTCTGTGGCCATTCCCCTCCAAAATAGGTAAACCAATTTGGATACTGTTGGGGGGCGGGGGGAGGATGGCTTACCTAGGACAAGCTGTGGCAGCCGGATCTCTTGCACTGAGTCTGGCTCTGCAGTGCAGAACGGAGGGAGGAGGAAGAGGAGAGCGGCAGTGATAGGGGACTCCATAGTCAGGGGTTCAGACTGGAGATACTGTGGTTGTGACAGAGACTCCCGGATGGTATGTTGCCTCCCGGGTGCCATGGTCAGGGATGTCTCTGATCGTCTGCACAGCATTCTGAGGTGGGAGGGTGATCAGCCAGATCGATACCAATGACATAGGTAGAAAGATTCAGGATGTCCTGAAGCGTGAGTACAGAGAGCTTGAAAAACAGGACATAGAGGGTAGTAATCTCCGGATTGCTGCCTGGATCACGTGCCAGTGAGGGTAAGAGTGCGATGCTCTGGCAGATGAACACGTGGCTGAGAAACTGATGTAGGGGGCATGGTTTCAGATTTCTAGATCATCGGGACCTCTTCAGGGACAGGTGGGACGTGTACAAGAGAGACGGGTTACACCTGCACTACAAGGGACCAATATACTTGCAGGGAGGTTTGCTAGTTTTATTGGGGAGGGTTTAAACTAGATGGGAACCAGAGTGCCAGAGTAGGTAGTGGAACGGGGGTAAAAATAAATGATGCTGGTAGTTCATGCAAAGTCACAAATAGCAAGGTTGTGTGTGCCGGTAATAATCTTCTGAGGTGTGTATATTTCAAAGCGTGGAGTGTTGTGGGAAAGGCAGACGAGCTGAGGGCCTGGATTGACACATGGAATTATGACATCATAGCCATTACTGAAACTTGGCTACAGGAGGGGCAGGACTGGCAGCTCAGTGTTCCAGGGTTCCAAAGTTTCAGACGTGATAGAGACAGAGGGATGAAGGGTGGGTGATGGCTTTGCTAGTCAGGGAATATATTAAAGCAGTGTTTCGGCAGGACAGATTAGATGGCTTGTCTACTGAGGCCATATGGGTGAAGCTGAGAAACAGGATGGTATGACCACATTAATAGGGTTGTATTATGGACTACCCAATAGTCAGGGAGAATTGGAGGAGCAAATCTGCAAAGAGATAACAGACATCTGCAGGAGACAGAAATATGTGATTGTAGAGGATTTTAATTTTCCACACATTGATTGGGACACCCATACTGTTAAACGTCTTGATGGGTTAGAGTTTGTAAAATGTGTTCAGAAAAGTTTTCTAAATCAATATATAAATGTACCAGTTAGGGAGGATGCAATATTAGATCTTCTATTTTGAAATGAGTTAGGGCAGGTGACGGAAGTCTGTGTTGGGGAACACTTTGGTTCCAGTGATCATAACGTCATTAGTTTCAACTTGATCATGGATAAAGACAGATCTGGTCCTCGGGTTGACGTTCTAAACCTGAAAAGGGCCAAATTTGAAGAAATGAGAAGGGATCTAAAAATCGTAGATTGGGACAGGTTGTTCTCTGGCAAGGATGTGATTGGTAAGTGGGAGACCTTCAAAGGAGAAATTTTGAGAGTGCAGAGTTTGTATGTTCCTGTCAGGGTTAAAGGCAAAATGAATAAGAATAAGGAGCCTTGGCTATCGAGGGATATTGGAACTGTGATAAAGAAGAAGAGAGATGTATAACATGTATAGGCAACACGGAGGAAATAAGATGCTTGAGGAGTATAAAAAGAGTAAGAAAATACTTAAGAAATAAATCAGGAGGGCTAAAAGAGGACATGAGCTTGCTCAGGGTAAAAGATAATTTTAATAACTTCTACAGGTATGTTAAGAGCAAAAGGAGAATAAGGGATAAAATTGATCCTCTTGAAGATCAAAGTGGTCGGCTATGTATGGAACCAAAAGAAATGGGAGAGATATTAAATAGGTATTTTGCATCTGTATTTACTAAGGAAACTAGAAAGGAGTCTATGGAAACAAGGCAAACAAGTCGGGAGATCATGGAACTTATACAGATTAAAGAGGAGGAGGTGCTTGCTGTCTTCAGGCAAATCAGAGTAGATAAATCCCCAGGAGCTGATAGGGTATTCCATCGGACCTTGAAGGAGACTAATGTTGAAATTGCAGGGGCCCTGGCAAAAATATTTAAAATGTCGATATCCACGGATCGGGTGCCAGAGGATTGGAGGATAGCTCAAGTAGCTCTGTTGTTTAAAAAAGGCTCAAAAAGTAAGCCGTGAAATAATAGGCCAGTAAGTTTGACATCCATAGTAGGTAAATTATTGGACTAAGAGATAGGATCTCCAGGTATTTGGATAGACAGGGACTTATTAAAAAAAAATGTCTGTATGGCTTTGTGCGTGATGGATCATGTTTAACCAATCTATTAGAATTTATCGAGGAAGTTACCAGGAAAGTGGATGAAAGGAAAGCAGTGGATGTTGTATACATGGACTTCAGTAAGGCCTTTGGCAAGGTCCTGCATGGGAGGTTAGTTAGGAAGATTCAGTCGCTAGGTATACATGGAGAGGTAGTAGATTGGATTAGACATTGGCTCAATGGAAGAAGCCAGAGAATGGTAGTGGAGGATTGCTACTCTGAGTGGAGGCCCGTGACTAGTGATGTGTCACGGGGATCAGTGCTGGATCCATTGTTATTTGTCATCTATCTCAATGATCTGGATGAGAATCTGGCAAATTGGATCAGCAAATTCACTGATGATACAAAGATTGGAAGTGTAGTGGACAGTGAGGAAAGTTTTCAAAGCTTGCAGAGGGATTTGGACCAGTTGGAGGAATGGGCTGAAAAACGGCAGATGGAGTTTAATGCGGACAAGTGTGAGGTATTGCACTTCGGAAGGTATTGCACTTCGGAAGTTAGAACATACAAGGTAAATGGTAGGACTCTGATGAGGGCAGTAGAACAGAGGGATCTGGGAGTATAGATACATAATTCCCTAAAAGTGGCGTCATTAGTAGATAGGGTCGTAATGACAGCTTTTGGTAAATTGGCCTTTATAAATCAAAGTACTGAGTATAAGAGTTGGACTGTAATGGTGAGGTTGTATAAGACATTGGTGAGACCGAATTTGGAGTATTGTATGCAGTTTTGGTCACCTAATTACAGGAATGATATTAATAAGGTTGAAAGAGTGCAGAGAAGGTTTACAAAGATGTTGCCAGGACTTGAGAAACTGAGTTACAGGGAAAGTTTGAATAGGTTAGTACTTTATTCCCTGGCATGTAGAAGAATGAGAGGTGATTTGAGAGAGGTGTATAAAACTATGATGGGTATAGATAGAGGGAATACGAGCAGGCTTTTAACACTGAGGCTAGGGGAGAAAAAAAAAACAGAGGTCATGGGTTAAGGGTGAAGGGGGAAAAGTTTAAAGGGAACATTGGGGAAGGTGCTTCTTCACACCGAGATTGGTGGGAGTGTGGAACGAGCTGCCAGATGAAGTTGTGTATGCGGTCTCACTTTTGACATTTAAGAAAAACCTGGACAGGTATATGAATGTGAGGTGTATGGAGGGATATGGGCCAGGTGCAGGTCAGTAGGACTAAGCAGAAAAATGGTTCGGCACAGCCAAGAAGGGCCGAAAGGCCTGTTTCTGTGCTGTAATGTTCTATGGTTCTGTCTGAGGTGAAAGAGGTGCTGTTGTGCCTTTTTTCACCACACAGTTGATGTGTACAGACCACATGAGGTCCTCAGTGATGTGAATGCCGAGGAACTTGAAGCTGTTCACTCTCTCAACCCCAGATCCATTGATGTCAATAGGGGTTAGCCCGTCTCCATTCCTCTTGTCTTTGCAACATTGCATCCAGCTCCTTTGTTTTTGCGACATTGAGGGAGAAGTTGTTTTCTTGTCAACACTGTGTCAGGGTGATGACTTCTTCTGTGTAGGCTGCCTCGTTATTATTTGAGATTTGGCCAATAAATATAGTATCCTCAGCAAATTTAATTAGCAGATTGGAGCTGTGGGTAGCGACACAGTCATGCGCATACAGAGAGTAAAGGAGGGAGCTTAGGACACAGCCCTGAGGGGCTCCTGTGTTGAGGGTCAGAGGGGCAGAGGTGAGGGAGCCCACACTTACCACTTGCTGGTGATCTGACAGGAAGTCTAGGACCCAGCTGCACACGGCAGGGTGAAGGCCGAGGTCTCTGAGCTTCTTGTCAAGCCTGGAGGGAATGATGGTATTGAATGCTGAACTGTAGTCTAATAACATCATTCTCACACAAGCATCCCTCTTCTCCAGATGTTTAAGGAGGTGTGCAGAGCAGTGGCTGTTGTGTCATCTGTTGATCGGTTGTGTCGGTAGGGGAATTGTAGGGGGTCCAGTGTGGGTGGTAACAAGCTGCAGATGCAGTCCTTGACCAGTCTCTCAAAGCATTTGCTTATTATTGAGGTGAGTGCGACAGGACGCCAGACGTTCAGACATGTTGCCTTAGTTGTTTTAGGTACAGGAGCAATGGTGGATGATTTGAAGCAGGAGGGAACTCTACTCTCGGAGAGGGTGAGATTAAAAATATCCGTAAATACACCTGCCAGTTGTGCCGCGCGCATCCTGAGTACCCGTAATGGGACGCCGTCCGGTCCCACAGGCTTGCGACTGTCCACTCGTTGGAAACACCTGCGAACTTCAGCCTCAGAGATGACCAATGTGCAGGTCGCTTTGTCGGCTCTCCCCGGGGTCTCAGTGTTGGCGATATCGAACCGAGCGTAAAGAGACTTAGATCCTCTGGGAGACAGGCAGCGATGTTGGCAGCACCACTGCACTTAGCTCTGAAGTCTGCATTGGGGTGCAGAGCTTGCCATAAGCTGTGTGTGTTGTTGGTGGAGAGCTGTGCCTGAATACGATCTCTGTATTGTCGTTTCGCTGCCTGGATGACTTTGCACAGATCGGAGCTGAATTTCTTGAGCTCCTGCTGATCACCGGCAATGTAAGCAGTCGGTCACACGGCAAGTGCTGTTCACACGGAACTGTTGTTACAAATTTTGTGGTTTGGGAAGTCCTGACCGATTCCTGAAGGAAATCATCTCCCCTTTGTGACAATAACACACAACCGGGGGATGTTGTTATTACACAGCTGTGATAATAACAGCCGGGAACTCCCTTGGCAGCCGGAAAGGTTTACACAGCAGCACCAGGTACTCCAGATCCGGGGAACAAAAGGGTTTGAGGGCATGGACATTCCGGGGTTCCACCAAGCATTAATGATCATGAAACATACCCGAAATCCTGTTCTCTTCCCAAATAGGTGTGTGTGTGTGTGTGTGTGCGTGTGTGTGTGTGTGTGTGTGTGTGTGTGTGTGTGTGTGTGTGTGTGTGTGTGTGTGTGTGTGTGTGTGTGTGTGTGTGTGTGTGTGTGTGTGTCTGTGAGTGGGGGTTGGTGGTACTGGATGACGACACGATTGTTGATGCCGGTAGGGGCCAATTCCGAATCTGTGGACTCGGGAGCAGTTGGGCCAGAGGGACAGAGGGACAGCTGGGATGCAGGCGCTTGGGTAGTTGGAATCTTCTTGTATCCCCTCTTCTTTTCAGCACTCGCTCTTCGGGGTTCCTCAAAATTCTTGGCTTTTCCGTGGATCAGCGGCTGCCACTCGTTGACCTCCATATTTGCCTGAGAGAGCCTCTGCTTAATTTGGCCCTTGTACCTCCTGCGCGGGGCACCACGATCTCTCTTGCCCTGAGAGAGTTCTCCGTAGTGTACTGCTTTCGGTAACCTGGAGTTGTCCATGCGAGACATGTGGCCTGTCAGACGGTGGATCTGGCTGAGCAGTGAAGTGGCTTCAGGGCCTGGAAGGAACATATATAGCTGTGCATGTCTGTGTGATTATATGAAATATTAAACTAAATAAGTAGTGCAGAAATAGAAATTTAAAAAGAGATTAGTGAGGCAGTATCGATGGGTTCAATGTCCATTCGGAAGCTGCATGGTAGAGGAGAAGTTGCTCCTGAATCGTTGAGTGTGCACCTTACTCCGTTCATCGTGAACCAGACGGTGATGCAGACAGTTACAATGCTCTGCAAGTTACCCCTGTAGAAATCTTCAAGTGATGTTGAGAACTCCTGATGAAATATTGCCACTGTTGTGCCTTCTCTGTAGCTGCATCGATATATTGGGTCCAGGTTAGATAGTCGGAGATATTGACAGCCAGGAATTTGGAATTGCTCACTCTTTCCACACCAGATCCCTCTGTGAGGACTGGTGTGTCGTGCTCCCTCATCTTGCCTTTTCTGAAATCCACAATTAGCTCTATTGACATAGATGTCGACAAGGAAGTGTCGAGCTCCTGTCTCACAGTTGGAGACTTCTTCCCAGAAATAGAAGGGATCATTGTAGCAATACAGGACAAGGTTGTTGACACACGTAGTTATCAATAATACAGAATAAACGACCAATAGGTCCAAGACCGTATATGCTGAAAATTATAAGAGAAACTACAAACAATCCTACTTTAAAAGATCCTGCAGTTCAACTGAATCTCATCACTTGCACAAGCAAAATAAAATGGCGAACAACATTCACAAAAACATTGCTTAAACTACAACTGATGAAAAACCCCATAATTTACTAAATATACAAGCCTCTTCCACTTTTGGAGTTAGAGTCCTTCATATCATACTGCATCCGAACATTATTTCAGATAGGATAAACAAGCAAAAGCAACCTTTTAAATATATATAGCCATTCCAAACACACATAACTTACAGAAATGAATTAGTAAAAAAAAAATATACCAGAAATATATTGAATTGAAAGGGCAAAATGAAAGACTATGGAACACGAACAGGGTATTATTTATCCCAATCGTAATATCGATAACTGGTATCATCCTAAAGGCTTTACAGAATAGTATTAATAAATTAGGCCCACACGGCGATACTTGTGTAAATCTTCGCAAACCCATAGCACTATACACCACGAGAATAGTCTGAAATCTCTTATCAATTGAGACATGTGTGTGCTTGGCTATGCCTGTACCTCAAGTTTTACCAGTTTAGGATAAGATAATAATAATAATAATAATAATAATAATAATAATAATAATAATAATAATAATAATAATAATAATAATAATAATAATAATAATGACTTATTTATAAAGCACCTTTCATCCAGACGATGCCGTTCAAACCGCATCACAACGGGATAAAGTGCAAACTAGAAAACAAAAGACAGAATGTGTCAGCCCTAATATACACCTCAGACTTCTGCACAGTACTGTAGTTTAAGCTGTTGAATTCTACAGTTTAGGAACATAGTCCCAAAAAAACTCAATGCTGACCTCCCAATGATCCTTTGGCCTTCTACCTTATTGTCTGCCTGCACTGCATTTTATCGGCAACTGAAACACTGTTTCCCTGAACTATTCTGTTCCATTATTCCTTGTACAACCTCATTGCACCGATGTGATGTAATGATCTATTTGGATCGCATGCAGAAAAGTTTTCCATTTTACAGTGGTGCATGTCACAATAATAAACCAATTTACTGATTCATTGTCAATAATACATCGCCCCTCGGTTGCTTAAGATTGTTATAACCGGGGGGGGGGGAGGGGGTGACAGTGCGGATGAGCTGCCTCGACCTATTAAATGCTCCCAGTGGCGAGTAGCCTCTGTCCAGCTCTTGGCCTTCACGTGCGGTTTAGCCACTAATCCCGGTGGAAGCGTTTCTTCTGACAGGAGAAGAGGCAGAGGTGGGTTACTGGTGCCTTACAACCAGTCACTTTGGGCAGATGGGGCTTGTTGGCTGTGATTGACAGCTCACCCAGGAACAAGAAAACTCTGATCTCAAAACTCCACTGCCTTGCAACTGTAACCCCTCATGGGGAAGAGTTTGGGAGTAAACCCAGTGGGAAAAGCCTGGAGCTGGAGTCCCTGAGTCAGTGTTAAATGGTGTTCAACGCAGACTGGCATCTCCTGCGACACCTCTGGTGCCAAGCTGTGTCAGTCTATGTCGTTCCTTTGTGCACATCAGATGCATGGAGAGAGGGAGCTTGCTGCTTCGGCAGAAGCTTCCTCTCCATATCGGAGTGTCCCGGCTTGCAGGGGCAGGACATCCATGGTCGACTCTGACAGACGGAGGCCTCATTAGACAGAGCCCCATACCCCCACAGCAAGACTGATGAGTAGCAGTTGCCAACACTTCACCACCCTCTCCGACAGACACGATGTACATCACTGAGACAGACCCTTGTGGCTTCTTCCATTAACAGAGATTCCATCTTTCCACCAATCCTCCATCACTGCGATTGAAAACTACCCATTTTCATCTCTGTCATTCCGATGGGTTATTGATCCACAACTTCACTGTGATTCTTCCCCAGACTCTGCCCGACTTGAGTATTTCCCGCGTATTCTGCTCCTGTTTTGATGCGAGCAGTGGACACCTGTGACTCCCCAGTGTGCAGCCTTGCCAAAATGCACAGTGACCTGCTCTCCATAGTTCCACACCAGATCAACATTAACATCGTCTGTTAATGAGTCAAACAATGCTTTAAATATAGTGAAATGTTGTTGTAACGGGAGGTGCAGTCAGGATTGCAATAGGATATTCAAGATTCAAAAACTTTATTGTCGTTCCAACCGTACATCAGCTCTGCAGGGTAGAATGAGACAGCGGTTTCCAGGAGCAGTGCAATCATAACATAACAAACGCAACACTAAATAATAAACACAACAATAAAAAATAAAACACAACA
Organism: Hypanus sabinus; assembly: GCF_030144855.1. Taxonomy (NCBI): domain Eukaryota; kingdom Metazoa; phylum Chordata; class Chondrichthyes; order Myliobatiformes; family Dasyatidae; genus Hypanus; species Hypanus sabinus. Next base: position 144,976 of record NW_026781256.1, on the reverse strand, counting down.
GCCACATGTCGCTTTAAATCAAGTTATAAGTGTCCGGTGCAAGTTATAAAGTGTCCAAAGCAGAGTCAGATAGAGCAGCTATTTAGCAGTCTGACTGCCTGTGGGAGGAAGCTGTTTAGTAGCCTTGTGGTTTTCGGTTTGATGCTCCTGTAATGTTTGCCTGATGGCAGAAGAACGAACAGTTCATGGAGAGGGTGTGAGGGGTTTTTAATTATGTACCGTGTCTTTCGACGTTGAAAGAGGTCTTAGAAGAAGGTAGGGAGACCCCAATAACCTTCTCTGATCCCCTAACCACCCCCTGCAAGGCTTTTTTGTCGGCAGCACTGCAGCTGGAGTCCCAGGTTGTGATGCAAAAGGTCAGCACACTCTCAACCACGGCTCTGTAGAATGTCGTTAAGATGTTAGTGGGGTGTGATGCTTGTTTAAACTTCCTCAGAAAGTGCAATCAGGGGAATGTTCACCTTCACAAATAACTAGAACCAGAACATGAGGATTGGACATTTTCAGGGACATCCATTGCTGTCAATTCCGTGTCTGTGAACAGAATTTTACTTTCTGTCCTAATATCCATGGAAGCATTGAATTTATTCATGTAATCTCAAACACTGAATGCTGAAATACCGTTATAAAGTTCTTTGTCAGATGTGCCATTTAACGTTTTGAATATGTTCTCTGTTCCCATGGAAGATGTTCAACAGAAACACAAGGAGACTCTGCGGACACGAACTGAAACACTGAGAGTGAACACGATCCTGATGACGGAGAAGGTGAAGGTTTTCCAGCTGGCTGATCGATACGCTGAGCTCACGGTCATTTCTACTGTTCGAGATCGGACACTGGTGGAACATGAGCTGCTGGCAAGAGGCAGAGACCATGAGCATTATAGAGAGAAACAACTCCGCAGTCAGCTGGAAAAAATCCGTACTGATCAGTTATTCCAGAGCAGCTTTTCCCTGAGTAAATCCAATTCTGGGAGTTCAGCAGCAGTGGCCGGAGTCCCGGGGATCGGGAAAACAACAATGGTACAAAAGATTGTTTATGACTGGGCCACGGGGAAAATATACCAACAGTTCCAGTTTGTCTTCAGTTTCAAATTCCGAGATTTGAACACCATTAATTGTAGAATAAACCTGAGGGAGCTGATTCTGGATCAGTATCCTTACTTTGGGAATATCCTGAGAGAAGTCTGGAAGAATCCAGCAGGATTACTGTTTATATTCGATGGTTTAGATAAATTCAAACACAAAATCGATTTTGCGGACAGTCGGAGGGATACAGAACCAAAGCACCAGTGCCCAGATCCCGAGTGGAGGTGTGAAGTGTCTGACATTGTGTACAGTTTAATCCAGGGCAAGCTGCTCCCAGGGTGTTCAGTGCTGGTGACCACTCGCCCCACTGCGTTACATTTATTGGAAAAGGCTGAGATCAGTGTCTGGGCTGAAATCCTGGGATTTGTTGATGAGGAACGGAAGGAATATTTCATCAGACATTTTGAAGATCAGACGGTGGCGGAAGCTGTTTTCAAACATGTGAAGGAGAACGAGATCCTGTACACCATGAGCTACAACCCCTCCTACTGCTGGATCCTCGCTCTGGCACTGGGCCCCTTCTTCACACAAAGAGTCAGGGACCCACAGCGAGTTCCCAAGACCATCACCCAACTGTACTCCTACTATATTTACAACATCCTGAAAAACCACAGCCGTGAGATTGAGAGACCCCGTGATGTGTTACTCAGGGTTGGTCAGATGGCCTTCAGAGGAGTGTCCGAGAAGAAGATTGTGTTTACAGATGGAGATTTGGTCAACTACAGTCTGCAGCCTTCCCAGTTCCTGTCCGGGTTCCTGATGGAGCTTTTGGAGAGAGAGGATTCTGCCCAAAGCGTGGTGTACACATTCCCACACCTCACCATCCAAGAGTTTGTAGCTGCAGTCGCACAATTCCTGAATCCACATCCCGGGGATATCCTGAAATTCCTCACTAAAGCCCACAACACGGCAGATGGGCGATTTGAGGTATTTCTCCGTTTTGTTGCTGGTCTCTCCTCTCCAATGACAGCTCGGGGCCTGGTGGAGTTTCTGGGTCCATTTCCTCATGAAACAACCTGCCGGGTGATTGACTGGGTGAAGGAGGAGGTTAAACGTCAGATTGGAAACACAGGGAGTGAAGCTGGTAAAAGGAGCCTCCTGAACACATTGCACTACCTGTTTGAGTCTCAGAATCGTGGACTGGCTCAGGAAACACTGGGATCTGTGGAAACACTTTCATTCCGTGGAATGACACTGACCCCGATTGACTGCGCGGTCCTGTCTCATGTCATCGGATTCTGTGATACAATAAAACACCTCGACCTGGGGAACTGCCGCATTCAGTGTGAAGGAATCCAGCGGCTGGGACCCGGGCTGCACAAGTGCCAGGCGTTGAGGTAACTTGATTTATCTCTCACTCGGAACTGTGAAACTGTTCTATTGTGTCATTTCAATGTAAAGAGATTTGGGTTAAACTGTGATAAATCAGATTGTGAAGAATTGTGACAAATGCCCAGGGGATCGGTCAGCAATTCCCCAAGGACAGGAGGGTTCTGTGGTTCCTTGTGAAGGGATGTTGGAGACTTAATCAGATCAGTGAACAACGACCATTGGTTTAATGGTAGTAAATCACAGGAATGGCCGTGTTTCCTGCAGCCTGTGACACGTCCATTGACAATGTTCCTTCTCACTGTTACTGACACCCAGACCAACACTGACTGCAGCAGATGGGTCAAAGATTCACACCCCCTTCCCGGTGAGGGACAAGAGGCCGTCTGCAGACTGTCCCAGTGAGAAGGAAAGAAATACCATTGTGAGAATGCCCTCCCCTGCCCTTTCCTGTTTGTGACTTTGCTCACTACCAGATACACAGAGAGCGAGGCCGCATCTCCTCTGGGTCTCTGTTCAGACCCAACACACGCGTACAAAAATTCCCCTTCCTCCTTTCGGATCTCTCTTCCAATCCCCCTTCCTCCTGTGGGATCTCTCTGCCTCATCCCCCTTCCTCCTCTCAGATCTCTTTTCCCCATCCCCCATCCTCCTATGGGTTCTCTCTTCCCCATCCCCTTCCCTCCAGTGGTATCCCTTCCCATTCCCATTTCATCCTGTGGGATCTATCTTCCACATCCCCCTTCCTCCTGTCAGATCTCTCTTCCCCATCCCCCTTCCCCCTGAAGGTTCTGTCTTCCCCATTCCCTTCCCTCCAGTGGTATCCCTTCCCATTCCGCTTTCCTCCTGGATCTATCTTTCCCATCCCCTTACCTCCTGTCGGATCTCTCTACCCCATCCCCCTTCCTCCTGTGGGATCTCACTTCCACATCCGCCTTCCCCTTGTGGGATCTCACTTCTCCATCCCCCTTCCTCCTGTGGGATCTCTCTCCCCCATCCCCCTTCCTCCTGTGGGATCTCTCTTCCCATCCCCCTTCTTCCTGTGGCAACTGACCTCCCCATATTCCTTCATAGAATCGTAAAATCATAGAACACTACAGCATAGAAAACAAGCCATTCGGCCCTTCTGCTCTGTGCCAAAACTTTATTCCGCTAGTCCCATTGACCTGCACCCAGTCCATCGCCCTCCAGACCTCTCCCATCCATGCATCTATCAGATTTATTCTTAAAACCTAACAGTGTGTCCGCATTTTCCACATCAGATGGCAGCTCGTTCCACACTCTCACAACTCTCTGAGTGAGGACGTTCCCCCTAAACCTTTCCCCTTTCACCCTGAAGCAAAGTCCTTTTGTAATTTATCTCTCCTAATCTGTGTGGAAAGAGCCCATTCGCATCTACCCTGTCTATTCCCCTCGTAATTGTGTAAACTTCTATCAAATCTCCCCTCATTCTTCTGCGCTCCAAGGAATAAAGTCTTAACCTGTTCAATCCTTCCTTGTAACTCAACTCCTGAAGAGCCGGCAACATCCTCGCAGATCTTTTCTGCACACTTTCAGTCTTACCGATATCGGTCCTATAGTTCAGTGACCAGAACTGCACACAATACTCCAAATTTGGCTTCACCAATGTCTTGTACAACCTCACCATAACTTTCCAACTCCTATACTCAACTTTGATTTATGAATGCCCGGATGCCAAAAGCCTTCTTTACAACCCTGTCTCCCAGTGATGCCACTTTCAGGGAATTATGTATCTGAACTCCCAGATCCCTTTCTTCCAGCGCATTCCTCAGTGCCCTACCCTTTACTGTCTATGTCCTACCTTGATTTGTCCTTACAAAATGGAACACCTCACACTTGTCTGCATTCATTTCCATCTGCCATTTTCTGGCCTATGTTGCCAGTTGGTGCAGATCCCTCTGCAAGCTTTGAAAGCCTTCCTCGCTGTCCGCAACGCCTCCAATCTTAGTGTCATCAGCAAACTTGCTGATCCAACTTATCACACTATCATCTCGTACATTGATATAGACAACAAACAACAATGGTCCCAGCACAGATCCCTGAGACACACCACTAGTCACAGGCCTCCAGTCTCAGAAGCAATGATCCACTAAGACTCTCTGTCTTCTCCCACACAGCCAATTTGGAATCCAATCTACAACCTATCCATGGATACCTACTGTCCGAAACTTCTGAACTAACCTCCCATGTGGGACCTTGTCAAAAGCCTTATTAAAGTTCATGTAGACAACATCCACAGCCATTCCTTCATGTGCATTCTTGGTAACCTCCTCGAAAAACTCTACAGGATTCATTAAACACGATCTGCCATGAACAAAGCCATGCTGACTATCCTTAATCAGCCCTTGGTTATCCAACTCCTTGTAAATCCGATCTCTCAGAACACCTTCCAATAATTTACCTAACACCGATGTTAGGCTCACTGGCCTGTAATTACCTGGTGCACTTTTGGAGACTTTTTCAAACAACGGAACAACATGAGCTACCCTCCAATCCTCCGGCACCGCACTTGTGGCGAAGGACATTTTAAATATTTCTGCCAGGACCCCTGCAATTTCTACATTCGTCTCTCTCAAGGTCCAAGAAAATATCATGTCGGGCCTGGAGGATTTATTTACCCTTATTTGCTGTAAGGCTGTAAGCACCTCCTCCTCTTTAATCTCTATATGTTCCATAAAACATAGAATAGTACTGCACATTACAGGCCCTTCGGCCCACAATGTTGTGCCGACCCTCAAACCCTGCCTGCCATATAACCGCCCACCTTAAATTCCTCCATATGCCTGTCTAGTTGTCTCTTAATCTTCACTAGTGTATCTGCCTCCACAACTGACTCAGGCAGTGCATTCCACGCACCAACCACTCTCTGAGTGAAAAACCTTCCTCTAATATCCTCTTTGAACTTCCCTCCCCTTACCCTAAAGCCATGTCCTCTTGTACTGAGCAATGGTGCCCTGGAGAAGAGGCGCTGGCTGTCCACTCTGTCTATTCCTCTTAATATCTTGTACACCTCAATCATGTCTCCTCTCATCCTCCTTCTCTCCAGAGACTAAAGCCCCGGCTCCCTTAATCTCTGATCATAATCCATACTCTCTAAAGCAGGCAGCATCCTGGGAAATCTCCTCTGTACCCTTTCCAATGCTTCCACATCCTTCTTATGGCGAGGTGACCAGAACTGGACACAGTACTCCAAGTGTGGCCTAACTAGAGTTTTATAGAGCTGCATCATTACATCGCGTCTCTAAAACTCTATCCCTTGACTTATGAAAGCTAACACCCCATAAACTTTCTTAACTACCCGATCTACCTGTGAGGCAACTTTCAGGGATCTGTGGACATGTATCCCCTGATCTCTCTGCTCCTCCACACTACCAACTATCCTGCCATTTACTTTGTACTTTGCCTTGGAGTTTGTCCTTCGGAACTGTACCACCTCACACTTCTCTGGGTTGAACTCCATCTGCCACTTCTCAGCCCACTTCTGCATCCTATCAATGTCTCTCTGCAATCTTCAACAATCGTCTACACTGTCTACAACACCACCAACCTTTGTGTTGTCTGCAAACTTGCCAACCCACCCTTCTACCCCCACATCCATGTCGTTAATAAAAATCACAAAAAGAAGAGGTCCCAGAACAGATCCTTGCAGGACTCCACTAGCCACAACCCTCCAATCTGATTGTTCTACCTCCACCATGACCATCTGCCTTCTGCAGGCAAGCCAATTCTGAATCAACCTGGCCAAACTTCCCTGGATCCCATGCCTTCTGACTTTCTGAATAAGCCTACCATGTGGAACCTTGTCAAATGCTTACTAAAATCCTTATAGATCACATCCACTGCACTACCCTCATCTATAAGCCTGGTCACCTCCTCAAAAAACTCTATCAGGCTTGTTAGGCACGATCTGCCCTTCACAAAGCCATGCTGACTGTCCCTGATCAGACCATGATTCTCTGAATGCCCATAGATCCTATCTCTAAGAATTCTTTTCAACAGCTTTCCCACCACAGATGTAAGGCTCACTGATCTATAATTACCTGGACTATCCATACTACCTTTTTTGAACAAGGGGACAGCATTCGCCTCCCTCCAATCCTCCCGTACCATTCCCCTGGACAACGAGAACATAAAGATCCTAGCCAGAGGTTCAGCAATCTCTTCCCTTGCCTCGTGGAGCAGCCTGGGGAATATTCCGGCAGGCCCCGGGGACTTATCCGTCCTAATGTATTTTAACAACTCCAGCACCTCCTCTCCTTTAATATCAACATGCTCCAGAACATCAACCTCACTCATATTGTCCTCACCGTCATCGTTCCCTTTCATTGGTGAATACCAAAGCGAAGTATTCATTGAGAGCCTCGCTCACTTCCACAGCCTCCAGGCACATCTTCCCACTTTTATCTCTAATCGGTCCTACCATCATTCCTGTCATCCTATTGTTCCTCACATAATTGAAGAATGCCTCGGGGTTTTCCTTTACCCTACTCACCAAGGCCTTCTCATGCCCCCTTCTTGCTCTTATCAGCCCCTTCTTAAACTCCTTTCTTGCTGCCCTATATTCCTCAATAGACCCATCTGATCCTTGCTTCCTAAACCTCGTGTACGCTGCCTTCTTCAACCTGACTAGATTTTCCACTTCACTTGTAACCCATGGTTTCTTCACCCTACCATTCGTTATCTTCCTCAGCTGGACAAATTAATCCCTAACATCCTGCAAGTGATCCTTAAACATCGACCACATGTTCATAGTACATTTCCCTGCAAAAACATCATCCCAATTCACACCCGCAAGTTCTAGTCTTATAGCCTCATAATTTGCCCTTCCCCAATTCAAAATTGTCCTGTCCTCTCTGATTCTATCCTTTTTCATGATAATGCTAAAGGCCAGGGAGCGGTGGTCACTGTCCCCCAGATGCTCACCCACTGACAGATCTCTGACCTGACCCGGTTCGTTACCTAATACTAGATCTGGTATGGCATTCCCCCTCGTCGGCTTGTCAACATACTGAGACAGGAATCCATCTAGGACACACTTAACAAACTCTGCCCCATCTAAACCCTTGGAACTAATCAAGTGCCAATCAATATTAGGGAAGTTAAAGTCACCCATGATAACAACCCTTTCCAAAATCTGCCTCCCAATCTGCTCCTCGGTATCTCTACTGCAACCTGGGGGCCTGTAGAATACCCCGGTAGAGTAACTGCTTGCTTCCTGTACCTGACTTCCACCCATACTGAATCAAAAGAGGATCCTGCTATATTACCCACCCTTTCTGTAGCTGTAATAGTATTCCTGACCAGTAATGCCACCCTTCCACCCCTTTTCCCCCCTCTCTATCCCTTTGAAAGCACTGAAATCCAGGAATATTGAGAATCCATTCCTGTCCTGGTGCCAGCCAAGTCTCCGTAATGGCCACTACATCATAATTCCATATAAGTATCCAAGCTCTCAGTTCATCACCTTTGTTCCTGATTCTTCTTGCATTGAAGTACACGCACTTTAGCCCTTCAACCTTACTGCCTTTATACCCTTTATTCTGCTGCCCTTTCCTCAAAGCCTCTCTATGTGTCAGATCTGGCTTTACTCCATGCAGTTTCTTCACTGCTCTATCGCTCTGGGTCCCATCCCCCTTGCAAATTAGTTTAAACCCTCCCGAAACATGCTAGCAAACCTACCAGCAAGGATATTGCTCCCCCTAGAGTTCAGGTGCAACCCATCCAATCTGTACAGGTCCCACCTTCCCCAGAAGAGATCCCAGTTGTCCAAAAATCTAAAACCCCGTCCCCTGCAGCAACTCCTCAGCCACGCATTCAACTGCCATCTCATCCAATTCTTACCCTCACTATCACGTAGTACTGGCAACAATCCTGAGAACACCACCCTTGAGGTCCTCTTCTTCGGCCTTCTGCCTAGTTCCCGAAACTCACACTTCAGGACCTCATCCCTCTTCCTGCCTATGTCGTTGGTCCCAACATGTATCACGACTTCTGGTTGCTTTCCCTCTCGTACCAGGATGTCATGCACCCTGTCAGAGACAACCCGGACCCTGGTACCCGGGAGGCAACAAACCATGCGTGTTTCCTTCTCACGTCCACAAAATCTCCTCTCTGCTCCCCTGACTATAGAGTCTCCAATGACGACAGCTCTCCTCCACTCCGTCCCACCCTTCTACACCACAGGGTCAGACTCAGTGCCAGAGGCCCTGCCACCGTGGCTCACACCTGGTCGGTCGTCCTCACCAACAGCATCCAGGACGGTAAACTTATTATTCAGGGGAATGGCTACACGGGTGCTCTGCACTACCTGTCTACTCTCCTTCGCTTTCCCCCCTCGGACTGTCACCCAACGACCTGCTTCCGGCAGCCTAGGTGTGACAACCCCCCTGTAGCTCTCATCTATGGCAGCCTCATTCTCCCTTATGAGTCGAAGGTCATCCAGCTACGGCTCCGGATTCCTCACACGGTCTTCCAGATCGCCCAGCCGCAAGCACTTCTGGCAGATGTGACTCTGCAGGAGAGGGGATTTCCCCCAAGACTGCCTCATCTCACAGGAGAGGCACATCACCGTCTCAGGAGGCATTGTAAAGACCTGTCAAAGCCTCAAATCTCCACTCACTCACTGACCACTTTCCACGGGCCGCTCAGCTTGAGCTACCCCTCTATTTATTTGTTCGAGCTTTTCAAACTGCTTGGATAATCAGCTGTTTTCTGCTGAGTCTGAGCTATTCAAATCTTGGTTGTCTTGATTTGCACAGTCCAATTGCCAAAACTGCCAGAATCTCTCAAGTCAAAGCCTCATATTTCCACTCCTTCACTGGCCCACTCACTCACTGGCCGCATTCCATGACACTACTGTTTGTTTCCTTTAATTCCATATCCACTATGCCAGTTTTCTAAGTAGACACTGATGCAAAAAACTGTTTAAGATCTTCCCCATCTCGTGATGCTCCACACATAGACAACCACTCTGATCTTCTAGGGGACCAATTTTGTCCTTTACTATCCTTTTACTCTTAATATACTTGTAGAAACCCTTCGGGTTTACCTTCACATTATCTGCCAACACAACCTCATGTCTTCTTTTTGCCTTCCTGATTTCCTTCTTTAGTATTCCCTTACATTCTCTATACTCTTCAAGTATCTCATTTGTTCCTTGTTGCCTGTACCTGCTAAACACCTACTTAACCAGATCGCCAATATCCCTTGAAAAACAAGGTTCCCTATCCCTGTTAACTTTGCCTTTAATCCTGGCAGTAACATGCAAACTCAGGATGTAAGCGCAGTTCAGTAACTCCACTTACTGAATACATCACTGCCAGAAAAAAACTTATCTCAATCCACTCTTCCCAGATCCTCTCTCATTTCCACCAAATTGACCCTTCTCCAATTCAAAACCTTAACTGGTAGACCAGTCCTATCCTTATCCATAATTATCTTGAAACTAATGACATTATGGTCACTGGACCCAAAATGTTCGCTGACACATACTTCTGTCACCTGACCTGTCTGATTCCCTAATAGATCAGGTACTGCACCCTCTCTTGTTGGTACCTCAATATATTGATTTAGAAAACTTTCCTGAACACATTTGACAAACTCCACGCCATCTAACCCTTTCACAGAGTGGGAGTCCAGGTCAATATGTGGGAAGTTAAAATCCCCTACGATTACAAATTTCTGTTTCTTACATTGGTGTGCTAACTCTCAACAGACTTGCTCCTCCGATTGGGCCGTATATAATAATACCCTATTAGTGTGGTCACAGCTTTCCCGTTCCTCAGCTCCACCCATACGGCCTCTGTAGACGAGCCCTCCGGGCTGTCCCGTCTGCACACAGCTGTGAGATTCCCCTGACTAGTAATGCCACTCCTCCCCCTTTCATCCCTCCCCCTCTATCACGTCTGAAACAACGTAACCTCGGAATATGAAGCTGCCAGCCCTGCCCCTCTTGCAAACCAAGTCTTACTAATAGCAATAATGTCGAGATCATCATGTGCCAATCCACGCCCTAAACTCATCTGCCTTACACACTATACTCCTTGCATTGAAATAGATGCACCTGAGAACATTTCTATCACGTACAAACCATTGATATCTGTCGAAACAGGCAGTCCTCGCATGACCATTATCCTCCTCCACATCACTATCTGCTCTAAAACTCTGCCCCGTCCCCCTGCTACCTTGTTTAAAACCCCCAGAGCAGAACTTGCTAGCCTACCGATAAGGATGTTAGTTCCCCTCCAGTTCAGGTGCAAACTGCCCAATTCGAACTGGTCTCACCTCCCCTGGAAAAAGCCCAATTGTCCAGAAACATGAACCCCTCCATCATGTACCATCCCCTCAGCCACGTATTTAGCTGCATTATTTCTAGCCTCACCAGCACGTGGCACGGGTAGCAAACCACCTGTGGGATCTCACGTTCCCATCACCCATTCATTCTCTGGGCTCTCTCTTTCCACTCCCCCTTTCTGCTGTTGGATCTCTCCTCAGCATCCCCCTTCCTCCTGTGGGATCTCCCTCCCCAATCCCCCTTCCTTTCGTGGGATCTCTCTTCCACATCCCCCTTCCTCCTTTGGGATCTGTCTTTTCCTGAGGTATCCTGAGGTATCTCTCTTCTGCATCCTGCTTCCTGCTGTTGGGCCTCTGTTCCCAATCCCCCTTCCTCTAGTGGGATCTCTCTTCCCGATCCCCCTTCCTTCCGAGAGATCTCTCTTTCCTAACCCCTTCCTCCTGTGAGTCCTCAGCTCCTTTGCCCTCTCTTCCTGTCGGATCTCACTTCCCCATGCTCCTTCCTCCTGTGGAATCTCTCTCCCCCATCCCCCTTCCTCCTGTGGGATCTCTCTGCCGCATCCCCCTTCCTCCTGTGGGATCTGTCTTTTCCATACACATTCATCCTGAGGTATCTCTCTTCCGCATCCCGCTTCCTGCTGTTGGGCCTCTGTTCCCAATCCCCCTTCCTCCAGTGGGATCTCTCTCCCCCATCCCTCTTCCTCCTGCGGGACCTCGCTCCCCCTTCCCCCTGCGGAATCTCTCTCCACCATCCCCCTTCCTCCTGTGGGATTTCCGTACACCCTCTTCATTCCTCCTGAGGGTTCTCTCTGCCCCTTCCCCCGTCCCTCCTATGGGCTCTCCCACCCCCCTCCCCCTTCCCTCCTATGGACTCTCCCTCCCCGGTCCCACTTTCCTCCTGTGGGTCTCCCATCCGTGTCCTCCTTCCTTCCTGTGGTCTCTCCCTCCCCCGTTCCCCGTCCTCCTGTGGGATCTCCTTCCCCCGTCCCAATTCCCTCCTGTGTGATCTCCCACCCCCCTCTCCCTTCCTCATGTGGGATCCACCTCCCGCGCCCCTTCCCCCCGTGGGATCCCCCTCCCCCGCCCCGCTTCCTCCTGTGGGATACCCCACCCCCGTACCTCTTCCCCCCTGTGGGATCTCTCTCCCTCGTGCCACTTCCCTCCTGGGGGCTCACCCTCCCCCGTATCCCTTCCCTCTGGTGGGATCTCTCTCCCCCGTACCCCTTCCCTTCTGTGGGCTCTCCCTCCCCGGTCACCCGTCCCTCCTGTGGGATCTTCCTAACCCGTTCCCCTTCCCAACTGTGGGATCTCCCTCGGCCGTCCCCCTTCCTTCCTGTGGGCTCTCCCTCCCCCGGTCCACCTTCCCACCTGTGTGTCTCCAACCCGTGTCCCCCTTCCCACCTGTGGGATCCCACTCCCCATCCCCCTTCCCTGTGGGATCTCCCTACCCCGTTCCCCTTCCCACCTGTGGGATCTCCCTCCCCCGTCACCTTCCCTCCTGTGGGATCTCCCTCCCCCGTCCCCCTTCCCCCCGTGGTAACCCTCCCCCATCCCCCTTCCCACTGTGGGATCTGCCTCCCCCGTCCCCCTTCCTCCTGTGGGATATCTCTTCCCCTTCCCACATCCTCCCGTGCGATCTCTACCCTATGCCCCATTCAAAATGTACCATCTCTCTTCATCCACATACCTCCTGTTGGGCCTCTGTTCCCATCATCAGACCTCCTGTGGGATCTGTATTTTCCATCCGCATTAATTCTGAGATATCTCACTTCACCAACTCCATTCCTCCTGTGGGATCTGTATTTTCCATCCGCATTAATTCTGAGATATCTCACTTCACCAACTCCATTCCTCCTGTTGGATCTCACTTCCCCATTCCCCCCTGTGGGACCTTTCTTCCCCATCCCCCTTCCTCCTGTGGGATCCCGCTCCCCCGTCCCCCTTCCTCCTGTGTGATCACCCTCCACCATCCCCCTTCCTCCTGTGGGATCTCTCTGCTCCGTCCCTCTTTCCTCCTGTGGGATCTCTGTGCCCCGTCCCCCTTAACCCTGTGGGATCCCTCGGCCCCGTTCCCTTCCTCCTGTAGGATCTCTTTGCTCCGTCCCCCTTCCTCCTGTGGGATCTCTCTGCTCCGTCCCTCTTCCTCCTGTGGGATCTCTGTGCCCCGTCCCCCTTAACCCTGTGGGATCCCTCGGCCCCGTTCCCTTCCTCCTGTGGGATCTCTCTGCTCCGTCCACCATCCCCCCTGTGGGATGCCTCTCCCCCGTCCCCCTTCCTCCTGTGGGATCTCGCACCCTCATCCCCCTTCCTCCTGTGTTATCTCTTTCGCCCTTCTCCATTCCTCCTGCGGGAACTCTCTCCCCCATCCCCCTTCCTCCTGCGCGATCTCGCTCCCCCTTCCGTCTTCCTCCTGTGGGATCTCCGTTCCCCGTCTTCATTCCTCCTGAGGGTTGTCTCTGCCCCATCCCCCGTCCCTCCTGTGGGCTCTCCCTCCCCCGTGTCCCTTCCCTCCTGTGGGCTCTCCCTCCCAGTCCCCCTTCCCTCCTGTGGGTCTCCCACCCCTGTCCTCTTCCCTCCTGTGGTCTCCCCCTCCCCGTTCCCCGTCCTCCTGTGGATCTCCTACACCGTCCCCCATCCCTCCTGTGGGATCTCCCTACATCGTCCCCCTTCCTTCTTGTGGGATCTCCCTCCCCCGTCCCCCTTCCCCCTGTGGGATCTCCCTACACCGTCCCCCTTCACTCCTATGGGCACTCCCACCCCGTCCCACTTCCTTCTTGTGGGATCTCCCTCCCCCGTCCCCCTTCCCCCCTGTGGGATCCCTCTCCCCCGTCCACCTTCACCCCTGTGGGATCTGCCTCCCCTGTCCCCCTTCCTGCTGTGATATCTCTCTGGCACATCCCCCTTCCTACCATGGGATCTCTCTTCCCCGTCTCCCTTCCTCCTGTGGGATCTCTCTGCCACATCCCCCTTCCTACCGTGGGATCTCCCTTCCCGTCCGGCTACCCTCCTGAGGGCTCACACTCCCCCGTCCCCCTTCCCTCCGTGGGATCTCCCAACCCGAGTCCCCCTTCATCCCTTGGGATCGCCCTCGCCCGTCCACCTTCCCCCCTGTGGGGACCCTCTCCCCCGTCCACCTTCCCCCCCTGTGGGATCTCTCACCCCTGTGTCTCTTCCCTCCTGGGGGCTCACCCTCCCTCATATCCCTTCCTTCCTGTGGGATCTCTCTCCCCCGTACCCCTTCCCTCCTGTGGGCTCTCCCTCCCCGGTCACACGTCCCTCCAGTGGGATCTTCCTAACCCGTCCCCCTTCCCAACTGTGGGATCTTCCTCGGCCATCCCCCTTCCTTCCTGTGGGATCTCCCTCGGCCGCCCCCCTTCCCAACTGTGGGATCCCCCTCCCCCGTCCCTCTTCCCACCTGGGGGTATATCCCTCCCCGGTACCCCTTTCCCTCCTGTGGGATCTCTCTCCCACATTCCCCCTTCCCTCCTCTGGGATCTCCCTACCAAAGTCCCCCTTCTCTCCTGTGGGATCTCTCTGCCACATCCCCCTTCCTACCGTGGGATCTCTCATCCCCGTCCCAAATCCTCCTGTGGGATCTCTCTGCCCCATCTCCCTTCCTCCTATGGGATCACTCTTCCCCGTCCCCCTTCTTCCAGTGGGATCTCTCTGCCACGTACCGATTCCCCCCTGTGGGATCCCCCTCCTCCTTCCCCCTTCCCCATTTTGGGATCCCCGTCCCCCTTGCCCCCTGTGGGATCTCCCTTCCGTGTCCCCCTTCACCCCTGTGGAATCCCCTCTCCACCGTCCCCCTTCCCCCGTAGGATCCTGCTCCCCCGTCCACCTTCCCCCTGTGGGTTCTCCCTCCGACTCCCCCTTCGCCCCTGTGGGATCCCTCCCCACCGCCGCCCATCCCCCTGTGGGATCTAAACCCCGTGTCCCCCTTCCTCCTGTGGGATCTCCCTCCCACGTCCCCCTTCCTCCTGTGGGATCTCTCTGCCCCGTCCCCCGTCCACCTGTGGGATCCCCCTCCCCCGATCACCTTCACCCCTGTGTGATCCCACTCCCCCGTCCACCTTCCCCCCTGTGGGATCACTCTCCCTCGTCCCCCTTCCTCCAGTGGGATCTCTCTCCCCCTTCCCACCTGCGTGCTCTCCGTCCCCCGTCCCCCTTCCCCTGTGGGATCTGCCTCCCCTGTCCCCCTTCCTCCTGTGGGATCTCCCTCCCCCGTCCCCCTTCCTCCAGTGGGATCTCTCTCCCCCTTCCCACCTGCGTGCTCTCCGTCCCCCGTCCCCCTTCCCCTGTGGGATCTGCCTCCCCTGTCCCCCTTCCTCCTGTGGGATCTCTCTGCCACATCCCCTTCCTACCATGGGATCTCACTTCCCCGTCCCCCATCCTCCTGTGGGATTTCTCTGTCCCGTCCCCCTTCCCCCCTGTGGGATCCCCCTCCCCCGTCCACCTTCCCCCGTTGGATACCCCTCCCCCTTCCCCCTTCCCCATTTAGGGATACCCGTCCCCCTTCACCCCTGTGGAATCCCTCTCTACTGTCCCCCTTCCCCCTGTGGGATCTCTCCTCCACCGTCCCCCCTTCGCGGTGTGGAATCTGACTCCCGCGTCCCCCTTCCTCCTGTGGGACCCATCTCCCTCGTCCCCTTCCCCCCTGAGGTATCCCACTCACCCGTCCCCCTTCCCCCTGTGGGACCCCTCTCCCTCGTCCCCCTTCCTCCTGTGGGATCACTCTCCCCTTTCTCACCTGCGTGCTCTCCGTCCCCCGTCCACCTTCAACCCTGTGGGAGCATTCTTCTCTGTCCCCCTTCCTCCTGTGGGATCTCTCTGCCACATCCCCCTTCCTACCGTGGGATCTCACTTCCCCGTCCCCCATCCTCCTGTGGGATTTCTCTGTCCCGTCCCCCTTCCCCCCTGTGGGATCCCCCTCCCCCGTCCACCTTCCCCCCGTTGGATACCCCTCCCTCTTCCCCCTTCTCCATTTTGTGATCCCCGTCCCCCTTCACCCCTGTGGAATCCCTCTCTACTGTCCCCCTTCCCCCTGTGGGATCTTGCTCCCCTGTCCCACTTCCCCACTGTGTGTACTCCCTCCCGCCTCCCACTTCCCCCCTGTGGGATCCCTCTCCACCGTCCCCCTTCACCGTGTGGGATCTGACTCCCGCGTCCCCCTTCCGACTGTGCGATCTTCGTCCCCCGCCCCCCTTCCTCCTGCGGGAACTCTCTGCTCAGTCCCTCTTAACCCTGTGGGATCCCTCGGCGCCGTCGCCCTTCCCCCTGTGGGACCCACCTCCCTCGTTCCCCTTCCCCCCTGAGGTATCCCACTCACCCGTCCCCCTTCCCCCCTGTGGGACCCCTCTCCCCCGTCCCCCTTCCTCCTGTGGGAACTCTCTGCCACATCCCCCTCCTACCGTGGGATCTCTCTTCCACGTCCCCCATCCTCCTGTGGGATTTCTCTGTCCCGTCCCCCTTTCTCCTGTGGAATCTCTCGTCCCCGTACACCAACCTCCCTTGCGATCACTTGCGATCCCGTCCCCCTTCACCCCTGTGGGATCTCCCTCCCGTGTCCCCCTTCACCCCTGTGGAATCCCTCTCCACCGTCCCCCTTCCCCCTGTGGGATCTTGCTCCCCTGTCCCTCTTTCCCCCTGTGAGATCACTCTTCCCCATCTCACTTCCCCCTTTTGGGATACCCCTTCCCCCCTGTGGGATCTCGCTCCCCCGTCCCGTTCCCCCCTGTGGGATCTCTCTCCCCCGTCCCCCTTCCCCCTTGTGGGTTCTCCCTCCTGCCCCCTTCTCCCCTGTGGGATCTCTCCCGTGTCCCCCTTTCTCCTGAGGGATCTCCCTCCCACGTCCAACTTCTTCTTGTGGGATCTCTCTGCCACGTCCCCCTTCCTCCTGTGGGATCCCCCTCCCCCATCCACTTTCCCCCCTGTGGGATCTCCCTCCCACGTCCTACTTCCTCCTGTGGGATCTCTCTGCTCCGTCCCCCGTCCACCTGTTGGATCTCCCTCCCCCGTCCCCCTTCCTCCTGTGGGATCTTCCTCCCCCGTCGCCCTTCCTCCTGTGGGATCTTCCTCCCCCGTGCCCCTTTTTCCTTTGGGATCTTCCTCCCCCGTCCCCCTTACTCCTGTGGGATCCCACACCCCCGTCCCCCTTCCTCCTGTGGGATCCCTCTCGCCCGTCCCCCTTCCCCTCTGTGAGATCTCCCTCCCCCGTCCCCCTTCCCCCTGTGGGATCCCTCTCCCCCGTTCCCCTTCCCCCTGTGGGATCTGCCTACCCTGTCCCCCTTCCTCCTGTGATATCTCACTGCCACATCCCCCTTCCTACCGTGGGATATCTCTTCCCCGTCCCCCATTCTCCTGTGGCATCTCTCTTCCCCGCGCCGCTTCCCCCCTGTGGGATCTCTGACCCCTGTGCCCCTTCCCTCCTGGGGGCTCACTCTCCCCCATATCCCATCCTGTGGGACTCTCTCCCCCGTACCCATTCCCTCCTGTGGGCTCTCCCTCCCCGGTCACCCCTCCAGTGGGATCTTCCTAACCCGTCTCCCTTCACAACTGTGGGATCTCCCTCGGCTGTCCCCCTTCCCACCTGTGGGATCCCCCTCCCCCGTCCCTCTTCCTACCTGGGGGATCTCCCTCCCCGGTACCCCTTTCCCTCCTGTGGGATCTCTCTCCCACATTCCCCCTTCCCTCCTGTGGGATATCCCTACCAAAGTCCCCCTTCCTCCTGTGGGATCTCCCTCCCCTGTCCCTCTTCCTCCTGTGGGATCTCTCTTCCCCGTCCCCCTTCCACCCTGTGGGATCCCCCTCCCCCGTCCAACTTCCCCCATGTGGGATCCCCTTCCACCATCCCTCTTCCCCCTGTGGGATCCCTCTCCCCCGTCCCCCTTCCCTCCTGTGGGATCTCCCTACCAAAGTCCCCCTTCTCTCCTGTGGGATCTCTCTCCCACATTCCCATTCCTACCGTGGGATCTCTCATCCCCGTCCCACATCCACCTGTGGGATCTCTCTGCCCCATCTCCCTTCCTCCTGTGGGATCTATCTTCACCGTCCCCCTTCTTCCTGTGGGATCTCTCTGCCCCGTACCCCTTCCCCGCTGTGGGATCCCCCTCCCCCGTCCACCTTCCCCACTGTGGGATCCCCCTCCCCTTCCCCCTTCCCCATTTTCGGATCCCGTCCCTCTTCCCCCCTGTGGGATCTCCCTCCCGTGTCCCCCTTCACCCCTGTGGAATCCCTCTCCACAGTCCCCCATCCCCCTGTGGGATCTGAACCCCGTGTCCCCCTTCCTCCTGTGGGATCTCCCTCCCACGTCCCCCTTCCTCCTGTGGGAACTCTCTGCCACGTCCCCCGTCCAGCTGTGGGATCTCCCACCCCCGACCCCTTTACTCCCGTGGGATCCCCCTCCCTCATTCCCCTGTGGGATCTCTCTGCCACTTTCCCCCTTCCCTCCTGTGGGATCTCTCTCCCCCTTTCCACCTGCGTGCTCTTCGTGCCCCGTCCACCTTACCCCCTGTGGGATCTGCCTCTCCTGTCCCCCTTCCTCCTGTGATATCTCACTGCCACATCCCCCTTCCTACCGTGGGATCTCTCTTCCCCGTCCCCAATCCTCCTGTGGGATCTCTCTGCCCCGTCCCCCTTCCCCCCTGTGGGATCCCCCTCCCACGTCCACCTTCCCCCCGTGGGATATCCCTCCCCCTTTCCCCTTTCCCATTTTGTGATCCCCGTCCCCAATCACCCCTGTTGAATCCATCTCTACTGTCCCCCTTCCCCCTGTGGGATCTTGCTCCCCCGTCCCACATCCTCCTGTGGGATCTCTCTGCCCCGTCCCCCTTCCTCCTGTGGGATCTCTCTGCACCGTCCACCTTCCCCCCGTGGGATATTCCTCCCCCTTTCCCCTTTCCCGTTTTGTCTTCCCCGTCCCCAATCACCCCTGTGGAATCCATCTCTACTGTCCCCCTTCCCCCTGTGGGATCTTGCTCCCCCGTCCCACTTCCCCCCTCTGGTTTCTCCCTCCCGCCTCCCCATTCCCCCCTGTGGGATCTCCCTCCTGTGTCCCCCTTCACCCATGTGGAATCCCTCTCCCCCGTCCCAATCCCCGTGTGGGATCTGACTCCAGTGTCCCCCTTCCTCCTGTGGGATCGTCCTCCCATGTCCCCCTTCCTCCTGTGGGATCTCCCTCCCCCGTCCCCCTTCCGACTGTGAGATCTTCCTCCCCCATCCCCATCCCCGTGTGGGATCTGACTCCCGTGTCCCCCTTCCTCCTGTGGGATCTCCATCCCCCGTCCCCCTTCCGACTGTGAGATCTTCCTCCCCCATCCCCCTTCCTCCTGTGGGATCACTCTCCCTCGTCCCCCTTCCCCTTTTGGGATCTGACACCCTTGTCCCCCTTCCTCCTGTGATATCTCTCTGCCACATCCCCCTTCCTACCGTGGGATCTCTCTTCCCCATCCCCCATTCTCCTGTGGGATCTATCGTCCCCGTCCCCCAACATCCTGTGGGATCTCTCTGCCCCGTCACCCATCCTCCTGTGGGATCTCTCTGCCCCGTCTCCGTTCCTACCGTGGGATCTCTCGTCCCCGTCTCCCAACCTGCTGTGGGATCTCTTGTCCCCGTCCCCCAACCTCCTGTGGGATCTCTCTGCCCCGTCCCCCTTCCCCCATGTAGGATCCCCCTCCCCTTCCCCCTTTTGGGATCCCTGTCCCCCTTCCCCCCTGTGGGATCTCCCCCCAGTGTCCCCCTTCACCCCTGTGGAATCCCTCTCCAACGTCCCCCTTCCCCCTGTGGGATCTGACCCCCGAGCCCCCTGTTCACCTGTGGGATCGCCCTCCCACGTCCCCCTTCCTCCAGTGGGATCTCTCTGCCCTGTCCCCCGTCCACCTGTGGGTTCTCACTCCCCCGTCCCACTTCCTCCTGTGTGATCCCTCTCCCCCGTCCCCCTTCACCCTTTGGGATCCCTCTCCCCCGTCCCCCCTGTGGGATCTCTCTTCCCAGTCCCCCTTCCTCCTGTGGGATCTCTCTGCCCCGTCCCACTTCCCCCGTGTGGGATCCCCCTCCCCCGTCCACCTTCCCCCCTGTGGGATCCCCCTCCCCTTCCCCCTTCCACATTTTGGGATCCCCGTCCCCCTTCCCCCCCTGTGGGATCTCCCTCCCGTGTCCCCCTTCCCCCTGTGGGATCCTGCTCCCCCGTCCCTCTTCCTCCCTGTGGGTTCTCCCTCCCGCCTCCCCCTTCCACCGTGTGGGATCCCCTTCCCCGTCCACCAACCCCCCTGTGGGATCCCTCTCCCCCGCCCCCCTTCCTCCAGTGGGATCACCCTCCCCCGTCACCCTTCCTCCTTAGGGATCTCTCTTCTCAGTCCCCCTTCCTCCTGTGGGATCTCTCTTCCCCGTCCCCCTTCCTCTTGTGGCAACTTCCTCCCCCGTGCCCTTCCTCCTGTGGTATCTCCCTCCCCCGTCCCCCTTCCTCCTGTGGGATCCCCCTCCCCCGTCCCCCTTTCTCCTGTGGTATCTCACCCCCCCCCGTCCCCCTTCCTCCTGTGGTAAATCCCTCCCCCATCCCCCTTCCTGTGGGATCTCTCTGCTCCGTCCCCCTTCCTCCTGTCGGATCTACCTCCCCCGTCCCCCTTCACCCCTGTGGGATCACTCTTCCCCATCTCACTTCCCGCTTTTGGGACCCCCTTCCCCCCAGTGGAATCTCCCTCCCGCGTCCCTCTTCACCCCTGTGGGATCCCTCTCCACTCTCCCCTTCCCCCTGTGGGATCTCATTCTCCCGTCCACCTTCCCCCCTGTGGGATCTCCCTCCCGTGTCCCCCTTCACCCTTGTGGGATCTCGCTCCCCCGTCCCCTTCCGCCCTGTGGGATCTCTCTCCCCCGTCCCCTTCCCCCCTGTGGGATCCCTCTCTACCGTCCTCATTCCCCCTGTGGGATCTCCCTCCCACGTCCCCCTTCTTCCTGTGGGATCTCTCTGCCCCGTCATCCGTCCACCTGTTGGATCTCTCTGCCACGTCCACCTTCCCCCTTTGGGATCTGACACCCTTGTCCCCCTTCCTCCTGTGATATCTCTCTGCCACATCCCCCTTCCTACCGTGGGATCTCTCTTCCCCGTCCCCCATTCTCCTGTGGGATCTATCGTCCCCGTCCCCCAACATCCTGTGGGATCTCTCTGCCCCGTCACTCATCCTCCTGTGGGATCTCTCTGCCCCGTCTCCGTTCCTACCGTGGGATCTCTCGTCCCCGTCTCCCAACCTGCTGTGGGATCTCTTGTCCCCGTCCCCCAACCTCCTGTGGGATCTCTCTGCCCCGTCCCCCTTCCCCCATGTAGGATCCCCCTCCCCTTCCCCCTTTTGGGATCCCTGTCCCCCTTCCCCCCTGTGGGATCTCCCCCCAGTGTCCCCCTCCCCCCACTGGGATCCCTCTCCGCCGTCCCCCAGCCCTCTGTGGGATCTGACCCCCGAGCCCCCTGTTCACCTGTGGGATCGCCCTCCCACGTCCCCCTTCCTCCAGTGGGATCTCTCTGCCCTGTCCCCCGTCCACCTGTGGGTTCTCACTCCCCCGTCCCACTTCCTCCTGTGTGATCCCTCTCCCCCGTCCCCCTTCACCCTTTGGGATCCCTCTCCCCCGTGGGATCTCTCTTCCCAGTCCCCCTTCCTCCTGTGGGATCTCTCTGCCCCGTCCCCCTTCCCCCATGTAGGATCCCCCTCCCCTTCCCCCTTTTGGGATCCCTGTCCCCCTTCCCCCCTGTGGGATCTCCCCCCAGTGTCCCCCTTCACCCCTGTGGAATCCCTCTCCAACGTCCCCCTTCCCCCTGTGGGTTCTACCTCCCGCCTCCCCCTCCCCCCACTGGGATCCCTCTCCACCGTCCCCCAGCCCTCTGTGGGATCTGACCCCCGAGCCCCCTGTTCACCTGTGGGATCGCCCTCCCACGTCCCCCTTCCTCCAGTGGGATCTCTCTGCCCTGTCCCCCGTCCACCTGTGGGTTCTCAATCCCCCGTCCCACTTCCTCCTGTGTGATCCCTCTCCCCCGTCCCCCTTCCCCCTTTGGGATCCCTCTCCCCCGTCCCCCCTGTGGGATCTCTCTTCCCAGTCCCCCTTCCTCCTGTGGGATCTCTCTGCCCCGTCCCACTTCCCCCGTGTGGGATCCCCCTCCCCCGTCCACCTTCCCCCCTGTGGGATCCCCCTCCCCTTCCCCCTTCCACATTTTGGGATCCCCGTCCCCCTTCCCCCCCTGTGGGATCTCCCTCCCGTGTCCCCCTTCACCCCTGTGGAATCCCTCTCCACAGTCCCCCTTCCCCCTGTGGGATCCTGCTCCCCCGTCCCTCTTCCTCCCTGTGGTATCTCCCTCCCCCGTTTCCCTTTCTCCTGTGGGATCTCTCTGCCCCGTCCCCCTTCCCCCTGTGGGATCCCCCTCCCCCGTCCCCCTTCCTCCTGTGGTATCTCCCTCCCCTGTCCCACTTTGTCCTGTGGGATCCCTCTCCCCCGTCCCCCTTCCCCCAGTGGGATCCCTCTCCCCCGTCCCCCTTCCCCCTGTGGGATCTCTCTTCCCAGTCCCCCTTCCTCCTGTGGGATCTCTCTGCCCCGTCCCAATTCCCCCGTGTGGGATCCCCCTCCGCCGTCCCCCTTCCCCCCTGTGGGTTCTCCCTCCCGTGTCCCCCTTCACCCCTGTGGGATCCCCTTCCCCGTCCACCTACCCCCCTGTGGGATCCCTCTCCCCCGCCCCCCTTCCTCCAGTGGGATCACCCTCCCCCGTCCCCCTTCCTCCTTAGGGATCTCTCTTCTCAGTCCCCCTTCCTCCTGTGGGATCTCTCTTCCCCGTCCCCCTTCCTCGTGTGGGATCTCTCTGCCCTGTCTCCCGTCCACCTGTGGGATCCCCCTCCCCCGTCCCCCTTCCTCTTGTGGCAACTTCCTCCCCCGTGCCCCTTTTTCCTTTGGGATCCCTCTCCCCGTCCCCCTTCCACCCTGTGGGATCCCTCTCCCCCGTCCTCCTGTGGGATCACCCTCCCCCGTCCCCCTTCCTCCTGTGGTATCTCACCCCCCGTCCCCCTTCCTCCTGTGGTAAATCCCTCCCCCATCCCCCTTCCTGTGGGATCTCTCTGCTCCGTCCCCCTTCCTCCTGTCGGATCTACCTCCCCCGTCCCCCTTCACCCCTGTGGGATCACTCTTCCCCATCTCACTTCCCGCTTTTGGGACCCCCTTCCCCCCAGTGGAATCTCCCTCCCGCGTCCCTCTTCACCCCTGTGGGATCCCTCTCCACTCTCCCCTTCCCCCTGTGGGATCTCATTCTCCCGTCCACCTTCCCCCCTGTGGGATCTCCCTCCCGTGTCCCCCTTCACCCTTGTGGGATCTCGCTCCCCCGTCCCCTTCCGCCCTGTGGGATCTCTCTCCCCCGTCCCCTTCCCCCCTGTGGGATCCCTCTCTACCGTCCTCATTCCCCCTGTGGGATCTCCCTCCCACGTCCCCCTTCTTCCTGTGGGATCTCTCTGCCCCGTCATCCGTCCACCTGTTGGATCTCTCTGCCACGTCCACCTTCCCCCTTTGGGATCTGACACCCTTGTCCCCCTTCCTCCTGTGATATCTCTCTGCCACATCCCCCTTCCTACCGTGGGATCTCTCTTCCCCGTCCCCCATTCTCCTGTGGGATCTATCGTCCCCGTCCCCCAACATCCTGTGGGATCTCTCTGCCCCGTCACTCATCCTCCTGTGGGATCTCTCTGCCCCGTCTCCGTTCCTACCGTGGGATCTCTCGTCCCCGTCTCCCAACCTGCTGTGGGATCTCTTGTCCCCGTCCCCCAACCTCCTGTGGGATCTCTCTGCCCCGTCCCCCTTCCCCCATGTAGGATCCCCCTCCCCTTCCCCCTTTTGGGATCCCTGTCCCCCTTCCCCCCTGTGGGATCTCCCCCCAGTGTCCCCCTCCCCCCACTGGGATCCCTCTCCGCCGTCCCCCAGCCCTCTGTGGGATCTGACCCCCGAGCCCCCTGTTCACCTGTGGGATCGCCCTCCCACGTCCCCCTTCCTCCAGTGGGATCTCTCTGCCCTGTCCCCCGTCCACCTGTGGGTTCTCACTCCCCCGTCCCACTTCCTCCTGTGTGATCCCTCTCCCCCGTCCCCCTTCACCCTTTGGGATCCCTCTCCCCCGTGGGATCTCTCTTCCCAGTCCCCCTTCCTCCTGTGGGATCTCTCTGCCCCGTCCCACTTCCCCCGTGTGGGATCCCCCTCCCCCGTCCACCTTCCCCCCTGTGGGATCCCCCTCCCCTTCCCCCTTCCACATTTTGGGATCCCCGTCCCCCTTCCCCCCCTGTGGGATCTCCCTCCCGTGTCCCCCTTCACCCCTGTGGAATCCCTCTCCACAGTCCCCCTTCCCCCTGTGGGATCCTGCTCCCCCGTCCCTCTTCCTCCCTGTGGGTTCTCCCTCCCGCCTCCCCCTTCCACCGTGTGGGATCCCCTTCCCCGTCCACCAAGCCCCCTGTGGGATCCCTCTCCCCCGCCCCCCTTCCTCCAGTGGGATCACCCTCCCCCGTCCCCCTTCTCCTTAGGGATCTCTCTTCCCAGTCCCCCTTCCTCCTGTGGGATCACTCCTCCCCGTCCCCCTTCCTCGTGTGGGATATCTCTGCCCTGTCTCCCGTCCACCGGTGGGATCCCCCTCCCCCGTCCCCCTTCCTCTTGTGGCAACTTCCTCCCCCGTGCCCCTTTTTCCTTTGCGATCCCTCTCCCCTTCCCCCTTCCACCCTGTGGGATCCCTCTCCCCCGTCCTCCTGTGGGATCCCCCTCCCCCGTCCCCCTTCCTCCTGTGGTATCTCCCTCCCCCGTTTCCCTTTCTCCTGTGGGATCTCTCTGCCCCGTCCCCCTTCCCCCTGTGGGATCCCCCTCCCCCGTCCCCCTTCCTCCTGTGGTATCTCCCTCCCCTGTCCCACTTCCTCCTGTGGGATCCCTCTCCCCCGTCCCCCTTCCCCCAGTGGGATCCCTCTCCCCAGTCCCCCTTCCCCCTGTGGGATCTCTCTTCCCAGTCCCCCTTCTTCCTGTGGGATCTCTCTGTCCCGTCCCACTTCCCCCGTGTGGGATCCCCCTCCGCCGTCCACCTTCCCCCCTGTGGGATCCCCCTCCCCTTCCCCCTTCCACATTTTGGGATCCCCGTCCCCCTTCCCCCCTGTGGGTTCTCCCTCCCGTGTCCCCCTTCACCCCTGTGGAATCCCGCTCCACAGTCCCCCTTCCCCCTGTGGGATCCTGCTCCCCCGTCCCTCTTCCTCCCTGTGGGTTCTCCCTCCCGCCTCCCCCTTCCACCGTGTGGGATCCCCTTCCCCGTCCACCTACCCCCCTGTGGGATCCCTCTCCCCCGCCCCCCTTCCTCCAGTGGGATCACCCTCCCCCGTCCCCCTTCCTCCTTAGGGATCTCTCTTCCCAGTCCCCCTTCCTCCTGTGGGATCTCTCTTCCCCGTCCCCCTTCCTCGTGTGGGATCTCTCTGCCCTGTCTCCCGTCCACCTGTGGGATCCCCCTCCCCCGTCCCCCTTCCTCTTGTGGCAACTTCCTCCCCCGTGCCCCTTTTTCCTTTGGGATCCCTCTCCCCGTCCCCCTTCCACCCTGTGGGATCCCTCTCCCCCGTCCTCCTGTGGGATCACCCTCCCCCGAAACCCTTCCTCGTCGGATCTACCTCCCGCGTCCCCCTTTCTCCTGTGGTATCTCCCTCCCCCGTCCCCCTTCCTCCTGTGGGATCCCCCTCCCCCGTCCCCCTTCCTCCTGTTGTATCTCCCTCCCCCGTCCCCCTTTCTCCTGTGGGATCCCTCTACCCCGTTCCCCTTTCTCCTGTGGGATCTCTCTGCCCCGTCCCCCTTCCCCCTGTGGGATCCCCCTCCCCCGTCCCCCTTCCTCCTGTGGGATCCCTCTACCCCGTTCCCCTTTCTCCTGTGGGATCTCTGCCCCGTCCCCCTTCCCCCTGTGGGATCCCCCTCCCCCGTCCCCCTTTCTCCTGTGGGATCTCTCTGACCTATCCCCCTTCCTCCTGTGGTATCTCCCTCCCCCGTGCCCCTTCCTCCTGTGGGATTTCTCTTCCTCATCCCCCTTCCTCGTGTGGGATCTCTCTGACCCATCCCCCTTCCTCTTGTGGGATTTCTCTTCCTCATCCCCCTCCTCTACTGGGATCTTTCTTCCACATCCGCTTCCTTCTGTGTCTTTCCATCCTTTACCTTAGGTGATGTCTCTTCCTCCATCTCCCATCGACATTTCCCGATTCTCAAATCTTCCTCACTGTTTGACTTCTCCCCTTCACACCTGCCCTTTCCGACTGTCTCACGTCAGGAACACTTTTCTAACCATTCGGGAATGAGAGAGAATATGTGGAGTTTACAGGGTCACACCGACAGACGAAATTACTGACATTCGGTGAATTCATTGGAGCTGGGCAGTGAGGGACATTGACAGTGATGGGATCTACGATCAGTGAATTACTGAAGGGTTTAATGTTCCCTGAAATATCCGGGTGAGAGAAATGCCCTCAGACGGACGATTTTAATCACAATGTTCATCAATTTGTCTGTTTGTGTTTAGCCTGAACGATAATAAACTGGGGGATTCAGGAGTGAAACTGGTGTCTGCGGCTCTGAGGAACCCGGAGTGTAAAATACAGAGACTGTGGTAAGTACCAGACTGTGGGAGATTGTGTTTACAGTCACTGGGTGTCTGACACTGAACATTAATGTGATCAGTAATTGTGTTACTGATAAACACTGGGGATTTGTACCATCTCCTGTTTCTCTGTGTCCTTCACCCTCACTCTCTCTCATCTCCAGGCTGGGGAATGTCGGTCTCACAGATTCTGGTGTCGAGGATCTCGCCTCCGTTCTCAATACAAAACCATCACTGACGGATCTGGACCTGAGTTTTAATAAACTGGGAGATTCAGGAGTGAAACTGGTGTCTGCGGCTCTGAGGAACCCTGAGTGTAAAATACAGACACTGTGGTAAGTACCAGACTGTGGGAGATTGTGTTTACAGTCACTGGGTGTCTGACACTGAACATTAATGTGATCAGTAATTGTGTTACTGATAAACACTGGGGATTTGTACCGTCTCCTGTCTCTATGTGTCCTTCACCCTCACTCTCTCTCATATCCAGGCTGTACAAAGTCGGTCTCACAGATTCTGGTGCCGAGGATCTCGTCTCCGCTCTCAGTACAAAACCATCACTGACGGGGCTGAACCTGAGTGAAAATAAACTGGGAGATTCAGGTGTGAAACTGGTGTCTGCGGCTCTGAGGAACCCGGAGTGTAAAATACAGAGACTGGAGTAAGTACCAGACTGTGGGAGATTGTGTTTACAGTCACTGGGTGTCTGACACTGAACATCAATGTGATCAGTAATGGTGTTACTGATAAACACTGGGGATTTGTACCGTCTCCTGTCTCTCTCTCTCTGTCCTTCACCCTCACTCTCTCTCTCTCTCTGTCCTTCACCCTCACTCTCTCTCATCTCCAGGCTGTACAATGTCGGTCTCACAGATTCTGGTGCCGAGGATCTCGTCTCCGGTCTCAGTACAAACCCATCACTGACGGGGCTGAACCTAAGTGGTAATAAACTGGGAGATTCAGGAGTGAAACTGGTGTCTGCGGCTCTGAGGAACCCGGAGTGTAAAATACAGAGACTGGGGTAAGTACCAGACTGTGGGGGATTGTGTTTACAGTCACTGGGTGTCTGACACTGAACATTAATGTGATCAGTAATTGTGTTACTGATAAACACTGGGGATTTGTACCGTCTCCTGTCTCTCTGTGTCCTTCACCCTCACTCTCTCTCATCTCCAGGTTGAACCGTGTCGGTCTCACAGATTCTGGTGCCGAGGATCTCGTCTCCGCTCTCAGTACAAAACCATCACTGACGGATCTGGACCTGAGATCAAACTCTCTGACAGACCGATCTGTCCCCGCTCTCCGCCGCCTCATACTGACCCTCCCGAGTCTGGAGCGGATCCGGTGAGTGTTTGTGTTAATGTTCAATGTGATAAAATGTCAGCGGATCCGCGGGTTTTCTGGTGATATTTGTCTGTGAGTGTTGTTGAAACATTAACCCCGGTCCCCTGTTACTGACACTGTTGTGTGATCTGTTTATTTCATCTTTATTCTCCCATCTGTTTCAGGCTGGGTATGAATCGGTTCAGTGAGACCGGGATGAAGGAACTGAGATCTCTACAGGGAGTCAGACCCGGACTGAGAGTAGATCTGTGAACATCTGAATGTGGGGAATCGGTTCAGTGAGACCGGGAGAAGGAACTGAGATCTCTACAGGAACCCAGACCCGGACTGATGGTGGATCTGTGAACATCTGAATGTGGAGAATCGGTTCAGTGAGACCGGGATGAAGGAACTGAGATCTCTACAGGAACCCAGACCCGGACTGATGGTGGATCTGTGAACATCTGAATGTGGGGAATCGGTTCAGTGAGACCGGGATGAAGGAACTGAGATCTCTACAGGAACCCAGACCCGGACTGATGGTGGATCTGTGAACATCTGAATGTGGGGAATCGGTTCAGTGAGACCGGGATGAAGGAACTGAGATCTCTACAGGAACCCAGACCCGGACTGATGGTGGATCTGTGGGTTGGGGACATTTGGCCGACTCCCCGCCCTCCCCTTTAACTCCCGCCCTTACCTTTAACGGCCGCGCGCCGGGACTGATTCCCAATGGTTTTAACGGAACCGGCTCGGGCCTCGCGCTGTGTGCGTCGCTCGCAGCGGTCCCGCAGTGACGTGTTTCCGCCTGCTGTCCGGCGAGGCAGCATCCGCCGGAAGTGCGTGGAGGAGACTCCCCACGTGACTCCCCGGGGAATTACCCGGACAGGAAGAGCCCGGGGTCCGGGGCTCAGTCTGGGACACCGGTGTCCCGGGGTGGGGGGGATGATCCCGGGAGAGAATCCTTTTGCCCCCTTTGCTGAGGACGGAGGATTCGGCAGCCTGGCCGATATAATGATGTTAAATGGACAAATCCCTCGGCAGTGACCCTGGATCTGCAGCGATCCCGGTCACGGCCCCGAAGTGTGATTTTATAATCAGTTTTATAATTTTATAATCAGTTCCCCGATGCAGAGTGACGGTGAGAAACGGGACTGGTTATTATTCAACCGGTCACCCCTTGTCGCCGGTCAGTTAATTGTGTGTGACTGTCAGCAGATTATTTATTACCGCACGTTAGCAGCTCACACATTGTTTCATTGATATTTCTCATAAAAATCAATAAACCACTATCTTCCTGTCTTTTGTCGGACTCGAGTTTTATTTGAAGTTTCTATTGCCCTCCACACCCTGTGCACTGCAACAGTGGGTCGGAGCTCCTCACACTGACACAGTAGCGTCTCAGCTCCAGGCTGAGGGAGGTTGGACAAGCAGAGTCTTGGAGCCCCGGATCTCATCTCCACCAAAGCCCATTTCTGGCAAATTGACCCCCGCAGTTAAAATCGACGTGAATCCACTGAGGTCCCGAGTAAGAGACTGAAGGGGGTGGAAAACCGGCGTCAGACACAGAGTGAATCTCCCTCCACACCGTCCCATCAGACACTCCCGGTGTCAGACACAGAGTGAATCTCCCTCCACACCGTCCCATCACACACTCCCGGGGTCTGACACAGAGTGAATCTCCCTCCACACCGTCCCATCACACTCTCCCGGGGTCAGACTCAGAGTGAATCTCCCTCCACACCGTCCCGTCACACACTCCCGGGGTCAGACACAGAGTGAATCACCCTCCTCACCGTCCCATCACACACTCCCGGGGTCTGACACAGAGTGAATATCCCTCCACACCGTCCCATCACACTCTCCCGGGGTCAGACTCAGAGTGAATCTCCCTCCACACCGTCCCATCACACTCTCCCGGGGTCAGACTCAGAGTGAATCTCCCTCCACACCGTCCCATCAAACAATTCCGGGGTCAGACACAGAGTGAATCTCCCTCCGCACCGTCCCATCACACAATCCCGGGGTCAGAAAGAGAGTGAATCTCCCTCCACACCGTCCCATCACACTCTCCCGGGGACAGACTCAGAGTGAATCTCCCTCCACACCGTCCCATCACACACTCCCGGGGTCTGACACAGAGTGAATCTCCCTCCACACCGTCCCATCACACACTCCCGGGGTCAGACAGAGTGAATCTCCCTCCGCACCGTCCAATCACACACTCCCGGGGTCAGACAGAGAGTGAATCTCCCTCCACACCGTCCCATCACACTCTCCCGGGGTCAGACACAGAGTGAGTCTCCCTCCACACCGTTCCATCAAACAATCCCGGGGTCAGACACAGGGTGAATCTCCCTCTGCACCGTCCCATCGCACACTCCCGGGGTCAGACAGAGAATGAATCTCCCTCCACACCGTCCCATCACACTCTCCCGGGGTCAGACTCAGAGTGAATCTCCCTCCACACCGTCCCATCACACACTCCCGGGGTCAGACACAGAGTGAATCTCACTCCACACCGTCCCCTCACACACTCCCGGGGTCAGACACAGAGTGAATCTCCCTCCACACCATCCCATCACACACTCCCGGGGTCAGACACAGAGTGAATCTCCCTCCACACCATCCCATCACACTCTCCCGGGGTCAGACACAGAGGGAAACTCACTCCACACCGTCCCCTCACACACTCCCGGGATCAGACACAGAGTGAATCTCCCTCCACCCCATCCCATCACACACTCCCGGGGTCAGACACAGAGTGAATCTCCCTCCACACCATCCCATCACACACTCCCGGGGTCAGACACAGAGTGAATCTCCTTTTACACCATCCCATCACACACTCCCGGGGTCAGACACAGAGTTAATCTCCCTCCACACCATCCCATCACACTCTCCCGGGGTCAGACACAGAGTGAATCTCCCACCACACCGTCCCCTCACACACTCCTGGGGTCAGACACAGAGTGAATCTCCCTCCACACCGTCCCATCACACTCTCTCGGGGTCAGACACAGAGTGAAACTCCCTTTACACCGTCCAATCACACACTCCCGGGGTCAGACACAGAGTGAATCTCCCTCCACACCATCCCATCACACACTCCCGGGGTCAGACACAGAGTGAATCTCCCTCCACACCATCCCATCACACACTCCCGGGGTCAGACACAGAGTGAATCTCCCTTTACACCATCCCATCACTCACTTCCGGGGTCAGACACAGAGTTAATCTCCCTCCACACCATCCCATCACACTCTCCCGGGGTCAGACACAGAGTGAATCTCCCACCACACCGTCCCCTCACACACTCCCGGGGTCAGACACAGAGTGAATCTCCCTCCACACCATCCCATCACACACTCCCGGGGTCAGACACTGAGTGAATCTCCCTTTACACCATCCCATCACTCACTTCCGGGGTCAGACACAGAGTTAATCTCCCTCCACACCATCCCATCACACTCTCCCGGGGTCAGACACAGAGTGAATCTCCCACCACACCGTCCCCTCACACACTCCCGGGGTCAGACACAGAGTGAATCTCCCTCCACACCGTCCCATCGCACACTCCCGGGGTCAGACGCAGAGTGACTCTCCCTCCGCACTGTCCCATCACACACTCTCGGGGTCAGACACATAGTGAATCTCTCTCCACACCGTCCCATCACACACTCCCAGCATCAGACACAGAGTGAATCTCCCTCCACACCATCCCATCACACACACCCGGGGTCAGACGCAGAGCGAATCGCCCTACACACCGTCTCATCAGACACTCCCGGTGTCAGACACAGAGTGAATCTCCCTCCACACCGTCCCATCACACACTCCCGGGGTCAGACACAGAGTGAAGCTCCCTCCACACCGTCCGATCACACACTCCCGGGGTCAGACACAGAGTGAAGCTCCCTCCACACCGTCCCATCACACACTCCCGGGGTCAGACACAGAGTGAATCTCCCTCCACACCGTCCCATCACACAATCCCGGGTTCAGACACAGAGTGAATCTCCCTCCACACCATCCCATCACACACACCCGGGGTCAGACGCAGAGCGAATCGCCCTCCACACCGTCCCATCAGACACTCCCGGTGTCAGACACAGAGTGAATCTCCCTCCACACCGTCCCATCACACAATCCCGGGGTCAGACACAGAGTGAATCTCCCTCCACACCATCCCATCACACACACCCGGGGTCAGACACAGAGTGAATCTCCCTCCACACCGTCCCATCACACACTCCCAGGGTCAGACACAGAGTGAATCTCCCTCCACACCGTCCGAACACACACTCCCGGGGTCAGACACAGAGTGAATCTCCCTCCACACCGTCCCATCACACAATCCCGGGGTCAGACACAGAGTGAATCTCCCTCCACACCGTCCCATCACACACTCCCAGGGTCAGACACAGAGTGAATCTCCCTCCACACCGTCCGATCACACACTCCCGGGTTCAGACACAGAGTGAAGCTCCCTCCTCACCTGCCATCTGAAGGCTTGTTCATGAAGCCCCACCTCATGACGGTCGGAAACCCGGCCCCTCCCTGACCCCTCAGCCCGGACGTCTTCACCTCCCCGAGGATCCAGTCCGCCCCCTTCAGCAGGATCTCCTTCGTCTTGTACCAGTCGCCCCGCCGTAGCGCTCCCTTCAGCCTGGGGGGACAAGAGTGGAGGGGAGCGGGAAGAAGGTGAAAAGAGTGAGGGGATTGAAAAAGATTTATGTCCTGTTATCACCCTGATAGCGAGGGAGTGCCCCCAATTTCCTGTGAGTTATGCAGCGACCGAATTTCCCTGGCAGATCAGGGAGTGCTGACATTCACGTCCCAGATGGAGGCAACTCAGAATTGATAACCCTTCGCCTTGGGGGCTTCAGAAAAGTCACCCCCTCCCGTTAAGTACGGGGGCATCACAAGTTCCCCCGCCCTTAAAAAATGAGCAGCCAGAAAGATCCATTACTCAAACAGGGGACATCCGCAACTACGCCAACCCCTCTGTCTGGGGACGTCCACAAATTCCCCAACCCCTCTCTTACGGGACGTCCACAAATACCCCAACTGCTGAATTAGGGAACGTCCACAAATACCCCAACCCCTGGATTAGGGGACGTCCACAACTACCCCAACCCCTCTATTACGGGACGTCCACAAATACCCAAATCTCTCTCTGAGGGAACGTCCACAAATACCCCAATCCCTGAATGAGGGATCGTCCACAAATTTCCCAATCCTGGAATGAGGGAACGTCCACAAGTTCCCCAATCCCTGAATGTGGGAACGTCCACAAATACCCCAATCCCTGAATGAGGGAATGTCCACAAATTCCATCCCGCTCCCCCCTCAGTGGAGTGCCTGCATTTTCCCTTCCACTGTCTGGAAGCGTCACCGTGATGTTATCCCTGTGAGAGAGCGTCCCCGTTTTCCTCCCCTCACAGTGAGAGGACACCTCTCTCCCTGAGCCTGCGACCATCTCCCCTCGGTTAGGGATCGCCTCTGAATTCCTCTCACCTCCAGTCGTGCCTGCCATACAGGTTGGTGAAGATACGGTCCTCATCCTTCAGCGGGCCGTAAATGGTCTTGGCAGGAGCCTCTTGTGATAGGAGGGAGGGGCACCGTCGTCAGCGAGATCCCACCCTCCGACAACTGTGACCGGTGCGGGGAGTCGAGTGAAGGGGGGGGGACCTCGGGGTACGAGGGTGGGACATGCACCATGAACGGTGGGGGTGCCGAGGGACAGGGGGACCTCTGCGTACGAGGGTCGGACACGCACAGTGAACGGTGGGGAGTGTCGAGGGACGGGGGGACCTCGGCGTACGAGGGTAGGACACACACCGTGAACTGTGGGGAGTTTCGAGGGACGGGGGGACATCGGCGTACGAGGGTAGGACACACACCGTGAACGGTGGGGAGTGTCGAGGGACGGGGGGACATCGGCGTACGAGGGTAGGACTAGCACCGTGAACGGTGGGGAGTGTCGAGGGTCGGGGTGACATCGGCGTACGAGAGTAGGACACACACCGTGAACGGTGGGGAGTGTTGAGGGACGGGGTGTCATCGGCGTACGAGGGTAGGACACGCACCGTGAACGGTGGGGAGTGTCGAGGGACGGGGGACATCGGTGTACGAGGGTAGGACAGGCACCGCGAACGGTGGGGAGTGTCGAGGGACAGGGGGACCTCGGCGTACGAGGGTAGGACTAGCACCGTGAACGGTGGGGAGTGTAGAGTGACAGGGGGATCTCGGCGTACAAGGGTAGGACACGCACCGTGAACGGTTGGGAGTGTCGAGGGATGGGGGACCTCGGCGTACGAGGGTAGGACACACACCGTGAACGGTGGGGAGTGTCGAGGGACAGGGGGACCTCAGCGTACGAGGGTGGGACACACACCGTGAACGGTGGGGAGTGTCGGGGGACAGGGGGACACATGTAAAGGACTGTCTGGGGCCCTGAACGGAGGTGAGCGGGCAGGCGAGGTCCCGGAGGACTGATGGATGATTCGCCGGTAAGGAAGGGGACCGGGATCATCCTGGGAACTAGAGAATGGCGACTGCCCCATCAGCAGCCGGACAGAATTCTCAGCAATAGGATTTATGGGCACTTGGAAACCCTTGGCCTAATTGTGGACTGCCAGCTTGGCTCTGTGCGGAGCAAGTCAGGAAAATGATTCGGGGATTGTGAGGAATCGCAAAAGGTCGGTTTGCAGGGGCAGCAGGCTATCAAGAAGGAAAATAGGACGCTGGCCTTCGTTGCTGGAGGGGTCGAATTCAAGAGCAGGGAGGTCATGCTGTAACTATACAGGGTACTGGTGAGGCCGCACCGGGAGTACTGTGTGCAGTTCCGGTCTCCGTACTTGAGGAAGGATATACTGGCTTTGGAGGCAGTGCAGAGGAGGTTCACCGGGCTGATTCCAGGGATGAAGGTGTTAACCTATGAGGAGAAATTGAGTCGCCTGGGACTGTACTCTCTGGAGTTCAGAAGAATGAGAGGGGATCTTATAGAAACAGACAAAATTTTGAAAGGGACAGATAAGATAGATGTAGGAAAGTTGTTTCCATTGGTGGGTGAGACTCGAACTAGGGGTCATTGCCTCAAGGTTCAGGGGAGAAGATTTAGGACGGAGATGGGGAGAAACTGTTTTTCCCAGAGAGTTGTGAATCTGTGGAATTCTCTGCCCAGGGAAGCAGCTGAGGCTTCCTCATTAAATATACTTAAGAAACAGTTAGGTAGGTTTTTACACAGCAAAGTAATTAAGGGTTCTGGGGAAAAGGCAGGTCGATGGAGCTGAGTTTACGGACAGATCGGCCATCATCTCATTGAATGACTGAACAGGATCGATGGGCCGGATGGCCTACTCCTGCCCCTATTTCTTATGTTATGTTCTTAAATCAATTACAGTGTATTGGATAGATTAAAAATCCGTGCAAAAAGCAGAAATAATATATTTATTAAAAAGCGAGGTAGTGGCCAAGGGTTCAGTGTCCATTTCGGAATCGGATGGCAGAGGGGAGGAAGCTGTTCCTGAATCACTGAGTGTGTGTCTTCAGGCTCCTGTACCCCCTCCCTGATGGTAACAGAGAGAAAAGGGCATGCCCTGGGTGCTGGGGATCCTTAATAACAGACGCCGCCTCTCTGAGACACCGCTCCCTGAGGATGTCCTGGGTACTTTGTAGGCTTGGACCCAAGATGGAGCTCTTCACTCATTTCCGACTCTCTGCTCCATCTCTGTCCGCCTCTTCCTCTCTATCGCTTCACCCCATGTCCCTTAAATTCCACTTCCTCCCCCTTGACTCCACTCACTCATTTCCGACTGTCCCCTCCCTCTCCCTGGCCTCCTCTGCATCCCAATCCCCTTCACGCAATCTCCCGCCGTCTTCCCCAACTGCTTACTCATTTCCCACTCTCCCCTCCCTATCCCCCTCACCCCATTTCCCTCAAATCTCACCTCCTCCCTCTCTCCTCCACTTCTTACTCACTTCGCACTCTCCCCTTCCCTTCCCGACGAGGGGAGAGTGTTCATCCGCTGGAGGGGGCAAATAGCGGGAGGGGGGTTGAGGGAATGACAGAGTGTCTGGGGGCACATTGGCTGGGGCTCCCCCTCTCCCGTCTTGTTCCAGAACGAACAAACCCATTTCGAATGGCTCCCAGCCTCCTCCTTGCCCTCCCGGGGGTCCTCGGCCGTCCGGCGCCCCATCGAGAAGGAACCGGGGGGGGGGGCGGGTGTTTGTCAGGATTCCCATCCCCTCCCTGTGCTCCCCACCCAGTGACAATCACCCCCACCCTCCCCGCAATTCCTCACCACCTCCAGACCTCACCCGCTCACTCCTCCGTCTCTCCCCCCGGCCAACCTCTCTCTTTCTCCTCAGTCTCTCTCTTCCCTCCCCAAGTCTCCTTGACCCTCTCTCAATCGGTGCAGGAGTAGGCCATTCGGCCCTTCTAGCCAGCACCACCATTCTCTGTGATCATGGCTGATCATCCACAATCAGTACCCCGTTCCTGCCCTCTCCCCATATCCCTTAACCCCGCTATCTATAAGAGCTCTATCGAACTCTCTCTTGAAAGCATCCAGAGACTTGGCCTCCACTGCCTTCTGGAGCACAGCATTCCACATATCCACCACTCTCTGGGTGAAAAAGTTTTTCCTCAACTCAGTTCTAAACGGTATGGTGAAGGAACCATGTGTGACGGGTGAGGTGGAAAATCTAGAAAGATGGAAGAAAGCAGCATACATAAAGTTTAGGAAGCAAGGATCACATGGGTCTTTTGAGGAATATAGGGTAGCAAGAAAGGAGTTTAAAAATGGGCTGAGAAGAGCAAGAAGGCGGCATGAGAAGTTCTTGGCGAGAAAAAGTCCTTGGTAAAGGAAAATCCCAAGGCATTCCTCAATTATGTGAAGAATAAAAGGATGACAGGAGAGGAGGTAGGACCGATTAGAGATAAAGATGGGAAGATGTGCCTGGAGGCTGTGGAAGTCAGCGAGCTCCTCAATGAATACTTCTTTTCGGTATTTACCACTGAGAGGGAACTTGATGACGGTGAGGACAATATGAGTGACGTTAATGTTCTGGAGTATGTTGATATTAAGGGAGAGGAGGTGTTGGAGTTGTTAAAATACATTAGGATGGATAAGTCCCCGGGGCCTGACAGATTCTTAAAGTTAGGATCGATGGGAATTTAGAGAATCATGGTCTGATCAGGGACAGCCAGCATGGCTTTGTGAAGGGCAGAACGTGTCTAACAAGCCTCATAGAGTTCTTTGAAGAGGTGACCAGGCATATAGAGGAGGGTGGTGCAGTGAATGTAATCTACATGGATTTTAGTAAGGCATTTGACAAGGTTCCTCACTGTCGGCTTATTCAGACAGTCAGATGGCATGGGATCCAGGGAAGTTTGGCCAGTTGGATTCAAAATTGTCTTGCCTGCAGAAGGCAGAGGGTCGTGGTGGAGGGAGTACATTCGGATTGGAGGGTTGTGACTAGTGGTGTCCCACAAGGATCTGTTCTGGTACCTCTATTTTTCGTGATTTTTATTAACGACCTGGTTGCGGGGGTAGAAGAGTGGGTTGGCAAGTTCACAGACGACACAAAGGTTGTTGGTGTTGTAGATAGTGTAGAGGATTGTCGAAGATTGCAGAGAGTCATTGATAGGATGCAGAAGTGGGCTGAGAAGTGGCAGATGGAGTTCAACCCGGAGAAGTGTGAGGTGGTACACTTCCGAAGGCCAAACTCCAAGGCAGAGTACAAAGTAAATGGTAGGATACTTGGTAGTGTGGAGGAGCAGAGGGATCTGAGGGTACATGTCCACAGATCCCTGAAAGTTGACGCAGGTTGAAAGGGTAGTTAAGAAAGCTTATGTGCTGTGAGCTTTCATAAGCCGAGGGATAGAGTTTAAGTGACGTGATGTAATGATGCAGCTCTATAAAAGTCTGGTTAGGCTACACTTGGAGTACTGTGTCCAGTTCTGATCGCCTCAATATAGGAAGGATGTAGAAGCATTGGAAAGTGTACAGAGGACATTTATCAGGATTCTGCCTGGTTTAGAGAGTATGGACTGTGATCAGTGAATAAGGGAGCATGGGCTTTACTCTTTGGAGAGAAGGAGGATGAGAGGAGACATGATAGAGGAGTACAAGATATTAAGAGGAATAGACAGAGTGGACAGCCAGCGCCTCTTCCCCAGGGCACCACTGCTCAGTACAAGAGGACGTGGCTTTAAGTTAAGGGGAGGGAAGTTCAAGGGGGATATTAGAGGAAGGTCTTTTACTCAGATAGTGGTTGTTGCGTGGAATGCACTGCCTGAGTCAGTGGTGGAGGCAGTTACTCAAGGGAAATTTAAGAACCTGCTGGACGGTTATATGGAGGAATTTAAGGTGTTGGGTTATATGGAGCGCAGGGTTCAGGTGTCGACAGAACATTCGGATCAGTACTGTGTCTGGTTCTGTTCGCCTCAATATAATAAGAATGTGGAGGCATTTGAAAGGGTACAGAGGTGATTTATCAGGATGCTTCCTCGTTTACAGAGTATGGATTATGACCAGAGATGAAGGGAGCTAGGGCTTTACTCTTTGTAGAGAAGGAGGATGAGAGGAGACATGATAGATGTGTACAAGATATTAAGAGGAAAAGATGGAGTGCATCGCCAACGCCTCTTCCCCAGGGCACCACCTGTCGGCACAAGAGGACATGGTGTTACATACTCGTGACACATGACAGTGGTGCCCTTGTCATGTGACTGGGGTTGAAGCTGTACTGGACTTGAGGTGATGGTCTTGTGATGGTGGAATGATGTCATTTTCCCGCCAGTAGAGATCATGTGATGGGTTTTTTACAGGTTATAAAAGGTAGACCCCACCCTGTGAGGAGGGGCAGTTCGTGGCTGGATTTGCCAAGTTGACTTCATGCCACTGCGTGTTTGAAGTGATGACGCAGTTTAGTTGAAGGATGAAGTTTTTATTTAATGCCTAAAGTTTAAAAGGTTAATGCCAACAGGTTCTTTATGATTCTGTTAGTTTGAGAATTAGAGGAGAGTGAAGATTCAAGGTTGGAAGTTAAAGATCGAGGAGAATCGCTTTCTACGGTGAAACGGGGGCGACCTTTGATCCTTATTTGGAAGGATTTCGTTGACTATCTTCGTGCTAATCCCTAGGTTTACCTAGAAAGGATTGAAGGTAGTGGAGAAGGAAAGGTCAGTGCCTATAAGCCGTTCTGTTTCGTAAATTCTTCGTGGGAAGTTCGACGTCGGGGATCGAAGGAAGCGACGTGAAAGAGAATTTAAATCGTCCTGTAAAGTCTCTCCTTTTAAATGGACTGTGAGCATATTGAACTTTTGGCAATATCACTTTAAAGAACTGTTTTGGAATATCACTTTAAAGAACTGTTTTGGAATATCACTTTACGAACTGTTTGAACAGCCGCTCAGCAGCTGTTTCCGGTTACGGTAGTGTTTGTTTACTTTTGGGGGGTTTGTTTTCGGTGTTTAATAAACGTGTTGTTTGTTATAAGAAACCCTTGCCGAACTCATATATTTATTGTTGCCTGAATACGTAACAATGGCTTTAAAGTAAGGGGAGGGAAGTTCAAGGGGGATATTAGAGGAAGGTTTTTTACTCTGAGTGTGGTTCGTGCGTGGAATGCACTGCTTGAGTCAGTGGTGGAGGCAGATAGACGAGGGAAATTTAAGAAACTGCTGGATAGTTATATCGAGGAATTTAAGGTAGGGGGTTATATGGGAGTTAGTGTTTACGGGTCGATGCACCATTGTGGGCCGAAGGGCCTGTACTGTCCTGAACGATGTTCTGTTCTATGTTCTACATTTTTTTTTATTTCGTTCGGGTAGATTCGGATCTCCAGCCCACGGTTTATCAAGCATCCAGACCTTCAATATAATGAAAAACATCCTTACTTCCACTGGCCACCGAGAGGAGTTCCAAGCAATTTCAATCTACCAGAACAAAACAGAAGAAACAGATATATATCGATGTATTCAATCGAAGTAACATGTTTTGAAAATCGTGCAGGCTAATGCTGTACAGCACTCGCATGAAACGTTTATTGCTGATTCTTGGACCGTTCTGAATCTTGATATAAGGTGTGGAAAAATCCCAACATGTAAACATAACCTCAGGGAAACAAACACAAGCATGGCGAGAAGAAGTTTATCACTGAGCTATTGAGCTCTTGATCACTGATACAACCCGCTGACAATCGTCTGGTTGGAAATGAGAAGACGAAAACATATTAACAATGTTCTATTTCCTTGTGTTTTCCAACCAGGGACAGTGTGTAGTTGATCTGCTTTTCGGTAATGCGACATAGCTGGTGACGGAAGTTTATGCAGGGGAATACCTTGCATCTGGTGTTCACAATAGCAACAGTTTCAAAGATGATATGCGAAAAAATGGAGTTAAGGCCCATGGATTTCGATCCTAATTTGGGGAAAAGCCAGATTTTGTAGGATCAGAATGGACCAGGGAAGTGTGGAATGGGATTTGCATTTCCTAACAAAGGTCGGTAGGTGAATCGTCTTCAAAGGTGACAATTTGAGAGTCGGTGCAGAACAGGCATGTGCATTTTGCTTCAGTCTTCCCGATGGAAGACACCGAACGTTTGGTGCGGGTTTCGGGTGACTGGGGTCATGAAATGTCTGAGATGACCATTACTAGATGGAGGATTCTTTGGAAACGGAAGGGTCTGAGAGTAGGTAATTAACCTGGACCAGATGGTGTCTACCACAGGGCTCCGATGTGAGTCGCTGACGAGATCGTGGAGGCATTAGTCATGCTCTTTCAAGAATCAGGACGGTCTGGAATGTTTCCGGAAATCTGGAAAATTGCAAATGTCACTTCACACGTCAAGAATGGACAGAATCAGAAGAAAGTAAACTATAGGCTGGGACGAGTGAATGCCGGAAATAAATAAAAACACAAAATGCTGGAAGAATTCAGCAGGCCAGACAGTATCTATGGGAGGAGGTAGTGACGACCCTGAAGAAGGGTTTCGGCCCGAAACGTCGTCACTACCTCCTCCCATAATTGCCGTCTGGCCTGCTGAGTTCTGCCGGCATTTTGTGTTTTTATTTATAGGACATTTAATTTGTCCTCAGTGTTCGGAGAGATGTTGGAGTCGATTATTGAGGATGAGGTCTCAGAGTACTTGGAGTCACGTGATCTGATAGGCTACAGTCAACAAGGTTTCCTCAAGGGAAAATCCTGTCTGATAATCTGCTGGAGTTGTTTCAACAAATAACAAACAGGACAGACAAAGGAGAACCGTCGATGTTGTGTACATGGGTTTGCTCCTCCAAGTCTCTCTGACTATGGGGTGGTCTGTAATACAACCCCATTAATGTGGTCATACCTTTCCTGTTCCTCAGCTCCACCCTTATGGCCTCGGTAGACAAGCCCTGTAATCTGTCCTACTTGAGTACTGTTGTAATATTTTCCCTGACAATCAATGTCATACGCCCAACCCACCATCTTCATTCCTCTGCCTCTATCACTTCTGAAGCATCTAAACCCTGGAAAATTAAGCTACCAGTCCTGCCCCTCCTGTAGCCATGTTTGACTAATGGCTATAATGTTGTAATTTCATGTGTCAATCAATGCTCTCAGCTCGTCTGCCTTCTCTACAATACTCCTCTCATTGTAAAATAAATACCTCCGATGATTATTACCACCACACACAACCCTTCCAATTGAAGCTTTGCATGAACTGAAACTCTGCCCCCTGAACCAGTTCCTCAGCCACGTGTTTATCCTCCAGAGAATCCAACTCTTAGACTCACTGGCACGTGGCACAGGTAACAATCCTGAGATTGCCACCCTCGAGGTCCTGCTTTTTAACTTCCTACCAAGCTCTCTATACACACTCTTCAGGACCTCCTCACTCTTTCTTCCTTCGTCATTGGTACCAATGTGTACCACGACATCTGGCTGATCCCCCTCCCACCTCAGAATGCTGTGCAGGCGATCAGAGACATCCCTGACCATGGCACCCGGGAGGCAACAAACCATCCGGGAGTCTCTGTCGGGTCCACAGAACCTCCTGTCCGTACCTCTAATTATCGAGTCCCCGACCACTACCGCTCTCCCTTCCCCCCTCGCTTCTGCACTGCAGAACAAGACTCAGTACCAGAGATCCGGCTTCCGCAGCTTTTCCCAGTTAACTCATGGCCCCAACAGTATCCAAATTGGTATACTTGCTGTTGAGGCGAATGGACACAGGGGAGCCCTGCACCGCCTGCCCTTTCCCCTTCCCTCGCCTGACGGTAACCATTGGCGTAACTACCTCCCTCATTCTCCCGAATGATCCGGAAGTCATCCAGCTTCTGCTCCAGGTCCCTACGAGCTGAAGCTGGACTAACTTCTTGCAGGTGTCGTTGTCTCTCCCACATCCTGCAAGAGGAGCATTCCAACATCCAGCTTGGCATTCTCTCCACTCTTAGCGAACAGAGCAAAACTTACCGGAACCCACCCTGGCCTCTGTCAAAGCTTGTTGAGCTCAAGACGTCCCACTCTGCTCCCTCTCACGCCGCTGCCCGCTGTATACAGTGGTCGCCTGTTTAGACCTTTGGAGCTCTACTGTCTGACGTCACGCGCCTGCGCAGACCAGCGTTTTTCCCCCCGAGCGGTGAATAAAAATGGTTTTTGTACGAGATTCCTTACTGCTTCACTATCAGCCTGCCGGTCCGATTTAGACAAAAAAACGTTTAAGTTGAAGTTCTAGTTTAAAATCTCCCCAGCAGCTGTAGCAAACCTCCCCATCAGTATATTGGTTCCACTGGGCTCAAGTAAAACCCGTCCTTTTTGTACATGTCACACCTGCCCCAAAGTGGTCCCAATGACCCAGAAACTTGAATCCCCGCTCCCTGCTCCAATCCCTTAGCCACGCATTTATCCTCCATCTTATCCGATTCCTATACTCACTGTCGAGTGGCACAGGCTGTAATCCTGACATTACTACACATGAGGACCTGCTTCACAACTTCCTTCTTTACTCCCTGTAGTCTGCTTTCAGGACCGCTTCCCTTTTCCTACCTATGTTGTCGGTACGCAATATGTACCACGACATCTGGTTGTTGGAGCCTGGCCAGGTGACTGACCGCTCACTGGATGAACAGTCCTGGAACAGGGTCCAAGTGACAAAGGTGGCTTTGTGTCAAAGTGTACGAAGATATTTTGCGAGGGATGTAGTGCTCAGAAAGCAATGCGATTGCAGTCGAACTTAGACAAATTAGAGGAACGTGCAAAAAAATGTCCGATGGTATACAGTGTTGTGAAATGTTTGATAATACAGTCGGGTAAAAGGAAGAAAAGCGCAGACCTTGATCTAAATGGGAACAACGCTCAAACGCCAGAGGTGCAAAGGGACTTCGGTGTCCTCGTGCCAGACTCCCAGAAGGTCAGGTTACGGGTTGAGTCTGTGATAACGAAGACAAATGCAATTTTGGAATTTATTTCAAGGATATTGGAACATAAAAGCAAGGAAATAATGCTGAGCTTTTATGAGACACAAGTCAGGCCGCATTTAGAGTACTGCTATCAGTTTCGGGCCCCATATCTCAGGAGTGTGCTGTCATTGCAGAGAGAAGAGATGAGGTTTACGAGGGTAATTCGGGGAATGAATGGGGTTAAGATATGAGGAACGATTGCCAGCTTTGAGTCTGCACAGTGGAATTTAGAAGAATGTGGGAAGGGGAGACAGATTGCAACTTACTAAATGATGAAAGGAGCAGGTAAGGTGGATGTGAAGAGGCTGTTTCCTCTTGTGGGAACATCAAGAACTAGAAGTCACAGCCTCAGAACTGCTGAAGGATCTCGGCCTGGAACGTCGACTGTACTCTTTTCCGGAGTTGCTGCCTGGCCTGCTGAGTTCCTCCAGCACTCCGTGTGTGCTCCCTGGATTTCCAGCGTCGGCCAGTTTTCTCTTGTTTGAGAAAACACCACAACCTGAAACAGATGGAAGAATGAAGAGGAAATGAACAGATTACAAAACAGAGTCGGTTAGCGATGCTCTACGGGCAAGGATACAACAGCACTCGCAGACAAATATCTCCGGAATAGCAGCAGGTCCGCTGGTGTTTTATCACATTGAGCATTAATGGTATCTCGGGTGTGTGGTCGGGTGTAGTTGCACTGCTAATGTCACCGCTCCACTACGGGAGACATAACGGAGGGTTCAAACACACAGTCCATTTGTTTGCAACTCAGGAACATGAAGGGTGCAATTACGCTGAGGGGTTTGTACTACCCAACCCCTAACAACCACTGGGATATTGACCTTCAGATT
Source organism: Hypanus sabinus (assembly GCF_030144855.1). Taxonomy (NCBI): domain Eukaryota; kingdom Metazoa; phylum Chordata; class Chondrichthyes; order Myliobatiformes; family Dasyatidae; genus Hypanus; species Hypanus sabinus. The sequence goes on along the minus strand of NW_026781256.1, from coordinate 101,017 downwards.
CAGGAAATGTGTAAAATAATGGCGTTGAGTCGGGGTGGGGGGTGTTTCTATTTCCCCAATATAAGCTAGTGGCTTCTTAATGTAAGGAGATCAGACAGGGCTGAATTGATTAAGCGTATGCAGGAGAGTTTCTGAAATCAACATGCTGACGGTCCAACGGGATGAGAGGCCGTACTGGACCTCATGCCAGGTAAAGAGCTTGTCCAGGTGCCTCAAATGTCAATAGACAATAGGTGCAGAAGTAGACCATTCGGCCCCTCGAGTCTGCACCGCCATTCTGAGATCATGGCTGATCATTCACTATCAATACCCAGTCTCTGCCTTGTCCCCATATCCCTTGATTCCCCTATCCATCAGATATCTATCCAGCTCCTTCTTGAAAACCTCCAGAGAATTGGCCTCCACCGTCTTCCGAGGCAGTGCATTCCACACCTCCACAACCCTCTGGGAGAAGAAGCTCTTCCTCAACTCTGTTTTAAATAACTGACCTCTTATTCTCAATCCATGCGGTACTGGACTCTCCCAACATCTGGAACATATTTCCTGCCTCAATCCTATCAAATCCTTTAATTATCTTAAACGTTTCAATCAGATCCCCTCTCAATCTCCTCAATTCCAGCGTGTACAAACCCAATCTCTCCAATCTCTCTGCGTAAGACAGCCCTGCCATCCCAGGAATCAACCTAGTGAATCTACGCTGCACTTCCTCAATTGCCAGAATGTCCTTCCTTAAACCTGGAGACCAAAACTGTACACAATATTCCAGGTGTGGTCTCACCAGGGCCCTGTACAAATGCAAAAGGACATCCTTGCTCTTGTATTCAATTCCCCTTGTAACAAGGCCAACATTCCATTTGCCCTCTTCACTGCCTGCTGCACTTGCTCATTCACCTTCATTGACTGGTGAACTAGGACTCCTAGGTCTCTTTGCATTTCTCCCTTACCTAACTCGACACCGTTCAGACAATAAAGATGGCTAAGTCAACTGGACCAGGTGGACTACATCCAGAGTCCTGAGACAGATTGCTGAAGAGCTTTGGTCGTCATCTTTCAAGAATCACTTCCCCCGGGCATGGTCCAGAAGGACTGTTAAATCGCAAAGGTCACTCGAGTATTTAAAAAAGGGAGGAAGGCAAAAGAAAGGAACCTGTCGGCCACTTCATCGAAACTCAGTTGGTGGGAAAGCATTGGAGTCTATGATTCTGGTTGAGATTTCGAGGTACTTAGAGACAAATGCTGAAATAAGTCAAAGTCAGCATGGTTTCTGTGATGGAAAATATTGCCTGGCAGATCTCGCCTGACCTGATAGACCCTGGAAAATTTCCAAAGTAACACATGTTCTGCACAACATTGTGGGCCAAAAGGCCAGAATTGTGCTGTAGTTTTTTTTATGCTTCTCATTAACGCTAGGTAGGTAAATCAGCTAGATTTCAGGTTTCACGCGTTCAGATTTTCACCACTTCACTCTCAGTCGGGGTCAGGTTCCTGCAGAGACCCCAGTCAGCTCTCGGCGGTCCAAGGGAACAGATTGCATCAGATTTGCCTGAGACAGATGGGAGAACAAAGAGGAAGTGAGCTGATTACACAGCAGTGTCGGGAAAAACAGATGACGGGTAATGTTTCAACACTCTCAGACTGTGGAGTAGGAAGCGTGCAATGAGACTGACAGGAGCCCCGAACAGCCTTCGGGACATTGAGGAACAGATAGACAATCAGATTAAGGAAATCTGTAAATATAAGGGTGTTGTTGACAGGGCAGGGAGGAGCTTGCCCTGGAGGGTTAGAGGGGCACTCTGTCGGGGATGACGGTAGACAGAATAGTTCACAATTGCCGGATAGACATCTCCCACAGAAGGAAATGCTCCGAAATGACAGGGTTAGGCAACTGTGGCTGACAGAGGAAGTGAAAGACTGCACAAAAGTCAAGGAAAGGGTGTATAGTGCACAGACGTCTGTGGGAAGTTGGATGATTGGGAACTTTTCCAAAGCAAATAAAAGGCAACTGAAAAGACATAAGATAAGAAAAGACGAAACACGAAGGCTGACTAGCCAATAATATAAAGCATAATGCTAAAGGTGTTTTTGCTCAGTGACGTAAAGGGCTAAAAGGAGGTGGAAGTTGATACTGGGCCACTGAAATGGCGTTGGTGGGCTAATTATAAAATAAGTCAAAGTCAGCATGGTTTCTGTGAAGGAAAATCTTGCCTGACAGATCTGTTCGAGTTCTTCGAGGAAGTAACAAGCAGTATGGACAAACGAGAGGCAGTGGATGTCATTTACTTGGAGATTTCAGAAGGCATTTGATAAGGTGTCACACATGAGGCTGCTGAAGAAGATAAAATCCTATGGCATTGCAAGAAGGATAGTGGCGTACTAGAGGAATGCCTGTCAGGCAGGAATTAAAGTGGCCTTTTCCGGTTGGCTGCCAGTGTTCCTCAGGGGTTTGTTTTGGGCTCGCTACTTTTGACATTGTTTGTCAATGATTTCGATCGGAATTGATGGTTTTGTGTCAGGGTTTACTAGGATAGGTTGAGGGGTAACTAGTGCTCAGGAAGCAATGCGATTGCAGGAAAACTTAAACAATTTGGATGAACGGGCATAAAAGTGTCAGATGTAATGTAGTGCTTGGAAATGTCTGATAGTAACAGGAGCAATGGTGCAGACTATTATGTAAATTGGAAGAAAGCTCAAACATCAGAATTGCAAAGGAAGTTGGGAGTCCTCGTGCAAGACGCCAGAAGATTAATTTACAAGTTGTGTCTGTGATAACGAAGGCAAATGCAATGTTGGCATTTATTTCAAGGGGAATAGAATATAACAGCAAGGAGATAATGCTGAGCTTTTGTAAGGCACTAGTCAGGTCGCACGTGGAGTATTGTCAACAGTTTCGGGACCCATGTCTCAGAAGGGATGTGTTGTCATTGGAGACAGTCCACAGTAGGTTCATGCGGATTATTCCGGAAATTAAGGGGTTAACGTATGAGGAGTAGCCGGTACTAATTTCCATGCTTGCAGCTTTCCTATAATACTGTGGTCTCTTAACTTGTTAAACGGCCTCGTGTGGCTCCTTGCCAACGGCCTTCTGAAACCCAGGGGCACAGTACCCACCGACTTTCACTTGTCCAGCGTGTTTGCTATTTCTACAAATATTCCCAACAAATTTCTCAGGCAAGATTTTCCCTCGAGGAAGCCACGTTGACTGCGGCCTATTTTATCATGTGCCTCCAGGTCAACCGAACCGACATCCTGCACAATCGACTCCAACATCTTCCCAGCCACCATGCTACCATACATATTCTCGCCTCTCTTTTATTACTTTATAACTCGGAAGAAATGTGTTGCTACCTTCTTTTATGCAATTAGCTAGTTTATAATTGCATTCCATCTATTCGTTCTTTTTGACTTTTAGGAACACGAATGCGTCTAATGGCGACTCCTTTGCTTCTATCTTCGGAAACAGCTCTATTTATATCTCTGATATCTCTTTCTTTTTTCCTTGACCAGTTTCTTTAGAAGACCCCGACCTGGAGTTACACGATGACTTTGATTCCTTGCGGGGCCTCACGACCGGCCGCTTCTCGACATGCCAAGGGTGCGGCCTGGAAGACGAGTGCGCCTTCGGTGTGCCGGAATTTCCTGGCTCTGGAGACGGCCAGATTCCAGGCCGGTGACGCCGCCTGCTGGGTCGAGGAACACGAAAGATCGTCAGCAGCGAGCAGGCTGCTGGCTGTGCACCCTGGGACCCGAGCTCGGAAAAAACAAAACGACGCAACAGACTTTTAACACCACAGATTGGCGAGCTGCTTTGTTGATTCTCCCCTCTCGCTGGGAAACCGAGATATCACTTTCTCCCTTGTTCGTGAGAGAGAGAGAGCCTGTGGTATGTCGAATACCGGGTGAAAGGGTAGTCTTAGAAGAACATAGAACATAGAATAGTACAGCACATTACAGGCCCTTCGGCCCACAATGCTGTGCCGACGCACAAACCCTGCCTCCCATATAACCCCCGACCTTAAATTCCTCCATATACCTGTCTAGTAGTCTCTTAAACTTCACTAGAGTATCTGCCTCCACCACTGACTCAGGCAGTGCATTCCACACCAACCAATAAAAAACCTTCCTCTAATATCCCCCTTCAACTTCCCACAACTTACCTTAAAGCCATGTCCTCCTGTATTCAGCAGTTGTGCCCTGGAGAAGAGGCGCTGGCTGTCCACTCTGTCTATTCCTCTTAATATCTTTTACACCTGTATCATGTCTCCTCTCATCCTCCATCTCTCCAAAGAGTAAAGCCCTAGCTCCCCTAATCTCTGATCATAATCCAGACTCTCTAAACCAGGCAGCATCCTGGTAAATCTCCTCTGTACCTTTTCCAATCCCTCTGCTATCTAGTCCGGTTCCATACACATTTTTTGAGGATGTGACTAAGCACATTGACGAAGGAAGAGCAATAGATGTAGTGTATATGAATTTCAGCAAGGCATTTGATAAGGAACCCCATGCAAGGCTTATTGGGAGAGTAAGGAGGCATGGGATCCAAGGGAACATTGTTTTATAGATCCAGAACTAACTTTCCCACAGAAAGCAAAGAGTGGTTCTAGACGGATCACAATCTGCATTGAAGTCGGGCTCCAGAGGTGTACCTCAGGGATCTGTTCTAGAACCCTTACTCTCCGTATAGTACTAATGGGTAAGACTCTTGGCAGTGTGGAGGATCCGAGGGATCTTGGGTTCGAGTCCATAGGACACTCAAAGCTGCTACGCAGGATGACTCTGTGATTAAGAAGGCATACGGTGCATTGGCCTTTGTCAATCATGGGATTGTGTTTTGGAGCCGAGAGGTAATTTTGCAACTTTAAGAGGACCCTGGTCAGACCCCTCTTGGAGAACTGTGCTCAGTTCTGGTCGCCGTGCAACAGGACGGGTGTGGAGAGCATAGAGAGGGCGCAGAGAAGATTTAACAAGGATGTTGCCTGGATTGGGGATCATGCCTTATGAGAATAGATTAAATGAGCTCGGCCACTTCTCCTTGGAGCGACGGGGGATGAGAGGTGACCTGATAGAGGTGTATAAGATAATGAGAGGCATTGATCCTGTGTATAGTCAGAGGCTTTTTTCCCAGGGGTGAAATTGCCAGCACGAGAGAACATAGTTTTAAGCTTCTTGGAAGTAGGTACAGAAGATGTAGGGATATTCTCATCGCAAAGTACAAGACGTATGCTAAAGGGGGATATCTCGACCATAGCTGACAAGAGAAGTTAAAGCCAACATTTAGCCAAAGTGTAATCATAAAAGTAGTGAAAATTTAGAGGATTGTGAAGGTTTGAGAAACCAACCGAAGAAGGGAAAAGCGGAATATGAAGCTAGCCAATAATATTAAAGAGGACACCGAAAGTTTCTTCAGATATATAAAACATAAAAATGAGGCTGCAACACATATTGGACTGCTAAAATAACGTGAGGGAGATGTGATGGGGACAAGGAAATGGCGGAAAAATCTGAATAGTTATTTTGCGTCAATGTTAACTGCAGAACAGTCTGCTGTAAGTTCGAGAGTGTCAGGAGGAAGAAGAATGTGAAGTTGCCATTACCAGGGAGAGGGTACTTGGGACATTGAACGGTCACCAGGCAAGAAGATAGACATCCCAGTGTTCTGAAAGTGGAGGTGGAAGAGATGTTGGAGGCATTAATAATGCTATTTCAAGAATCAATTGATCCTGGCATGTTCGTGTTGGAATAGAAAATTACAAATGTTACTCCACTCTTCCAGAGGGGAGGGAGGTAGAAGGAAGAAAATTACAGGCCAGTTAGTCTGACCACAGTGTTTGGACTTGGTTGCGAAGTAGATGGTTTCAGTGTACCCGGAGGAACATGATGTAATAGGTCGCTGACAGCACGGTTTCCTTGGGGGAAAATTTTGCCTGACATATCTGTTGGAATTATTTGAAGAAATAACAAGCATATTAGAGACTGGGGAATCGGTGGATGTTGTTTAGTCAAATCAAGTCATGTCGCTTTTTATTGTCGTTTCGACCATAAGCTGCTGGTACAGTACACAGTGAAAACGAAACAACGTTCCTCCAGGACCCTGGTGTTACATGAAACAACACAAAACTACACTAGACTATGTGAGACAGCACAAGGCTACACCAGACTACGTAAAGCAACATAAAAGCTGCACCAGACTACAGATCTACACAGGACTACACAAAGTGCACAAAACAGTGCAGGGCAGTACAATAATTAATAAACAAGACAATAGGCACAGTAGAGGACAAATTTCAATATAATAATAAATGCTGAAGGTGTCAGGCCAGGCTCTGGGTATTGAGGAGTCTGACGGCTTGGGGGAAGAAACTATTACATAGTCTGGTTGTGAGAGCCCGAATGCTTCAGTACCTTTTCCCAGACGGCAGGAGGGAGAAGAGTTTGTATGAGGGGTGCGTGGGGTCCTTCATGATGCTGTTTGCTTTGCGGATGCAGCTTGTGGTGTAAATCTCCGTGATGGCGGGAAGAGAGACCACAATGGTCTTCTCAGCTGACCTCACTATCCGCTGCAGGGTCTTGCGATCAGAGACGGTGCAATTTCCGAACCAGGCAGTGGTGCAGCTGCTCAGGATGCTCCCTACACAACCCCTGAAGAATGTGATAAGGATGGGGGTTGGAAGATGGACTTTCCTCAGCCTTCGCAAAAAGTAGAGACGCTGCTGGACTTTCTTTGCTGTGGAGCTGGTGCTTAACAAGTTAAGACCTGATGATATTACAGGAAAGATACTGGCATGGAAAAAACATTGGCTGTTTGCGGAGTCAAGGGATATGGGGAGAAGGCAGCAACGGGGTACTGATTGTATATGATCAGCCATGATCACAGTGAATGGCGGTGCTGGCTAGAAGGGCCGAATGGCCTACACCTGCACCTATTGTCTATTGTCTATTGATTGGCAGTCAAAGAGTGGGAAGTAAGGGAACTTTTTTTGGTTGGCTCCCGGTGACTAGTGCTGTTCCACAGGGGTCTGTGCTGTGACTGATTCTTTTTACGTTATATGTTAATGATTTGGATGATGGAATCGATAGCTTTTTTGCAAACTTTACAGAGTCATAGAGATAAACGACATACAGTCATGCCCTTCGGCCCATCTAGTCCATTCACAGCTGGATCATAAACTTCCAGAAGCCTCCTGTCCACTCCTGCTCGCAGTTCATTCCACACTCTCACGACCTTCTGAGTGAAGACTTTCCCCCTCATGTTCCCCTTAAACTTCTCACCCTTCACCCTTGATCCTTGATCTCTGCTTGCAGTCTCACCCAACCACCGTGGATAAAGCCAGTAAACCTCTATCAAATCCCCTCTCAATCTTCTACCTTCTAAATAGTGCAGTCCTACCTCATTCAATGTTTCCTGAAAACCCGGGTCCAAGTCAAACCCCACTTGGAGTAATGTGCTCAGTTCTGGTCACCTCACTACTGGAAGGAGGTGGAAGCCGTAGAATGGGTGCAGAGGAGATTTACAAGGGTGTTGCCTGGATTGGGGAGCAGGCCTTATGAGAATAGATTGAGTGAACTCGGCCTTTTCTCCTCGGAGCGACGGGGGATGAGAGGTGACCTGATAGAGGTGTATAAGATGATGAGAGGCAATGATCGTGTGGATAGTCAGAGGCTTTTTCCCCAGGGTTGAAATGGTTAACACAAAAAGGCAGTTTCAAGGTGCTTGGAAGTCGGTACAGAGGAGATGTCAGGGGTAAGTTTTTTACTCAGAGAGTGGTGAGTGCGTGGAATGGGCTACCGGCATCGGTGGTGGAGACAGATACGATAGGGTCTTTTAAGAGGCTTTTAGATAGGTACATGGAGCACAGTTAAATAGAAGGCTATAGGTAAGCCTGGCCGAATTCTGGGGAGATATAGGGCACAATTTTTGGGCCGAATGGCCTGTATTGCGCTGTAGGTTTTCTATATTTCTATGTTTCGATGTTTCTATAGCTGAGCGGGGGAGGGAGCTGTCGGGGAGGGGCCGGGTCTTTAAAAGCAGCCCTGACAGGTAGCGAGACAGCGAGTGAGAGAGAGAGAGAGAGAGAGAGAGAGAGAGAGAGAGAGAGAGAGAGAGAGAGAGAGAGAGAGAGAGAGAGAGAGAGAGAGAGAGAGAGAGAGAGAGAGAGAGAGAGAGAGAGAGAGAGAGAGAGAGAGAGAGAGAGAGAGAGAATCAGCGAACGAACGGGTGCAATAGAAACAGAGATGGCTCTAGTGTGGACAGGTGAACAGACGGCCACGTCAAACGTCCAGAAGATCGCAAATGCGGTGAGTTCCAAAATCTTTCAGAACCCTTAAACTACCCTCCTCGGGTACATATGTGCGAGAGAAGGGTAGAGATGTAAAGTATGGAAAAGGCAGTGGAAGACCATTTGCAGAAGGGAGAGGAGAGGATTTAGTAAAGGACAGGGAGGATAATGGTGACAGCAACAGGACAGAGGCTGGATGAAGGAGGAGAGTGCGGGAAAGGTGTGAGGGGGCTATATATGGGAGAGGATAGGGGAGGGCGTCGGTACCGGGGAGGGGAGGGAGGTAGAGGGAGACGGAGGGGTTGTTGGGAAGGGAGGGGGACGAAAGTGGGAAGGAAGGAGGAGGAGGAGGGTTTGGATTAGGCTGCAGGAGGAAAGTTGGAGAAGGAAACGGAATGCGAGGGGCAGGAACAGTAGGAGAAAGGGAGGTGGAAGGAGGAAGAGCCAGGAGTGGAGAGAGCGAGAAATAGCAAGTATAGTGCATGGAGTAAAATTAGATATAACATATAGAGAAGCTTTGAGCAAAGAGAAGCAAAATAAAGGATGTACAATTAGTAAGGTTGAAGGGCTAAAGTGTGTGTACTTCAATGCAAGAAGCTTCAGGAACAAAGGTGATGAACTGAGAGCTTGGATACGTACATGGAATTATGATGTAGTGGCCATTACGGAGACTTGGCTGCAACCAGGGCAGGAATGGATTCTCAGCCAGGAGTAGAGAGAGGGAGAAATAGCAAAAGGGGGGAATAGCGAGATAATTGGAGACGAGAGAGAGAGAGAGAGAGAGAGAGAGAGAGAGAGAGAGAGAGAGAGAGACAGACGGACGGGGAGGGAGAGGAACGGGATAGATCAGGGGAAGTAGGGAGAGGTGGGAGGGTGGAGAAAGAATAGTGTGAGATGGGAGAGAGAGAGAGACAGGGATACGGAGAGAAAGAGCAGGGAAAATAGAGAAAAGCGAGAGATAGAGTGCGAGTCCAGAAAGGGGAGGGAGGGCAGGGGAATTTTCGAGCGCGTAGAGGGAAGGAGAAGGAAAGAGCGGGAAGTGGAGAGAGAGAGACGAATGAAAGTTGTGAGTTCCAGCAGGCGAATTGGAGAGAAGGTAGACGGATAGATATGGGGAGTGGGGAAGAGCGAGAGCGAGACGGGAAAAGTGTGAGGAAGAGCAGGGACTGTGGAATGAGGTAGCAGAGAGTGAGACGAAGGAGGTGTTGGCAAGGGCAGGGAAAGTGGAGAAAGATCAGTGACGGAGCGAACCGAAAGAGGAAAGAGGAAATGCCAGGATAGGGTAAAGAGTATTGAGGCACACAGAAAGGGGGATAAGAGCAGTGGAGGAGGAGAGGGGGTAAGAGGGAGACGGTGAGTGTGGGTGAAAGAGCCGGGGAAGCGGAGAGAGGGGGGAAGAGAGTGACGGATTGAGGATGAAATGACAGTTTGGAGAGAGTCGAGGGAGAGTGAGGATTAAGGGTTCGATGTGAAAAGCGTGCGTCGGAGCGAACAAAAGCGGGGAAATGGAGAGAGGGGTGAGAGAGAAAAAATGATACCGCCACTCGGTTCCAGACACCCTTCCTCGTCCCGCTCTGCCCTCTCCGGGAGATTCAGATGTCTGTGTTGTTCCTACCCAGGTGAAATCCGATGTGGAGAATCACATCAGCCACACAGTGGTTACATACATAGCGAAAAAGTATCGTGAACAGGACCAGTCTGCCATCCTGGGAAAATTTTACCTGATCAAGGACGAGAAGGGGGCAGGGCTGGGACGGGAATGGAGTCTGGGAGGGGTGGGAGGGGAAATGAGACTGGGAGGGTGTGGGAGAGGAATGGAGACCAGGAGGGGTGGGAGGGGAATGGAGACCGGGAGAGGGTGGGAGGGAAATGGAGACCTGGAGGGGTGGGAGGGGAATAGAGACAGGGAGGGGGGGGAGAGAAATGGAAATCGGGAGGGGTGGGAGGGAAATGGAGACCGGGAGGGATGGGAGGGGAATAGAGACAGGGAGGGGGGAGAGAAATGGAAATCGGGAGGGGTGGGAGGGAAATGGAGACCGGGAGAGGGTGGGAGGGAAATGGAGACCGGGAGGGATGTGAGGGGAATAGAGACAGGGAGGGGGGAGAGAAATGGAAATCGGGAAGGGTGGGAGGGAATTGGAGACCGGGAGAGGGTGGGAGGGAAATGGAGACCGGGAGGTGGTGTGATTGGAACAGAGACAGGGAAGGGGGAGAGAAATGGAAATCGGGAGGGGTGGGAGGGGAATGGAGTCCGGGAGAGGGTGGGAGGGAAATGGAGACCGGGAGGGGTGGGAGGGGAATGGAGACCGGGAGAGGGTGGGAGGGAAATGGAGACCGGGAGGGGTGGGAGGGAAATGGAGACCGGGAGGTGGTGTGAGTGGAACAGAGACAGGGAGGGGGTGAGAAATGGAGATCGGGAGGGGTGGGAGGGGAATGGAGTCCGGGAGGGGGTGGGAGGGAAATGGAGACCGGGAGGTGGTGTGATTGGAACAGAGACAGGGAAGGGGGAGAGAAATGGAAATCGGGAGGGGTGGGAGGGGAATGGAGACCGGGAGGAGTGGGAGGGGAATGGAGACCGGCAGGGGGTGGGAGGGGAATGGAGACCGGGAGGGGGTGGGAGGGGAATGGAGACCGGCAGGGGGTGGGAGGGGAATGGAGACCGGCAGGGGGTGGGAGGGGAATGGAGACCGGGAGGGGGTGGGAGGGGAATGGAGACCGGGAGGGGTGGGAGGGAAATGGAGACAGGGATGTGATGTGTGGGGAATAGAGACAGCGGGGGGGGGAGAGAAATGGAGACCGGGAGGGGGTGGGAGGGGAATGGAGACCGGGAGGGGTGGGAGGGGAATGGAGACCGGCAGGGGGTGGGAGGGGAATGGAGACCGGCAGGGGGTGGGAGGGGAATGGAGACCGGGAGGGGGTGGGAGTGGAATGGAGACCGGGAGGGGTGGGAGGGAAATGGAGACAGGGATGTGATGTGAGGGTAATAGAGACAGGGAGGGGGGAGAGAAATGGAGACCGGGAGGGGGTGGGAGGGGAATGGAGACCGGGAGGGGTGGGAGGGGAGAGGTGTACGGGAGGTTAGGGTTAACAAAGACGGGAAGAGTGCAAGGCTGGGAGTGTAAATGGAGACCAGGATGGCTTGGCGGGGAGAGGTGTAGTGGAGGTGATCGAATGGGGTAAGTCTGTAGGGTGGAAGGGGGCGACAGAGACGGAGAGGTGTGTAGGGAAGAGTGGAAGTGCCGCAGAGGGGTGTAGGGGAGGGAGAGGGTGATGGAGACAGGGATGGATGTATGGGGGAGGGGCGATGGAGACGGGGGTGCAGGGGAGAGAGTGGTGATAGAGTCGGGGTGTGTAGGGGAGGAGGGGCGATGGAGACGGAGGGTGTAGGGGAGGGAGGGTTGACGCAGACGGGGAGCGGTGTAGGGGAGGGAGAGGTTGATGGAGACAGGCAGGGATGTAGTCAAGGAAGGTGGTGACGGGGACAGGGAGGGGTGTAGGGGAGGGAGGGAGTGACGGAGACGGGGAGGGGTGTAGGGGAGGGATGGGGTGACTGAGACTGGGAGGGGGTAGGGGAAGGAGGGGTGATAGAGAAGGGGTGGGGTTGTAGGCGAGGGAGGGGTGATGGAGACAGGGAGTTGTGTAGCGGACCGAGGGACGATGGAGACGTGGGAGACGTGGTGCGATGGAGACGGGGAGGAGATCAGCGAGGGATGAAGTGGCGGGGATGTGGAGGGAGGGCTGGCGAGAGCGCGGATCACGGAGGTGGCAGTGGGAAGGAGGGGTTAGCGGACGGGACTCCCATGACTAACCGAGTGACCCTCCCCACAGATTGATATTGACACCAACAACTTCGTCCACGTGGAGGTGTTCGTTCCCAATAACTACCCGGGCTCTCAGCCAGTTCTGCTGTCGGTTGTGGAAAACATCAAGATGAGCGATCCGCTGGATCCCTTGGTCTGAGAAACGAGAGTTTCCTGACCGATGCCAACCCATCGCTGTGCTTGCGGCCCACCCCTCGGGAATATTCCCCTCCCTCCCCAACTCACCGACACGTCCCGCGCTCCCGGAATACCAGCAGACCCACCTCTCCAGCTCGCTGAGGCTACCTGTTCGACGCACAAGCTTTTCGCCAATAAAACGCATTGATCCGTTTGGTCGTCTGGTCGTCTTTAACAATCCCCTCTTTCTGATGCTTGGGGCGGGGGCAACGCTGCGGGGCAGTTAGTGCGGATGTGTGAGGGAGAGGGGGAGCTGGACGTATGCGGGCCGCTGAACTACAGTCTGACGGAGATCCAATCGGACGGATGCGGTCACGGAGACAAGGGGAGGGGGCGCGGTTCGAGGTGGCGTGTGGAGGGGAATCTGCGAGGTGTGGATGGTGTCAGTGGGATGACAGGGCGGGGTGTGTGAGGTGGGCGGGATGAGAGGAAATAGAGGGCGGGGTTCGTTGGAGGACGGTGTGCGTTAGGGACGAGGGGCGGGGTTTGCGGGAGGAGAGGTCGGGCTCAGTGGAGAGAGGGGGCGAGGGGAGAGAGCGGTTCGTGTTGTACAATCTGCGGCAGGGAGCGCGTAAGAGGGACACTTTTCAATCGGGGCGGCGATGGAGATTTTCAAAGGCAGAGTTTCGGGGCAATTCACGAAGAAGAGCTCCGACCAGCGACCAGCCGGCCTCTGGGATTGGTTAGCTGGAGCAAGTTAAAGGAAGGCTGTGCCAAGCGCGGCGGCGGTCGTTTGCGTGGTTTTAGGTACACGCAACCCTGGGGAGAGTACCTGTTACATGCTCGCAACCCTGTAAAACTATCAGCAGCAATAGGACGCACTTTATTTTGCGGTTAACAGTCACTATTTTATTAGTAACTACTGAATATAGTAAAATAACCAGGTAATCAAAGGTTAGCAGCATTATGCGGACATAGGAGTACAGATAAAGTTCGCCAAACAAAGACAAGCTCAGCTGGTAATAGTTACAGTCTGACGATGGGATGTTAGAAAGTTCGGTTCAGTTCCAATGCAGAGCTGATTCTGTTGTGTTGAGGGAGATATTTGTAACCCAAGGCGAAACCCACGACAGGGGGAACGCCAGTAAACAGGTGTCGTCGATCTTCCCGCTGTCCTGCGAATCCTCGCACGCAGCTTCACCAACAGTAGCTGATCAAAGGGGGACCCGAGTTCAACCCGGGGAAGTGTGAGGTGTGCACTTCGGAAGGACAAACTCCAAGGCAGAGTGCAAAGTAAATGGCGGGCTACCAGGTAGTGTGGAGAAGCGGCAGGGGACATGTCCACAGATCCCTGAAAGTTACCTCCCAGGTAGACAGGGTAGTTAAGAAAGCTTATGGAGTGTTGGCAATGGAACAACTTTGTTACTGTCGGTTCGTTGCTCTATTATCAAGAAATATAACCCAAGCATTCCAACTAAACAGAGCATTACCTCAGCAGTTACCCACAAAAAAAAACACTTTATTATAACCCTGCAGAGAAGCCATTTTATATATGCAGTTAATAATGAGGACCCTACCATCGTTTACCCCTCCCCGTGCTACACGTTCCTCACCCTCACCCGCGGAGGCATTCCCACGCCACTCCGCATTATTCTTTTTGGAGTGGCTTTTGACTGTCAATTTCTGACGGCAGTTTTGAGTCACTTATGAGTTCTTGTTCCGCTTGGCCGTTCTTGATTGGAGTTCCGACCGAGTCTTTAGTTCTGCCCGTTGCGCTGAGGTAACGGGAACCACGCTTCCTGATGTCAGTATTTCACGTCCGGGAACAACAGCCCACTCCAGCCATCGGAATTGCCTTTCCAATCATTGAGGGACCATCAGCTTTGCAGAATCAAATCTCTGGCAGAAGAAGAAACTGCCATAGGTTTGGTCCGCAACCCTGGGAGAATCTGTGATGCGGCGTCAAAGGACGGGTTGATGCTGCCCCCTAGTATTCGTTCAGGGAGAGAGCAAGTGATATTGCGTTAGACTGTAGATTTCTGCAACATACATAGACACAGGGTCTTAGACTATATTTTCCTGTGTGACTTCCATCATGTGTTTATCGTTAACATCTCGGATAAATAGTTTATTTGTAGCAGCGAAACTTAATTCAGGTGCAGACAATGACAGTTTTGATGTTTGAAACACTTTCAGTTCTTCATTTACAGCCACAGAGTCGGCTGAGCACTGAAAGTCTCTCAGGAGATTGCCAATCATCTAGCCAATTGCTGTTAGAACTGCCACCACTGGTGTTAGCTTGTTAATACATTGATTGACAATAGTTTCACCTTCAATCCTGGGCGTGTTCTCTCTCTTGGTCTGTATTCAAGCAAGCTGTGTCACGTTTGTTAGTCTTATTGTATTATCGCTGTCCTCCTCACCTGACGCGCTAGGGGTCGCTGTAGTGCCCTCGTCATGTCTGGACTGCAATTCCTCTGAGTTCGGATGGTGTCACTGTCTCGGGAGACTGCCCAAGTGTGGGCTGAAATAATTCGGAATTTCGGACGGGACCGGCGACGGTGCGGTGGAGGGGGCGGGGTCGGGTGATTCCCAGGCTGGAGCTTCAAAGTGGCGTCACTATAAGCGTCACCGGCAGGACCCCGCCCCTTTGAAGTCCCTGCTCAGTTTTCTTTTCACAATCATTCAGTTTGCTTCGGAGCTCCGCACAGTTCACTTCGATTGAATTGTAATCATAATGTTTGTCTTTTGCTCGTTCGGTGAATGCAGCGACCTGCTCTCTGGGCTCTGTACTGGCTCAATGCTGCTGGTTCTGCAGCGCGTCGCGGGCTTTTGCGCTCCTTTCCCAACCGATCAGTAAACGTCTGTACTCGCCTTTTCATCTGCCCACTGTTGATGAAACTGACCTCACGGTCTTATCTCCAAATTACATATTCCCGGTTTTCACTCACCCTCAGGAATTCTCTGGATTTCAGCCTATTCTTAATAACCTTACAATGGCGGCATTTCTGTCTGATGCTTTCATTAATTTTTATAAAACTGAGACGATGGTTAGACGGGGTTCTTTTTTTTCAATCTTTTTCCGAAAAATATGTATTCCATTTTTATGTACTACGATCAGATTTTCTTTTTCTTCAGCTTTATTGATTGTCTACATATTAATCTGTTGATGTTTTGTAACATTTTACAGCTGTAGAAGATCATGTACCAATGAAAAGATTCTAAAAATGAAAATGATTTATTCAGGTGGGAGCTCTTAGTACGTTTCACAGATTTGGTTATTGTTTTAATTCGATCTTATTTTTAACTACTTTTATTACGTTTACCGCGATCTCGTACTCAGATAGGATCTATGGGCATTTAGAGTATCATGGTCTGATCAGGGACAGTCAGCATGGCTTTGTGAAGGGCAGATCGTGTCGAACAAGCCTGATAGAGTTCTTTGAGGAGGTGACCAGGCATAAAGATGAGGATAGTGCAGTGGATGTGATCTATTTGGATTTTAATAAGGAATTTGACAAGGTTCCACTCGTGAGGCTTATTCAGAAAGTCAGAAGGCCATGGGATCCAGGGAAGTTTGGCCAGGTGGATTCAGTGGTGTCCCGCAAGGATCTGTTCTGGGACCTCTACTTTTTGTGATTTTTATTAACGACCTGGATGTGGGGGTAGAAGGGTGGGCTGGCAATTTGCAGACGGCACAAATGTTGGTGTTGTTGTAGATAGTGTAGAGGATTGTCGAAGATTGCAGAGAGACATTGATAGGATGCAGAAGTGGGCTGAGAAGTGGCAGATGGAGTTCAACCCGGGAAAGTGTGAGGTGGTACACTTTGGAAGAACAAACTCCAAGGCAGAGTAAAAAAAAAATGGCAGGATACTTGGTAGTTTGGAGGAGCAGAGGGATCTGGGTGTACATGTCCACAGATCACTGAAAGTTGCCTCACAGGTAGATAGAGTAGTTAAGAAAGCTTATGGGGTGTTAGCTTTCATAAGTCGAGGGATAGAGTTTAGATGACGCGGTGTAATGATGCAGCTGTCTTAAACTCTGGTTACGCTACACTTGGAGTACTGTTTCGAGTTCTGATTGCCTCGCTATAGGAAGGATGTGGAAGCATTGGAAAGGGGACTTAACAAGATGCTGCCTTGTTTGGTGTATGGATTAACAAGATGCTGCCTTGTTTGGTGTATGGATTATGATCAGAGATGAAGGGAGCTAGGACTTTATTCTTTGGAGAGAAGGCGGATGAGCGGAGACATGACAGAGGTGTAGAAGATATTACGAGGAAGAGACAGAGTGGACAGCCAGCACCTCTTCCCCAGGGCACCACTGCTCAGTACAAGAGAATATGGCTTTAAGGTAAGGGGAGGGAAGTTCAAGGGGGATATTAGAGGCATGTTTTTCACTCAGTGTGTGTTTGGTGCGTGGAATGCACTGCCTGAGTCACTGGTGGAGGCAGATACACTAGTGAAGTTTAAGAGAATACTAGACAGGTATATGGAGGAATTTAAAGTGGGGGGTGGTTATATGGGAGGCAGGGTTTGAGGGTCGGCACAACACTGTGGGCCGAAGGGTCTGTAATGTGCTGTACTATTCTATGTTTTATGTTCTAGTAACCTACCAACCGTTGGGAGAACGACGCGGTCGCCGGGGAACGTACATGCTCCTTGCAATCAGCGGTCGGAGTTGAACCCGTGTTGGTTGTGTAGTAAAGAAGCTGTGAAAACCACCGATTCTCACAGGTTATTTCAAATGAGGAAGGCAATTATTATCGCCCGTTTCAAGTCCTTAGATTGTCACAGTCACCCTAACCGACCATGCCAAAGTGTATTCTAACGGCAGATGATGCTTTTAATCCAAATCTCTTTCTTTTCTTTTGTAATTTATTTTTTTATTGAAGTTCATCATCAAACATGTCCATAAGATGTATTTCAGACATTGTACATTTATATCATATAATCATATATATCACAAATCTCCACATTGTATTATCTGAGGTATACACTTATGGAAAAGAGTGGAAAGAAAAAACTAGAAAAATGAAAACAAAACTTCATACAAGTATGGAATAATCTTTTTTTTATACAATATGTTCATTAATGTGTGAGAATATAATCAGTCATATGAGGCATTATGTAGTTAAACCGTTTTTCCCAGTATGAATCAAATTGTTCCAGCTTATAATTAACAGGTGCTGTTATCTTCTTCATTTTGGAAATGTCCATTGTAATTTCCATCCATGTATTTAAAGTTAGGCTCTCCTGTGCTAACCATTTCCTAGTAAAAGTCTTTTTACCAGCCACCTAAAGGATATTCATTAAGTATTTATCTCTTTTCAAACATTCTTGAGGTATATACCCAAAATATATGGTCTTACTCTCTAAGGGTATTAAAGATGTCTTGTAGGGCATTGTGTATTCCCCTCCAATAGTCTTTGATATCAGGGCTGTCCCAAAAAATATGATAATGATTTGCATTTTGATTTCCACAATTTCTCCAGCAAACAGGGAGGTTACAATCATAATGGGAGTTCTGAGAATGTGTAATAACATATCTTAATTAAATAAGATATCAAGTTTTTCCATCCGAACTCCCTCCATTTCTGTGAACTGATACACTTCCATTGATATCTCCATATTATTGTCCATTCTTCCTCAGATATAATTATCCCTCCTCCCTTCTCCCATTTTGTTTTAATGTATGAAGTCGAATGTGTGTTAACATTTGACAAATCCTTATACATGCATGAAATGATTCTACTCCCGTTATCTGAATTATACCCCGCGATGTGCGGCCCTCAGAATGCCCCTATTGCCCCTTCGCTATCTTCTTTTCAAAAATCCCTCCAGCTGAGCAGAGTTCACCATCTCCTCTCTGTCTGTGGCATGTATAAATATACACATTGTTTTCCCAGTAAGTATTTTGTGCTCGAGATAGCGTGAAGCGTATCACTGATGGTCAGTGGGGAAATTATCCGTCTTGATTCAGTCCATCTCACTGCACAGATCAAATCCAGCTGCCTTTTCCAGCATCTATCTTTATTCATTCCTGATCTCGGTGTCTAACTTTGTTCATTCCCGATTTATTAGGAGGATGAGTTGTGCCAGGTGTCGGCAGCGGTTTGCGAATGCAAGGCGGGGGTGGGGTGAGACATCGGGATGGGGTATTGCTTTAGAATTGTCTACGTGTCCGAGGATACGTGGCGCGGGGAGGTTTTGTAGTCCGTGGGGTGTTGCTGAGGGTCAGAGGGTATTTGGTTCGCTGGTTTGCTGGCCGTACTGGAGCTTGCAATTGAGAATTGTTTTGTGTGGTGGTGTTTGGGATTATAGATAGGGTTAAAGCGTCAGTACGTGGGCAGCGGCGGAATTATCCGTTTTGTCTTTGTCGACCTGTTCAGTGGAAATTCAGTGCCATCGCACCACTCCACACTGGAATGCTCCACACCTTCATTCACGTGTTTGATTAATCGTTTGTCTTTCTGGGAATGTCTGTTTCTGCATATCGTATCTGTGTGGGTGAAGTTTTCCTGAACCTCAACGCCCTGGCACAAGACCAGTCCGCTAATTGCTCACCTGGGCTAAAGTCCTCATTCCCGACAGTGTTTGCAGAACTTAAAAGACAGCCGACACCCGCCGACAGTGTGGTTAAGAACGGATCCTTCTCTTTATCAGTCGATGCGTTGAGTTCAAAGGTCAGAAAGTAATGTTGCACCTTCAGAAAAATTGAGTTTGGCCGCAACTGGAGAAAATTCGGTCCCCTTGTGCTGACGATTTTCTGAATGGAGTGAAGATATTTTAAACAAAATACTGAGGTGCAAACGGACTTTGGAGTCCTTTTGCGGGATTCCCAAAAGGTCAATTTGCAGGCGGATGAAGGCAAATGTGATGTTAGCATTCATGACAAGATGTCCAGGATATGAAAGCAAGGATGTAAAGTTGAAAACTTATAACATTTTTAAAATCTTTCTTGGTATTTGTCATTATTAATCATTGATCTTATGAAGTGTGTGAGGGCTGGCATTTGTTGTCATAGGCTTGTGGAGGGCGAGAAGTAAATTGAATTGACTTTATTACCCTGATCCTTCACATACTGTGGTGTAAAAATCTTCACGTTACGTTTCCGTCTAAATGTGCAATGTGCAATTTGTAGTAATTTATAATAAATAGTATGCACCATGAGATTGGGACGGGTTATTGTTTTAGAATTGTGTATGTCTCGAAATGCCCACATCTTTCTGCAAACTGCTTCAACGGTGCCTGATTTTCTTGGAATCGACGTTCATCATTAACCTATCTGTTCTGCGTCGGTGCAGATCCTGGCATCGGTTGTGTTCCGCATTTCCAGCCTATCTTTAAACTTCTCATTCCTTGTTGTCCCATTTCTTTCGTGCTAAATAGTTTTAATCATTCAGGCGAAGAACACTACTGAATAGAAATGGTTCATTTGGCTCAGCTAGACCGTGACGAAGAACCATGGCTCGGAATTATGCCGGGGTTAACGTTTTAATCATCCCTCTTGTGCCTGTCGATCTCATGAATGGAAGTTCAGTGTAACTGCAGCCTGGCCCACGCTCCGGTCAACCTGTTTCAAACGAATGTGTTTTTCTTGGAAATTATGTTGGTAATTAACTTTTCCTTGAGGTGTGTGACTCAGCCCAAAGACCACACTCCCTCTCTGAGGTGTGGGGCCCGAAACTGTTGACAATACTCCAAGGGCGGCCTGACTAATGTCTCATGAAGGTTCAGCGTTACCTCCGGGCTCTGACCTTCTGTTCCACTTGAAATCAATGCCAACATTTCATTTGCCTGCTTCACCACAGACTCAGCCCGTGAATTAACCCTCTGCGAGTCTGGCACGAGGACTCCGAAGACGGTTTGTACCTGTGATGCAGGCCCCCGCCGCTTTGAAGTCCCTGCTTAGTTTTCTTTTCATAATCATTCAGTTTGCTTCGGAGCTCCGCACAGTTCACTTCGATTGAATTGTAATCATAATGTTTGTCTTTTGCTCGTTCGGTGAATGCAGCGACCTGCTCTCTGGGCTCTGTACTGGCTCAATGCTGCTGGTTTTGCAGCGCGTCGTGGGCTTTTGCGTTTCTTTCCCAACCGATCAGTAAACGTCTGTACTCGCCTTTTCATCTGCCCACTGTTGATGAAACTGACCTCACGGTCTTATCTCCAAATTACATATTCCCGGTTTTCACTCACCCTCAGGAATTCTCTGGATTTCAGCCTATTCTCAATCACCTTACAATGGCGGCATTTCTGTCTGATGCTTTCATTAATTTTATAAAACTGAGACGATGGCGAGACGGGGTTCTTTTTTTCAATCTTTTTCCGAAATGTATATATTCCATTTTTATATACTACGATCAGCTTTTATTTTTCTTCAGCTTTATTAATTGTATACATATTAATCTGTTGATGTTTTGTAACATTTTACAGCTGTAGAAGATCATGTACCAATGAAAAGATTCTAAAAATGAAAATGATTTATTCAGGTGGGAGCTCTTAGTACGTTTCACAGATTTGGTTATTGTTTTAATTGGATCGTATTTTTAACTACTTTTATGACGTTTACCGCGATCTCGTAATGTTAATAGCTTGCAACCGAAGTTTAAATAACTTGTCCTGCAACCCAGAGATTCCTCGCGGGTTTCCACGTGTTCTGCCCCATCACATGTACGTGTGAGATCTATAGTGAGATCCATCGGCCAGGAAGGTGGTGTTGCAACAGTCCCTGGAGAGCGCAGGGCATGCCGGGTCCCAGACCTGATGGTCATCCACTGCAAGCAAGGATGACCGCAGTTTCGGACAACTGATCGTATCACTGGACTCGGAGCTGAGACAACCGCCAGTACTATCCAATTGTGCTCTGGACCCACAGCTTGTCGAGTTATTTATTTAAGCATAGGGCCGGCCGGCCCTTCGAGCTGCGCTGCCCAATCGCGGGACAACTTACAGCGACCAATTGACCCACCAACCGGTGGGAGGAAAGCGGCGCAGCCGCCGGGGAACGTACGTACTCCTTGCAGTTAGCGGTAGGAGTTGAAGCCGCGTTGGTTGTGTAGTAAAGAAGCTGTGAAAACCACGGATTCTCACAGGTTATTTCAAATGAGGAAGGCAATTATTACCGCCCGTATAGTTTAGGCGGGGAAATATTCCACACTATCTGTGATTCTTTCAAGTCCTTAAATTTTCACAGTCTCCCTTACTGGACCATGCCAAAGTGCATTCCAATGGCATATGATGCTTTTAATCCAAGGCTCTTACTAATTTTTTGTAATTTTTTTAAAATTGAGTTTCAACATCAAGCAAACATTTCCATAAGATGCATTTCACACATTGTACATATATATCATATAATCATATATGGCACAGATCTCCACAAAGTATTTATCTGAGGTTTACACTCATAGAAACGAGTGGAAATAAAAAACATGCAAAAGGAAAAAAAGAAAACTATGTACAAGTAAGGAGTAATCTTTTTGTACAATATATTCATTACTGTGTGAGAATAAAATGAGGCATTATGTAGTTAAACTACTTTTCTCAGTATAAATCAAATTGTTCCAGCTTATGATTAACAGATGCTGTTATCTTCCTCATTTTGGAAATGTCCATTGTAATTTCCATCCATGTATTTAAAGTTGGGCTATATTGTGTTAGACAGCAGATTTCTGCAACATCCATGGACACAGGGTCTCAGACTATATTTTTCTGTGTGACTTCCATCATGTGTTTATCGTTAACATCTCGGATAAATGGTTTATATGTAGCAGTGAATCTTAATTCAGGTGCGGACAATGACGGTTTAAATGTTTGAAACACTTTCAGTTCTTCTTCATCAATAGCCACAGATTCGGCTGAGCACTGAAAGTCTCTCAGGAGATTGCCAATCATCTAGCCAATTGCTGTTAGAACTGCCACCACTGGTGTTAGCTTGTTAATACATTGATTGACAACAGTTTCACCTTCAATCCTGGGTGTGCTCACTCTCTTGGTCTGTATTCAAGCAAGCTATGACACGTTTGTCAGTCTTACTGTATTATCGCTGTCCTCCTCACCTGACGCGCTAGGGGTCGCTGTAGTGCCCACGTCATGTCTGGCCTGCAATTCCTCTGAGTTCGGATGGTGTCACTGTCTCGGGAGACTGCCCAAGAGCGGGCTGAAATAATTCGGAATTTCGGACGGGACCGGCGACGGTGGGGTCGGGGGGGGGGGGGGGCTGCGGGGTCGGGTGTATTCTCAGGCTAGAGCTTCAAAGTGGTGTCACTATAAGCGTCACCGGCAGGACCCCGCCCCTTTGACGTCCCTGCTTAGTTTTCTTTTCATAGTCATTCAGTTTGCTTCGGAGCTCCGCACAGTTCACTTCGATTGAATTGTAATCATAATGTTTGTCTTTCGCTCGTTCGGTGAATGCAGCGACCTGCTCTCTGGGCTCTGTACTGGCTCAATGCTGCTGGTTCTGCAGCGCGTCGTGGGCTTTTGCGCTTCTTTCCCAACTGATCAGTCTCTTCACTCGCCTCTTCATCTGCCCACTGTTGATGAAACTGACCTCACGGTCTTATCTCCAAATTACATATTCCCGGTTCTCACTCACCCTCAGGAATTCTCTGGATTTCAGCCTATTCTTAATAACCTTACAATGGCGGCATTTCTGTCTTCTGCTTTCATTAATTTTTATAAAACTGAGACGATGGTTAGACGGGGTTCTTTTTTTCAATCTTTTTCCGAAAAATATATATTCCATTTGTATGTACTACGATCAGCTTTTATTTTTCTTCAGCTTTATTAATTGTCTACATATTAATCTGTTGATGTTTTGTAACATTATACAGCTGTAGAAGATCATGTACCAATGAAAAGATTCTAAAAATGAAAATGATTTATTCAGGTGGGAGCTCTTAGTACGTTTCACAGATTTGGTTATTGTTTTAATTGGATCGTATTTTTAACTACTTTTATTACGTTTACCGCGATCTCGTAATGTTAATAGCTTGCAACCGAAGTTTAAATAACTTGTCCTGCAACCCAGAGATTCCTCGCGGGTTTCCACGTGTTCTGCCCCATCACATGTACGTGTGAGATCTATAGTGAGATCCATCGGCCAGGAAGGTGGAGTTGCAGCAGTCCCTGGAGAGCGCAGGGCATGCCGGGTCCCAGACCTGATGGTCATCCACTGCAAGCAAGGATGACCGCAGTTTCGGACAACTGATCGTATCACTGGACTCGGACCTCAGACAACCACCAGTACTATCCAATTGTGCTCTGGACCCACAGCTTGTCGAGTTATTTATTTAAGCATAGGGCCGGGCGGCCCTTCGAGCTGCGCTGCCCAATCGCGGGACAACTTACAGCGACCAATTGACCCACCAACCGGTGGGAGGAAAGCGGCGCAGCCGCCGGGGAATGTACGTACTCCTTGCAGTTAGCGGTAGGAGTTGAAGCCGCGTTGGTTGTGTAGTAAAGAAGCTGTGAAAACCACGGATGCTCACAGGTTATTTCAAATGAGGAAGGCAATTATTACCGCCCGTATAGTTTAGGCGGGGAAATATTCCACACTATCTGTGATTCTTTCAAGTCCTTAAATTTTCACAGTCTCCCTTACTGGACCATGCCAAAGTGCATTCCAATGGCATATGATGCTTTTAATCCAAGGCTCTTTCTAATTTTTTGTAATTTTTTAAAATTGAGTTTCATCATCAAGCAAACATTTCCATAAGATGCATTTCACACATTGTACATATATATATCATATAATCATATATGTCACAGATCTCCACAAAGTATTTATCTGAGGTTTACACTCATAGAAACGAGTGGAAATAAAAAACATGCAAAAGGAAAAAACAGAAAACTATGTACAAGTAAGGAGTAATCTTTTTTGTACAATATATTCATTACTGTGTGAGAATAAAATGAGGCATTATGTAGTTAAACTACTTTTCCCAGTATAAATCAAATTGTTCCAGCTTATGATTAACAGATGCTGTTATCTTCTACATTTTGTAAATGTCCATTGTAATTTCCATTCATGTATTTAAAGCTGGGCTCTCCTGTGATAACCATTTCCTAGTAAGAGTCTTCTTACCAGCCACCAACAGTATATTCATTAAATATTTATCTCTTTTCAACTATTCTTGAGGTATATACCCAAAATATATGCTCTTACTCTCTAAGGGTATTTCACATTTAAAGATGTCTTGTAGGGCATTGTGTATCCCCCTCCGATAGTCTTTGATAACAGGGCTGTCCCAAAAAATATGATACTGATTTGCATTTTGATTTCCACAATTTCTATAGCAAACAGGGAGGTTACTATCATAATGGGATTACACATTATTAAGTTTTTCCATCCGAACTCCCTCCATTTCTGTGAACTGGTACACTTCCATTTATATCTCCATGTTATTGTCCATTCATCATCAGATATAATTATCCCTCCTTCCTTCTCCCATTTTGTTTTAATGTATGAAGTAGAATGTGTGTTAACATTTGACAAACCCTTATACATACTTGAAATGATTCTACTACCGTTATCTGAATTATATGCTCTTCTAAGTAGCTCTATCAAGCATGTACAAGCCTTGGTTACATTTTTAAACTTCCTATTAACATATTGTCGCATCTGTAAATACCGATAAAAACCTTGTTTTCTAATAAATCTTTCTCTTTAAGCATTTCAAAACTGAACAGTGTTCCTTCTTTCATTATGTTGCAAAGAACTGTTATTCCTTTATCTGACCAGTCCTTAAATCCAGCATCCAGTTTATTTGGCGTAAAATCCGAGTCATACGCACACCATTTAAGAATTACAATATCTCCATCTAGATTATATTCTTTTATAGTAGTTTTCCATATTTTAAGATTCAATTTCACCCATAGGTTTTCAATAGTATTTATATACTTCTGCAGGTTGTTATCAGACACAATTGATTGTATGGGGATGGCAGTACTCGCTCCTCAATCTTTTTGCATTGAGCGTCACATGACGGGTTGCACCAACATATTACAGCTCTCAACTGTGCTGCAAAATAATAATCTCTAAGAGAAGGTAGGCTCCATCCCACCTTTTCCGTTGCTAATTGCAAAGTTTTGAGACGAACCCGAGGCTTTTTGCCCTGCCAGATAGCATTCATTGAATTGATTTTAATTACTCTCTATTGGTGGGGTCTGAAAGAGATATAACAGTCTGGGCAGTATATTCATTTTAATAGACTCAGTTCTTGAACTCAGACTGCAAAAAGGAATCAGGTTCAATCAAGCCATTTCTTCCTTATTTTTTATATAAAGGCTGATAATTGCATTCTGATAATTTTGCCAAATCTTTTGGCGAAATGATGCCAAAGTATTTGAAAGACTCTGTGTGCCATGCCCAGGGATATCTACTTTCAATTTCTCTTGCTGGGCTATAGTAATATGAAAGTAATTAGGTTTTATCTATGTTGATCTTGTATCTTGATAATTGACCATATTGTACAAAGGACTGCAACAATTAGGTAAAGAGCATGTTGGTTGCCCTAGATAGATCAAAATGTCATCCGTGTAACAAGCCAATTTATGCTCTGTCCCTTTAATAGTAATTCCCCGATATCTTCATTTTGTCTGATGTATTGAGCTAATGGTTCCAGATATAACGCGAAGAGTAGCGGTGACGATGCACAACCCTGTCTCGTGCTGTTTTCTAGGGTAAGACTATTTGATAAATATCCATTGATTTTAATCCTAGCAGTAGGGTTATCATGGAGTGTCTGTATAGTTTTAACAATTGTGTCTTGGAAAACAAATCTATGTAAAACTCTGTAAAGAAAATTCTAATTAACCGAATCAAATGCTTTTCAGCGTCCACGCTTATCACTATTGCTTCGATTTTTTTTGTATGTCATCCATAAAATGAAGTGTCCTTCGTATACTGTCTTGTGTTTGACGTTGTCGGATAAAGCTTGTCTGATCGTCACGTATCAGTATGGTTAGAAACTCCTCTAATCGTTTGGCCATGATGGAGGTAAATAATCTGTAATCCGCATTAAAGTAGATATTGGACTAAATGACCTGCATTCCATTTTATTCTTGCCTTTTTTCGGTATAGCTGAGATTATCGCTTCCTTCCAACTGGGTGGCATTTGTGCCTTTTTTATAGCCCAGTTCAGTGTGGGGAGTAAAACAGGAATTAACTCATTTTTAAATCCGTTGTACCACTCTGCCGTATACCCATCTGATCCTGGCGACTGGCTTAACTTAAGCCTACTAATTGCAGTTTTTAAATTCAACTTCAGTTATGTCAGCCGTCATCGTTCTATTTTGTTCTTCGCTTAAAGTGGGTAACTCTATAGAATTCAGGAAGGTGTCCATTTGGGTTATGCTTCCCTCTGGAACTCTGGAATATAGCGGTTTGTAATACCCTTCAAAAGCTTCTTGAATTTCACTTAGCTTTTTTTAAACATTTTTGTTCTTGGATCTCTAATTCTATGAATTGTATTTTCTGCTATCTTTTTTTTTCAGTTTCCACGCCAGTAGACTTAGATCGAATTTCATGTATTGTCTGTTTCAGAAACATTATTCTTTTCTTGATTTCTTGCACAGCCAAACTATTAATTTCATTCCTATTTTTAAAGAATTTCCACTAATGTATCCTGTGCCAAATTCAATCTGTGCTTTTTCTCTAATTCCTTCAGCCTATTTTGTAATTCCTCCGATGTTTTATTCCTTATTTTTTTCTCTTATATGGGGATATCGCTGTAATTTTCCGTCTTAAGACAGCCTTTAGAATATCCCATCAATTTAGAGGTGTAACCTCTCCATTATCATTGAACTCTAAGTAGAGAC
This sequence comes from Hypanus sabinus, assembly GCF_030144855.1. Taxonomy (NCBI): domain Eukaryota; kingdom Metazoa; phylum Chordata; class Chondrichthyes; order Myliobatiformes; family Dasyatidae; genus Hypanus; species Hypanus sabinus. Next base: position 73,986 of record NW_026781256.1, on the reverse strand, counting down.
CAATTTCTCTTTTAATTTGTTTCTCAAAGTACGGATCATTGAGTAGACTTGAATTTAGTTTCTAAATAGCATTCTTTGGTTGTAGGTCAAAATCAACAGATAAATATATAGGTGCATTGTCACTTACATCTATTGTTCAAATTACACAGGTGATTATTTTGTCTTTATCTTTTCCAAATGTTATGAAAATCTATTCTGGTATATACAGAATAAGGAGCAGAATAATGAATGTAATCCCTTCTGACGGGGAAAAGGTCCCTCCATATATCAAATAAACCAACATCCTCAAAAAGTGTATTAACTTTTAGACCCGGCCCTAAATTCTAAGATCTCTCCCGCATGCGCAATCACTCGCAGCATGTCGAGAAAGGCGGCTGAGAAAATGAGACCACCGCCGAGAGATTTAATCGTCTCGCAACACTCTCCAAAACAACCTTCCCGGCATTCTCCAATGCCCCCAAAGTCGGGTTCTTTATAAATTTGTCTATTTCCATCTCTTCTGGTTTCCCGTCTGGTTACCTACGCAACCAGAACAGATAATGGACATATACCCCGAATCACTGGCTCCCTATTTGTTAAATAAATCCCGGACGAGCCCCCAATTTGTTACGTGCCCCTTAACTGGGTGTCTAACCAGCAGAGAAGGAAGTATCCGTTGGAATCTGCTGGTACTATTTTCAAATAGTGTTTATTAGTAAGATACACAAATCAATATCAATAATGCAAATATATTGATAATACACGTTAGCAAAACTAAACCTAAAAGTGTGGGTATAATAATAATCAATAATAAACAAGCTCTGTCAATGTCTAGTGGATAATGAATTGTCAAATGTCAATATAAGGTTCAGTTCAGTTCACACATGCTGAGGTAGATGTTGGTCGTTGTGTTGTAATTGTTGGAGAGAGAGAGAGAGCAAGATGTAACAACTACAGGCAGGCAAACCTTCCTTTACGTTCTTGATCCGTCGATGTGTTGTGGCCATTCAGGTATCACCCCTCTGTCCTTCAGCTAGATCGTTCTCCTGTGGTGGACTCGTCACTCTGGCATGAGTGGACACACACACAAGCCCCCACCGGCCCTGCTATAAAGCTGTGGGTTAAACTGACCGATCCTTTGTTCGGTCTCCGATGCCCCACACCTTCACGTGGATTCCAACACTCAAGCAGCGCTCAATAGTTTTTCTCCTGGTGTGCCTGAGGGGTGTCTCCCCAGAACTCACTTTTATCCTTACTCACGTGGTCTCAGTTGTCCATCAATTTTGAATGACTGTGTCCATCAAACCAGCCCACTGCGGCAGTCCACTGAGGAATTTTAATGAACAGGATGGTACAAGGTGAACAACACTCTCAGAACCCATAAGTTTTTCAGAAGTCATAATATGGTAGATCAACAAGTTCACTCCCCTGCTTTATCTCTCTTATCTGTAGCAGATGTTCCAATTTTAGCATGTTTTCTCTTACATCTCTCTCTCTCTCATTAGCAGGATAGCAACAGTAACGGTTTGTGATTCTCCAAGGGGGGGGGGGTCATGGGCAACTCTGCACCCTTCTGCCCATCAGAGCTGTTCATTCTTCGTAACTCTGGCGTCCACATCTGACATAGGGAGTGTGTTTATAATCCATCTGCACCGAGTATAGGACGGGTATATTCCAGTATGACGAAATGACAAGATTGGCAGCGTCAGAGAACCTAAAATATCGTGAGAAGTGATGAATTTAGTCAATCAGGAAAAGGAAAAGTATGTAAAGCTCAGGAAGGTCAAATCAAACAGAGCCGTCGAGAATGTGTGTGAGGTCCTTAATGAGTAACTCACATCAGTATTTACCAAGGAGAAAGACAAGGAGGATAGGGAGATCAGTGCGGAGAGTACAAGTATACACAGGCATTTTGAAGTAAGGGAGGAGACAGTGTTGGGTCTCTTAGAGCGCATTAAGGCGTATACGTCTCCAGGCCCTGATGGGATATACCCCAAGTTACAAAGAGTGGCAAGTGAAGAGATTGCTGGGCCCTTGAGCAATATACTTGTGACCAGCCTAGCCACAAGCAAACTCCGGGAGAACTGGCTAGTACCTCATCTTGATCCGTCATTCAAGACGTGATACAGGGAATAATCCTGATGAACATTGAAACTGCCGAGAGACAGTCGGCTATGAACCAAGTGCTGATAAATGGGACCAGTGTAGACAGTGAGTGGATGGTCAGAACAGTTAAGGACAGCCAAAGGCTGTTCCCGTGCTGTGTGATCCTCCACTCCGAACACGCTGAATTAAAGATGGTGGCACCACAAGGCATTGATTTCAAAACTCCACATCCCATTCCAATTTGAAATAAACCAGACTGAACTGAATCCCTTTGTCACCACTGCGAATATCTGTTTCTGTCAAGGTAATATACAGTTCGGACACTTCAGCTAAACAACTGTCAATTGATGAAGTTCCTGTGTCTACTTCGATTAATGTTGCTTCCTTACAGCAAAACTAACCCTCTCGCTGGGTCAGAATCAGTGATTAAACCTGTCCCAAACACTATGATTTCACCTGCACATTACTTGCACATTGTAACTTGAACCATCTCACTGAGGGTCTGATGGAGACACAACCCCTGCCCTCAACACATGTGATCACATCTACCCTGCTTCTGTCATTTCCAATTCCATCAGATGGTTTTCCGATTCACCCTGAAGGTTATGGTACATTCAACTCGTTCTCAGAGCTGACAAACCGTGTCTTCCCACTGCCTCTTCCACCTCTTTCCTCCACCTCCAGGGAAGCTGCATTTCCGTAAGACCATAAGACCTCCTTCCAATCAGGCACTGATTCATCAATGCTGGAATCTTTCCTGTGATACCATGGGCTCCTAGCTTGCTTAGCAGCCTCAAGTGTGGCACCTTGTCACAGGCCTTTCGAAAATCCAAGTACACAACATCAACGTAGTCACCTCTCTCTGTCCTGCTTGTTCTTTCTTCAAATAAAAATAGCCGAACATCCTGCTACTAATTCAATAAGCCAGCAACAACCTCCGACAAATAAGAGACCCCGTGAATTTAATGTTTCGAGTTTTTCCATCGTTCACTGATTGATGTATGTGCAAAGTAAATGCGATGTCAGGCAAATTCAGCAGCGGGAAATGGTCTCAAATGCAAATGATGGCGCTGCGATCCTGCAATTTGCTTCCAGTAAGTGAAAAATACACTGAAGGAGAAGGGCATCCATATCTTGCTGTCGACTTTGACCCGTAGTTATCTCTGGGAGATAGCAATCTCGCCACAGTCTCTCCCCATTGCTCATTACCCGAAGTTTACAACTGCGGGCAACTGTTAAAGATGGATTTTAAATTGGCCAACTTAAAATCAGTGCAAGCCCAGGCTAAGGGGGCACAATTAAATCTGTAGAAAGGGAATGTCCGCTGATCAAAAGAGAACATTATTCCAAATGCATAATATTCCATCAAAGTGAAGAGCGCCCTTGCTTCTGCTCACTCTGTGCAATAAACCCACAGCGATCTTTGCCCTGAGCTGTCGCTGGAGTTTATAATCTGACAATAAACTGCTCCCAAGGTGAACAATAACTCAAAGCGACGGCACCAGCCGAACGGAACCAGGATGCGGGTTATGATTCCTCTCTGGAGGTGGTAAAATGTCGCGCACTGAAGTATTAATTCTAGTTCGGACCACAAGTTTGAAAGACTCATTCAAGCAAGGTGAGTCTTTGTGTGGTTTAACACAAGCGTTGTGGAACAAGGTGTAGCGTTACATGCTGAATAGACTGAAGTTCAGGTTTATGAGCGTGTTATCAACTGAACATTGCTCAGGGTGTGTTCACTTACTGTTAGTGACATAAAATTCAGATACTCGGATTCACTGAAACCAGACCCAGGAGTCCAGCAGCAGGTAGGAACATGGACTGTATTCGGGAATGTTAAGGTGTTTTATTAATCCTACTTGTAACGGCAGTACTTCTAATATTTCTACCATATCGATATTACCACTGAAATCGCGCGGCTTTACGGATCTGCGATCTCGATTATTCTGCATGTGTTTTTTCAGCGAAGACGAGGTAGATCTGACGGTAATATTTATATAAAAAATAATGTGATAATTCTTACTGGCCGTAGACCAAAATAGCAAATACTACACTCAGTGGGCGCTTTACCATGTACCTCCTGTACCTAATAATGTGGCCACTGAGTGCATGTCCTGGAGCATCTGCTGCTGTCACCCGTTCTCTTCAATGCTGACCTCTACTCTGTGTTCTCTGGAACACGATAAAGACGGGGAGTTGATTGCATTCGCTGTCATTTAGATGAATGTGAGGAGATTTCATCCGCTGGTGGTTACATAAATGATTTAAGCTTATGCTGGAGACGTCGAACATCACCTGGATTCCGAACAGGAATGTGGGGAACATGTTTGCTGCTGTAAGGGGAAACTGTTTCTTTTCCCACTGAGGTGGAACTAGTGTCACTTTTCCTCAAAGGAAAAGAGAAGAAGAGTTTTCTGTCAATGTGGTTAATTCGGCAGCTCACAGATCCTTGACAGGCAACGGAGTGAAGTGTTGCAGCCGGTCGCAGGGATGTGTCACTGAGATCATGGTCCAGCTGTGATCATAGAGAATGGCGGAACAGGACTGAGGGGACGAATGTCCTGTTACTATTTCAATAGACCCGTAGCACATTCTGACAAATAAGAGACCCGGTGTATTTAACATTTGATGTTTTTCCTTCGATCTCAGACGAGGAACGGTAGATGTATTTGTAAAATAAGTGCAATGCCTGCCAAGTTGGCCAGCGGGATATGATCATAATTTCATATGATTCTACTTTGCCATGGTAACTTGTTTCCAGTAAGCGAGCAATAAACTGAAGGGGAATGGCATTCATATCTCGCTGTTGACTTTGACCGGTTGTTATCTCTGGGAGATGGTTATCTCGGTACAGTTGCTCCACAATCGGCCCATTATTGTAATGGACCAACTGCGGACTTCTGTTAAAAATGGTTCTTTCTGAACAGGCTGACCTTCAAGTCCGCTCCAGGCAGCTGGGGCAGACTTAGGGAATGCCCAGTGTTCAAAAGGAAAAATATATATATAAATGACTCCAAGTGCATAATATTTTACAATCTCCCTTCCTTCTGCTCTCTCTGTGCAATAAAACCACAGCGATCTTTGTCCTGAGCTGTACCTGGAGTTTATAATCCGGCAATAAACTGGTCCCAAGGTGAACAATAAATCAAAGGGACGACACCAACAGACCGAACCAGGATACGGGTAGTGCTCCCTCCCTAGAGCAGATCAAATTTTCGAGAGGAAGGTAATCATTGCATCGGGCAGTGAAGTCGCACTTTTGGCTCGAACCACATGTCAGAAACGCGTTTTTGCGTTTTTCACGGCAAGCGTTGTGGAGCGAGGTGCGGTGTTACATGCTGAATAGACTGAAGCTCAGGTTTATGAGCGTGTTATCAACTGAACATTGCTCAGGGTGTGTTCACTTACTGTTCGAGCCAATAAAATTCAGATGCTCGGATTCACTGAAACCAGACTCAGGAGTCCAGCTCCAGGTAAGAACAGGGACTGTACTGGGCTGTGTTATGGTGTTTCAATAAGCCCACTTGTCACGGCAAGTATTTTTAGTTTATCTACCGTATCAATACTATCAGTTGCTGTTCCAGGGGAAGCTGAAACAGCTGAAGATAGATGAGGTTATTTTTATGAGGTGGAACTGTTTTCAAAGGAAATGAGAAGCAGGGTTTGGTGTTGTCAATGTTTTAAATTCCGCAGGGCACAGATTCTGGACAGGCAAGGGAGTGAAGTGTTACAGGCCGTCGCAGGGACGTGTCTCTGAGTTCTTAGTCCAGCTGTGATCATAGAGAATGGCGGAACAGGATGAGGGAGTGAATGTCCTGTTAATAATTCCACACCCTATGTGGTGTAACTTGTGTGTGTTTGGAATTCTCTTCCTCAAAGAAAACGAGAAGCAGGGATTATTTTCAGTGAGTTTAATTCCGCAGCGGAGAGATTCTTGACAGGCAAGGGAGAGAGATGTTGCAGACTGTCGCAGGGATGAGTCGCTGAGATCACAGTCCCCTGTGTTCACAGAGAATGACGGAACAGGACTGAGGAGGCGAATGTCCTTTTACTAATTCAACATACCAGCAGCACACTCTGACAGAGAAGAAACGCAGTGAAATTAGTGTTTTTACCCATCGTTCTCTGATGAGGAACGGTACAAGTTTTTGTAAAATAAATGCGATGCTGGTGGGTGTATTTGTGAAATAAACGGGTTGTCAGGCAAGTTCGCCAGCGGGATATGATGATAATTTCATATGATTGCTATTCTGATGTGGCAACTTGTTTCCAGTAAGTGAGCAATAAGCTGAAGGAGAAGGGCGTCCATATCTCGCTGTTGACTTTGACCGGTAGTTATCTCTGGGAGATGGTTATCTCGGGACAGCTGCTCTCCAGTTGGTCCATTACTGCAATGGTCCAACTGCGGACAACTGTTAAAGATGGCTCGTTATAAACGGGGTGACCTTGAAGTCTGCTCCAGGCAGAGGGGGCACAGTTAAATCTGGAGCAAAGTAATGCCTCCTGTTCAAAAGAGAACATTATTCCAAATACGTAATATTCCATCAGAGTTGAGAGCGCCCTTCCTTCTGCTGTCTCTGTGCAATAAACCAACAGCGATCTTTGCCCTGAGCTGTCGCTGGAGTTTATAATCTGACAATAAACTGGCCCTAACTGGTACAATAAATTAAAGTGACGACGCCACCTCAACCGGACCAGGATGCGGGTTGTGATTCCTCTCCAGAGCAGATCAAGTGTTCTGGAGAGAGAAAATTATTGCACCGCTTGCACTGTAGTATTAATTCTGGTTCCGGCCACTTGTAAGAGTGACTTGTTCATGGAAATTAAGCTTTTATGTGGTTTAGCACAAGCGTTGTGGAACAAGGTGTGACGTTACATGCTGAATAGACTGAAGTTCTGGTTTATGAGCGCGTTATCAACTGAACATTGCTCAGGGAGTGTTCACTTACCGTTAGGGACATAAAATTCAGATGTTCAGACCTGGAGTCCAACACCAGGTAAGGACAGGGTCATAGGGGAAATGCTATTGTGCTTTATTACGCCCACTGGTCGCCCTAGTAATGCTATTGTTTCTATCAGTTCAATATTGTCCTGAGGATTGCGTGGATTAACGAATATGTGTGCTTTATTCTGTTTGTATGTTTTTTTTAAACAAATACTTTATATATCTGGCAGTGATATTTAGGATAGAAATTCCTATAATAAATCTCACTGACAGTTGATAAAAGTATGGAAGTCTACACTCAATGGGCACGTTGTTATGTACTCCTGTTCCTAATGATGTGACACAGAGTGAATGCTCGGGGTTTACTGCGGCTGCACCCCGTCCACATTCTATGTTTGGTGCTCAGTGAGGCTGTCTTGCACTCCGCTGTTGGAGTTCATGGTTATTTGAGTTCTTGCCGCTTTCCTGTCGGATTTAATCAGTCTGCCCAATCTCACTGAGTTCTCCCATTAACGGGGCCTTTAGAACCGCTGTTCACTGGATTTCCTTTGGTTTGATTCCGGACCATTCTCAGTAAACCGAGAGATTTATACTTGAGAATCCAAGCTGCTGATCAGTTTCCGTAACACTCATACCACCCGGTCAGGCACCAGCGATCATTCCCCGGTCAACGTCACTTACATCACATTTATTTCCTCTTCAGATGTTTGGCCTGAATAACAACTGAACCCGTTGACCATATCTGCATGTGTTTGTGCTTTGACTTGCAAGCAGATGATGAACAGATCCATATTAATGAGCTGGTATAGAGTTGTACCTAACAAAGAAGCCATTTAGTGCATTTCCCATTTAGGCAAACCTTCACCCATCTCGAATATGAACACGGATGAGGTCTGGGCCTGATTGTTGATTATTTGCATGCTTGCAACAATAGGCTGTCTCTGGCAAAGCAGTGGACGAAACACTGTTGTAAGGTACGGATAATCTGGAGAGAGAGACCCGTCACTGTTCCCTCCAATCTGCGCTTCTGCATAACCAAAATGCTCCCACGAACGGAGCCTTTGTTGCAGCGCAGATGGAAGTAAACACTGTCGTATAAATGTTTATGAAACTTGAACGTTTTTCTTTGTTGCGCTGCATTTTTATCCTGTCCTTTAATTAGTAATTAAAATTAAAAGAATTGTTTTTCTCTTGTCTGTCTTCATCCTAAAATATTCATAGATGCATTTTACAAAAGAGGACACATCAACGATGTTGCGCTTTTTTCAGGCTGTGTGAAAATTCCCGGCTCAGAGCAATGGTTGATCCACGCAGCGGCAAAAATAGTCATTAGAGGGAACATTGGGGACGAAGCACGTTGCATTCTATGCATATTAATCACGATTGAATATGGTACATTATCGTGCTTCCTGTTATAAAGGAGATGTTATAAGTCAATAGAGTGGACAAAAAAATTTCACTGGGAACCTGTCTGGTATTCAGGAAATAGTAATGAATAACGCAAGAAAAATTAATAATAATTTCGCCTTGTCCGTGGGAGCGTACAGTGAGGCAATGATGCTCAGGTGCTTAACAATATAGAACTAATTCTGAGCAGCGAATAACTAGACGGTCCATTTACTATAAATTCAAGAGCTTTTCGTTTTCGTTTCTCTAAAGATTCACTATTAATGCCCCGGTAATCACTTTTCCTACCTTTTCATAACACTGTGTGTAGTACCTCCCCCATTATAGGTATGAGCAAGTATGAGATCTTGGCCAAATTGCGCAATTAGGTGTTCAGCATATCACGCATCATCCTGGATAAAGTTCTGATATCAGTTCTGATACTGGGTCTTCCACAGTGTCTTGTTCCACAGATGCAATCTGATGTACCGAGTTTCCAGCAGTTTATAAGAGGACGTAGGAATATGGCATTGGGGCGAAAAAGAAAATCAACCATGATTGAATGATGGAGGAGACTCGATGGACTGAATCACTTCATTCTGCTCTGATATCTTATCATGACTGAATGATGAGTCCTTAATATCCCGTATCAGGATTTGTGACGTGTGAGGGACAGTTACAAATTTGTTCCATGAGATTATTTTATTTGTCTTCAGCGTTTAAATATCAGAGAGATTCGCTTTTGAAAAAATTGAGCAGAAATATTTTTTTCTCCTTTGTATTGTTAATGTGCTTCATTCTCTGGTTAAAGTTAGACCTGCGGTGAGAGATTTAGTGGAAAAAAGCCCACAGCTGGAAAGAAGCTACGACTGAGAACGAGTGAACAGCGACAAGCGAACCAGCCCGAGGACTGAGAGTACCAACTGAAGAGAACCCTCTGACTCAGAGTTTCCATTGATTCAGTCAGGAGAAAGTTTGGTGAGTCTCATTCACTCGAACACTGGTCCTGTAAACATTACAGACCTGTACAAAGGAAGGTACGAAATAGGTGGAATGCCTCGGTTAGAACAAGTTGCAATCACTCCAGGTCTGGTAATGTGCTTTCAGAAGCCCAGCTCTTTACAGTCACTCACATTCTCTGAGTGTTTACTCATTTGAAGGGACTGCATCATCTGAAGTAGCTTTTGGTTAGTTCTGATGTTTCCTTGTAACGTTATAATCATCTTAAAATGCGTTGACAATTTCCTCCCTTTATAAGAAGCACCAAGTGTGTCATGTTGCAGTGATTGCAGAAATGTGGAATTACCATGAACTGCGGCAACATGTCCTTGATCCCATTGGCTATTGCAATCTGCAGTGATATACTTACCCTCGAATATATCCACGCGTCGGCCTCTGCTGTGAACAGACCATTTATAAAGGAAAATATCCCAACACTGCATTTTATTCAATCCTAACTAGCACATGGCAACCCATAATTTACATTGACATACCTTGGCCTCATCAAGTACTTTTCTGCTAATTACATTGTCAGAACCTGTGAAGGTGACATTAAGCAGAGGTGGAAATTCAAAGTTATGCTCCCATGGATGTTGTGCAAGGGCCTTCAGCAAAGCATTTGACAAGGTGTCACATGGCAGCTTGGTCTCGATGATCAGGTCCCATGCTGTCCGGAGAGAGCAAATTGGATGTATTCAAAATTAGCTTCAAGGTAGCAAGCAAAGAGTGCTGGTTGAAGATTTCTCCTCGCAATGGAGGCGAGTAATTAGAGGTGTGCGGTGGGGCTACAAATTGGGACCTTTGATATTCGTTATTTTGTAGCAATGATTTGGATGCGGTTGCACAAGGATTACTTGACTGGTAAGTTCGCAGAATGCACAACATTAGTAGTTGCTGTTCACAGAGAAGATTATCGTAGCATCTCGGGGATCTAAATGGACAGGGGCTGGTAAAGAGATTGCAAACCCAATCTGATCAGCGGCGGATTCATGCAGATGTTGGGGATCATGTGGATGAAACAGCCAGAGGAAGTGGATGAGGCAGGTGCAGTTCCATAATTCAAAAAGCAGTTGGGGTGTGTAGATGGAGTGAAGAGGCCAGAAGGGAGATGGCCCCATCACAGGAAATTGTGACCATCTCAGTGGGCACTGTGGTTGGCATTGTCTCGTTGGGCTGAACACTCTGAATTTGCATTTTATTGCTCTGTGACTCTGTCAGTAGATGCGCCAGGTATCAGTGGACAGATAAGGTGTGGAAGTGGTTACTAACAGGGAAGGTTTGGTCCCCATGCCAAATGCTACAGGGGATGGAAATACTGTCATATTTGCAAAGTAGTCGTACTCTCTGACTCACTGTCTGCTTGTTGTGAAATTTAGAGCCTCACCAGCAGGTGGAGCTGTCCTGCAGAGCGACCAAAGTGTAAACAAGACGACGACAATCAACAATCGTCAGTCAGAATCAGAATGGACAAAGGTATGATCACAGGGGTCTTTGAATTAAACTTTTATCGCGTTTGTACACAATAGTTCAGATGAAAGAACTGACAGAGGTGTTAACAGTGCATAGAAGAGTTTCATCCAGCAGTGTAATTTATCCCACTGATAAAGCGGCCTTGAGTACTTGATCAACCCAACAGTTCCAGCGCAGGGACCTGACACCAGTAATGGTCGAATCACTCCGCTCATCATACAAAGCTTCAGCTGAGTGAAAGGAGCAGGGGATCCTGAATCAGGTGGTCGTGAGTGAAACAGAGACAGGAATGTGACAGTGATCTTGTGGTTTATGTAAATGTTCAGGGTCAGGGTCCATTTCACCTCCAGACAGGCCCTGATATGTAAGACATCCTTAACTTTCACATAAAATTCAGAAGCAGATGATAGGAGCATTTCCGGGATTTCCGAGATTCTATGATAACACAGCATTTCAGGTTTTGGAAGGAAAGCTACCAACTCCCCCCTGGTTTTTCTTGCCTGCTACGCAAAGGACGAGGGGTGTCACCGAAATCTGTTTTCTGTAGCGGAGCGGAGATCATTGCCGGTGCTGGGAATGGCTGAGGATCAGGAGGCAGCTCATTGTAGATATATTTGTGATCTGCTTCGGAGTTTTAACACCCCAGTGAATGTCTGGGCTGTGGAGAAATGGTGAACCTGAGTTTCTAAATATTTCCCTCTTGATATGATCTTCTACCTGAATTTAAATTCCAAGGATCTTGGCTGGGAAACCCGGCATAACCAATGACCAAATGTCTGTGTCACCTGTAGACATTGTGGTTGTGCTCAAATCTGAGATTCCAGCTGGAATAAAAACGATGCTCCAGCCTGGAAACGGGTCCTTCGGACCATATAATTCATGCTGATCTAAATGTCCCATTTTCCTGCAGTTTTCCCAAACTTCCCTCATAAACTTCTTCTCCCCTTTTTCCTGCCCACATTCTCTCAATTTTGTAATTTTATTTGTGTTTGCGGCCTCTTCCGGATGCATGTAATTTATACCCATCAGCTACCACGTGAAAAAATGCCCCTTTGGTCCCTTTTAAATCTCTGCCCTCGAGCCTCAGACTTCCTTACCCGGGCAAAAAGACTGTGACCATCTACCCTATCTGCACACCTGATTACTGTATGTGTGTGTGTGTGTGTGTGTGTGTGTGTGTGTGTGTGTGTGTGTGTGTGTGTGTGTGTGTGTGTGTAAGATCACCCTTCAAGCTCCTGAGCTCCAGGGCAAGCTGTCCCAGCCCAACCATATAACACAAAAAACAACACCCTAGCCCAGTACCGTAGTGTTCATTCTTCACTTCACACTTTCCAGCTTCATCACCTCCATCCTATAGATTAGCAACTGCAACTACACACAAAGCTCTATAACCAAGACTTTACCAATGACCTGCATAGTTGTTACATGATGATCAGCAGGTAGGGCAGAAGATGGCACCCAGGGGAGAGGACAGCATAGATCGCAAGGGAATATACAGCCTGCGACCCAGGGGACCAGAGGACGTGTGTCTCAAGGGAATGGTCAGTCGGTGACCAAGGGGACTCCAGTCCCCTTGTCCAGTCTCCAGCTCCTCGTGTGACAAAGCAACTGCAGAATGTGTGATCCAGCAGACTGGACCATGTGTAATCCCGTTGCTGGTCTTTGTGTGACACAGACTACTGGACAGTTAGTGACCGAGGGAGATTTTAGCTTGTGGAAGATTATCACAGTGATATTTCCCAGTATCACCGGACACCGGTGCATTATGATCCCGTGGTCATCCGTGTGTTCAACTGCTGTGATTAGTATTACTGTGCTTGCCGTGCTATTTTACTGGGAGTAAATGTGTCCAGTCACCGGCTTATCGTGATGGTCACCTGACAGGATGTACGGGTCACATTAACCAGCAGAGTTCCACTCCAAATCTGGTCAGCCAGAGTCTCGGCTCCATTGCAAACTGAATCAGTTTTGCTCAGATCTAAATCATACTTGTATAACCTGCAATTCATCACTTATTTCAGGTGCGAAATGGAAACGAGCAGGGAAAAGACTGAAGAGGATTTTAACAGGCAGATCATCGAGGGAAGATGATCTGGACACGGGAAGCAAGGTACCAAAGCAGGGTCAGATTGAGAGCGGTGTCCCAATGGAATGCGGTACGGCCGCAGAGGAGGAGGAGCAAATTCAGCCCAGAGACAGTGACGTCAGAGACACAGATCCGGACCCTGGAACCGGCACAAGTGAGGCGACTATCTGTCAGCCCAGAGACAGTGACGTCAGAGACACCGATCAGGACCCTGGATCTGGCACAAGTGAGGTGACTGCCTGTCAGCTCGGAAGCTCATTGAACACAGAACTGTCAAGTCCCCAAGAAGGAGCAGGTGAGTGAAATATGAGGGAGATGTGCTCACAGAATGCGGCAGGGTGGAGGGTAAAGGTGAGGCCTTGTTGGAGGGTTGGTCAGAGGAGAGGGAAAATGTGTGGTTGTGGTACATGTGGTGCACTGAGCAGCCATTACCCCACCACAGGAAATGTACTACCTGCTCTGAGGATTTCCAGGATGTGAATTGGAGGAAATGCAGCTGTCCAGATGAGGAGAGTGTTTCCGGGATGTGTATCAGGGGAAATGTATTCGCCAGGATGGAGAGAGTATCTCTGGGAAGCGAATATTACCAACAGTCCCAACATTTATGCCCATCCAAATTTAAATAGGTGAATGGGTCGGATGGGGGATGGACTGGTTTATATTAAATGTGGTTCTTCTATTACGTAATGCCTAGAACATTGTTGGTTAGGCTTTAAGGCAAGTGTTAGATTCAAGTCAAGACAAGTCACTTTTTTATTGCCATTTCGACCATTACTGCTGATACAGTACATAGTAAAAATGAGTCGTTTTTTAGGACCATGGTGTTACATGACACATTACACAAACTAGACTGAACTACGTAAAAAACAACACAGAGGAAAAGAAACACACACACAACAACTACACTAAACTACACACCAATCTAGGACTACATAAAGTGCACAAAACAGTGCAGACATTATATACGTGACAATAGGGCAATAAGGTGTCAGTCCAGGCGCTGGGTATTGTGGATTCTGATAGCTTGGGGGAAGAAACTGTTACGTAGTCTGGCCGGGAGAGCCCGAATGCTTCGGTGCATGTTCCCAGCTGGCAGGAGGGAGAAGAGATTGTATGAGGGGTGCATGGATCCTTTATAATGCTGCTGGCTTTACGGATGCAGCGTGTAGCGTAAGTGTCCGTGATGGCGGGAAGAGAGACCTCGATGGTCTTCTCAGCTGGCTTCACTATATGCTACAGGGTCTTGCGGTCTGAGATGGTGCAATTTCCGAACCAGGCAGTGGTGCAGCTGCTCAGGATGCTCTCAATACAACCCCTGTAGAATGTGATGAGGATGGGGGGTGTTGGAGATGGACTTTCCTCAGCATTCGCAGAAAGTGGAGACGCTGCTGGGCTTTCTTTTCTGTGGAGCTGGTGTTGTGGGACCAGTTGAGATTCTCAGCTAGATGTACACCAAGAAATTAGTTTTGTTCACAGTCAGAGACAGGCTGCTGGCTCTGCACCAGTCCGTTAGCTGCTGCACCTCCTCTCTGTAAGCTGACTTGTCGTTCTTGCTGTGTGTTGCAGCACAGTCGTGGGTCAGCAGAGTGAACAGCAGTGGTCTGTGCACACAGCCATAGGGAGACTCCGTGCTCAGTGTGATGGTGTTGGAGATGGAGAATTAATCCAATTTTGTATCTGTAGGCAGGTTCAAGACATGGTTTTTTGTTGAGTTGGGTGAGAACGGTGGAGACGAGGGATATCTGAGTTCACGCCTACATTTACCTTTTTATATTCACAGAGCCAGAGTTTACAATCTCCGACCTCCTGGCAGAGGGGGAGGAATATCGACTGTACCAACTGACAAAGTTCTACAGGGACAGACTCAAACAAGCAATTGAAGAAAAGGTTGAGAGACTCGGTTTGATGTTGACAAAGGAGGGACATTTCAGTAGAGAAGAAAATGAGGTGAGTGCAGTTCGTGTATTGTCACTGATCTGCTGGTATCAGGGGGAATTGTGATCAACATTAATCTCCTGCACGTTTTAGGAGATCGACCTGGGAATGGAGACATTGATCTCTGACTTGTCTCTCGCAGATCTGGTTTCAGTTTTTAAGGTGGGGAGCACTGGGAACTGCAGGTTTAGCATCACCTTTTCCTGTATCACCTGTTGTATTTATCAGTGTGAAGTAAGAGCAGTGGCTGCATATCTGGACTTCCAAAAGGCATTCGGTCTGAAACTAATTTCAAATCTTGGCTGAACCGTTGGGGAGCTTCACCTCATCTCATTAATCCAGGATGAGTATTAAACTGTCAATTGGGCCAACCGGCTTCACTGCGGTACCTGAGGGAGGGAAACCAGCTAACCACAGCTTGTCTTGGTTCCGTGAGATCCCAAACAATGTGTGGCTGACTTGTCATAGTCACAGCAAATTACAGTGCAGAAACAGGCCTTTGGCCCATCTATTGCATGGCAGACTACAGAATCTACTTATTCCCATTGACCTGCACCGGGCCATGGCGCTCGATACACTCATTATGCAAGCATCTATTCAGAATTCTCTTCACAACTTGCACTACTTGCCCTGCTAGCTAGTTTTGCACTCTCACCACCCTCTGAGTAAACCGGTTTCACCTTTGTAACCTTTGAACTTTTCACTTTTCACCTTTTACTGATAAACTCTTGTTGTAGTACCTCTTTACCTCAGTACAAAATGCCTGCTTGCATTTATCCGATCTATATCCCAATGTAATTGTGTACACTTCTATCAAATCTCCGCTCAATCTTTCATGTTCCAACGAATAAAGTCCTAATCAGTTCACTCTTTTCTTATAACTTAGGTTTTCCAGTCCAGGTAACATCCTTGTAATGTTTTTTTCTGTACTCTTTCAAACTTATTTCCATCTGTCTCTCCATAGGCCTCTCCAACGTCTTATACAACATCATATCGTACACGGTATTTGCATTTACCAAGGTTAATGCGCTAAGAAACTTTCTTTCAGAGTCTAGCAACATTTGCTGCCACTTTTAATGACTTATGTTCCTGTATTCCCAGATCACTTTGTTCTACCGGTCTCTCAGTAAGATCTACCCTGATTGGTCCATCAGCCTGCATTAAGTTGCATCTTCCCCTTTTAAGCGCATTCTTCAGTTGGTCCAGACCTCACTGCAAGGTCGTGTAGTCTTCCTCTTTGTCCACTGCACCTTCCAAATGTTGGAGTCAACAGCAAATTTGCTGATGCTGTTAACCGTAATTTCAACCAGATCATTGATATAGATGACAAACAACAACAGGCACAGCACCGATCCCCGTGTCACTGCACGAGATACAGGCACCAATCAGAAATGCAACAATCTATAGTGTCTAATCCAGTTTACTACTTTATCTTGAATGCTAAGCAACTGAATCTTCTAGACCGACCTCCTATACGGGACCTTGACAAATACCGTGCTGACGTCCATGTAGACAATATCCACAAGCTTGCCTGCATCAACTTTCTTGTTAACTTCCACGAAAAACTCTGAGATTGATTGGATGTGAAAGATCACGCACAAAGCTGATATCGTACGACCACAAACATCAACAGTTTGATCTAAAAGTGCAGAAGAAAGCACAAAACATAAATCTGCTGACTGGCTGATATCTCATGATCCCAAAAAATCAACAGGTTGTCCTGAAAGGGAAGGGGCAAACAAAAAATAAATCTGCTAACTTGCTGAATATCTGACTAATGAGAGACAGGGACACACCATTTCAGCTCCTTGGAGCTCACAAACAGTGATTGTCTTGTCCTAGATCTGACCTATTCAGCCATGAGTGGTATTAGAAAATCAAGTGTGTTGCACCCGTGAGGAACTCTGTTCCCGTTGGGATTCATTGGCGCTGTTTGTAATGAATCACACAGGCATTATCCAAAGGCAAGATGGGTAATCTGTAAATATGATGCCGATCTATAAATTCGTCATCTGGAGACGTCTGCTTTACTGGTTAAATTTCTTTCACAACGGTAACTCCTCAGACCTGGTAGTAGTGAAACTGAGGGATTATTTTACAGTGCAGTGGACCATCAGGGAATTATGCAGATTTGTTACATAATTGTTGTCCATTCATCGTGTTATGGAAAACCTTTCCAATTCCCTACTGGTAACTGTTCTAGGAGATCATCCATTCAAATCCGGGACAGAGAACATAGAACATAGAACAGTACAGCACGGTACAGGCCCTTCGGCCCACAACGTTGTGCTTACCCTTAAACGCTGCCTCTCTTATTTCTCAGAGCAATGTCCTAAGCCCATCCATATTCAGTTACCTTAATTCCAGCATAGGTGTATGTTGCTTGAAGACTATTCAAAGTTTAATTCATAATTTTTCAGTTAATCAGGAAGCCCATGCCTGCGTTCAGGAAGTCATTACCATTTTACAGTATGAGTGCCAGGCAGTAACCATCTCCATTATAAGATAGCCGCACTGACATTTCTTAATCTTATTTTGTCTTTACACATCATGAGACCATAAGAGCACAATTGTCCATTAGGCCCATCGATTCTGCTCCGCCATTACATCATGGGGATTTACTATCCCCCTCAACCCCATTCTCCTGCCTTCGCCCAGTGAACTTTTCTGATCACTAGTCAAGAAGATATCAACCTCTGTTTTAAATATACTCAATGACCTATTCTCCGCAGCTGTCACTGCCAATGAATTCTACAGATTCACTACTCCTCAGCTAAATAATCTCCTCATCTCTGCTCTAAATGGACGTCCCTCTAATCGGAGGCTGTTCCGTCCGGTTCTAGACTCCCCCACTTAGAAGCATCATCTCCACGTCCTCTCAATGCCTTTTGATATTCCACAGGTTGCAACTAGATTCCCCCTCATACTCCCACACTCCAGCCACTACAGGTGCATCCAGGATCCATTCCCATCAAAATCTAGTTTAATATCACTGGTTCTGTTCGTTTAGATTCCTCTCTGGATTTTTCACAACGCCATCACATATTTTCTCTGATCAGGGGATCAAAATATGCAGGTGCGGTCTGGCCAGTGCTTGGGCTTATATTCTGATCCTCTCGAAATGAATACTGGCATTGTATTTGTCTTTCCTAACACAGACTCAACCTGCACGGAATCCTGCACCAGGTCTCCAGAGACCCTTTACAACTCCGATTTCTGAATTTTCTCCCATATTCAAAAATAGTCTACTTCTTCATTATTTCTGCTAAAGTATATGGCCACGTACCTCACAATACCACATTCCAATTGCCACTGATATGTCCATTTTTTCATCGGTCTATGTGGGACACCTGGTCAAAGGTCCTCGGGAAGTCCAAGTAAACAACTTGCACTGACTCTCTGTTGTCGACCCAGCATGCTGTTCTCTGAAAAAATTCCAACAGTTCTGTCAGGCATGATTCCCTTCCATGGATGTTGGCCTTTTTCTTATCATGTGCGTCCGAATACCCCAAAACCTTATCCTCAATTATCAGCTGCTGACTTCTTCACAAACGCTGATCAGACTAACTGGCCTATAGTTTAAAAATGATCAGTCCTCCGGAACCATTCCAAAATCTAGTGATTCTTGAGCGATCATTACTAATGTCTCCACAATCTCTTCAGCCTCCTCTTTCAGAAGCAATCGGGTGAGTTCATCTGGACTCATCTATCTTCAGAACTTTCAGCTTTCCGATCGACTTCTCCGCAATAATTGCAAATACACTCACTTCTGCCACCGGACATTCTCAAATATCTGGCACGTTCTAGTGTTTTTACAATGAGGACTGACGCAAAATGCTGACCAATATCTTCCGGCATTTCCTTGTCCCCTGACAGTACCTCTCCACTGTCATTTTCTGTGGTCCAATATCCACTCTCCTCTCTTTCAATCTTCATATATCAGACGTACATTTTGGTAAGCTATCTTACATTATTCTCTCGCCTGCCTTCCTATTTCATATTTTCTCTATTTACGGTTTTTGAATTACCTTCTGTTGATTTGTAAAAACATCCCAGTCCTCCAGCTTTCTGCTATATTTTGTAATACTCTGTGCCCTCACCTTTGCTTTTGTGCTGCTTTGACTACCTCGTCAGCCACGGTTGATCATCCTCCCTTTAGAATAATTCTTCATCATTGTGATTGTTTGTCCTCCGAGAAACTTCAGCCATTCCTGCTCTGCCATTGTCCCTGTTAGTGTCATTTTCGAATTTATTAATGCCCAGCTCCGCTCTCATGCCTAGGTAATTCATTTATTCTACTGTAGCACTGATACCTCTAACTTTACCTTCTCCCTTTCAACCTGCTGGCTGAGTTTTTCTATTTTAAGATCACTGCCTCTTAAGGGTTTATTCAGCTGAAGCTCTCTAATCAAATCTGGTTCAATACACAACACAGAATCCAGATCTGCCTTTCCTGTAGTGGGCTCAACCATAAGCTTCTCTCAGAAGCCATCTCATAGGCATTCTATACATTCCTTCACTTGGGATTCAGTACCGACCTGATTTTCCAAAGCTACCTGGATATTGAAACTCCCCGTGACAATTTTAGCATTGACCTTTTTCCATGCCACTCCTCTCCCCCGTTGTAATTTGTAGCCCACATCCTGGCTACTGTTAACATGCCTGTATATAATTTCCTTCAGGGTCACTTTACCCACGCAGTTTCTTAACATCCAAATCATCTAATCCGACCTCACCTCTTTCTCAGGACTTCTCATTTTTAATGACAGCAGTTTCGACCCAACACTTTCACCTACCTGCGTATCCTTTCGTTTCAATATTTATCCTTGGATTTAACCACCCAACTATAAACTTTTGTCAGCCATGATTCAGTGATGCCCGCCATCCATTTGATTTTGCTCTCTCTCTCTCCCCTCTCTTCCGTTCTTGTTGTCACATCTTGTTGATGTAATGCTGCACATTGACAGATCAAGGAAATTAATCACATCGCATCTACTGCAGAGTGTCAGTAAATCCTTATTCTTACACACTATTGATTTAGAATTTCCTTCAGTTACTGTTTCTCTGTTAATGACTGAACCCAGAGAGGATGAGGCAGCAGCCCAGTGACTGCATCTGTTCTGAAGCTACTGGTGCCATGAACAGATACTTTCCTGCACATTCTCCATGTCTGTCTATCTGCTCCACAGTAAGTCCATTGTTTCCTTTTGTAGAAAGTCACTGAGCTGACAGAGAAGGGAAACCGGGCAGAGAGTTCCAGACTCTTCCTCAGTCTGGTGAATGGCAAAGGCTCCCGGGCCCGGAGGGCAATGTGGGAATCCTTTCTGATGTGGAGGACTGAGTTACCGAAGTTGGACAGAATACTGAGGGAAATACAGGAACTCGGTATGTTAAAACCACGCTCTGAACACAAAGGCACAATGAGATAAACAATTTAGTTATTTTAATTATTTCAGCTCTGTTTCAATGGATTCATTTTTATATTTAAACAGGTCCTGATCCACAGGAATACATGAACATCGCCCAAGGTTTATCGGAATTACCCACTCAGCTGATAGGTGAGTGATCAAATGCACAGTTTAAACCACATCTCAAGTGTTAGTCTGTGACTTGGTAAAACCTGGGAATCAAAATTCGCCATTAATCATTCTGCGCTATCTGGATTCAAGTAACAATTCAAAGAATCTCTCTTGCAACTTGAATATTCTACATTGTATTTTTCTATTAATCCAGCTGTTGGTTCTGATGAAGCCTTCACTCCAAGTCCTAACGCTCTGGGAATCCCCGCACACCCTTGGGAGACTCCTTGACCCAGTCAAGGTGACTTTTCTATCTTCAGACCTTTCATCTTCCAAGCCCCTTTTCCTTTGTAATAGCACTACACGCAATTCTGTTCGCTGATGTTCTTTACCTTTTGGAATTCTGCCAGTGACTTGCACAGAGTTTGTCTGGCATTTCCTTTTCACCCGTTACTGCAACTACAACAGCAGTTTCTAGTGGTCCGATATCGACCCTCTCCCTTTTTTCACTATTTATATATCTGGGAAAGAAAAAAGTATATACATTGGTATCCTTTCTTATATTATTGACCATTTCCTTGCATTTCCTGCACATTCATGTATAACTAGGAGCATCTATCACACAGTTACCTCCGACATGACCCTAGTCACTACACTCTAGACACTAGAATACTACAGCACGGTACAGGCTCTTCCGCCCTGGATGTTGTGCCGACCCACGTATTCCTTTAAAAAGAGTACTAAACCCACACTACCCCGTGACCCTCTATTTTTCTTTCATTCATGTGCCTGTCCAAGAGGTTCTTAAATACCCTTAATGTTTTAGCTTCCACCACCATCCCTGGCAAGTTGTTCCAGGCACCCACAAACCTTTGTAAAAAACTTACCCCTGATGTCTCCCCTAAACTTCCCTCCATTAACTTTGTACATACGCCCTCTAGTGTTTGCTGTTGGTGACCTGGGAAACAGGTACTAGCAATCCACACAATCTATGCCTCTTATTAGTTTTTTAGACCTCTATCAAGTGCTCTCTCATCCTTCTGCGCTCCAAAGAGAAAAGTCCCAGCTCTGCTAACCTTGCTTCACATGACTTGTTCTCCGAACCAGGCAACATCCTGGTAAATCTCCTCTGCACCCTCGGCATGACTTCCACATCCTTCCTATAATGAGGTGACCGGAATTGAACACAATACTCTAAGTGCGGTCTCACCAGAGAGTTGTAGATCTGCAACTTTGTCTCTCCACACTTGAACTCAATCTCCCTATTAATGAAGCCTAGCATCCCATGGGAGTTCTTAACTATCCTATCAACCCATGCAGCGACCTTAAGGGATGTATGGATTTGAACCCCAATGTCCCTCTGTTCATTCACACTCTTAAGTAACCAACGATTAAACTTGTACACAGTATTCTGTTTTGTCCTTCCAAAATGCATCACCTCACACTTATCCGGATTGAACCCTATCTGCCACTTTTCTGCCCAAATCTGCACCGTCTATATCCTCTTGTAACCTTCGACAACCTGCAGCTCCATCCACAACTCCTCCAATCTTCATGTCATCCACAAATTTACTCACCCATTCTTCCTCCTCTACATCCAGGTCATTTATAAAAATCACAAATAGCAGGGGCCCCAGGACAGATCCCTGCGGCACTCCACTAGTCACAGACCTCCAGGCAGAATACTTTCCTTCCACTACTACCCTCTGCTTTTTTCCTGTAAGCCAATTATTTATCCAAACAGCCAAGGTTCCACCTATCCCGTGCCTCATGACTTTCTGGATGAGTCTCTCGTGAGTGTCTCCATGTCGACCACATTTACTACTGTACCTTCATCAATTGCTTTTTGTTACCTCTTCAAAAAACTCAATTAGCCTCGTGAGGCACGACCTTCCCTTCACAAAGCCATGTTGACTCAGACAGTAAATTCCAGGCACCCACAACTAGGTTAAAAAACTACCCACAATTGCTGTAAATTTACCCCATCTCACCTTAACCAAATGCCCTCTGATACCAGACACCAGTCATATGTAAAAATAAAACAACAAAATATAGGCTGTCGACCAAACTCTCATCTCTCAAACTTGTACACCTCTGTCAGATCTCTATTTTAACTCCAGAATAAACAAACCAAGTTTATCGAACTTCTACTTGTAGCACATGTCACCGACTCCAGGCAAGATCCTGATGAACCTGTTCTTCACCCTCTCCAATCCTTCCAAGAGCTGGACAATCAGAAGTGAACACAAGACTCCAGATGTTCACTAAACCATAAGACCTAGTAGCAGAACTAAGCCATTCGGCTCAGTGAATTTACTCTTCAATTCCTCTCTACCCCATTTTCCCAGTAAACGTTGACATTCTTCATAATCAGGAACATATCGAGCTGCATGTTAAATATATTCAATCAAGTGTCTCACTCAGCCGTCTATGACAATAACTTCACAGATTCACCACCCGGCTGCCAAGAAATTTCTCCCAGTTTGTGTCCCCGGCAGCCAGGACAATTCCCCACAGTTCTCAAGCATGTTAATATTCTGTATGAGCCTCCCATGTGGAACTTTGTCAAACACTCTACCAATATACAAGTAGACAATATCCATGTGTAACTGCATCCATCACCTTTGTCACCTCCTGGAGGAGCTCAATCAAGCTGGCAAGACACAAACCCGAACCAAAGCCTTGCTACTGAACCCCAAACCACCTCATACATCCTCTCTGTCATACTCCCATGGGGGAGAACATATAAAAGGCTGAAGGTATATACCACCAGCCTCAAAGACAGCTTTTTTCTGCATTTATAAGACTGCTAAATGGTCACCTACTATGTTATTATTGGCTCTTAACAAAAATAAGACAATTTTATATCTAAAATGATAGCATCGTA
Source organism: Hypanus sabinus (assembly GCF_030144855.1). Lineage (NCBI taxonomy): Eukaryota > Metazoa > Chordata > Chondrichthyes > Myliobatiformes > Dasyatidae > Hypanus > Hypanus sabinus. The sequence goes on along the minus strand of NW_026781256.1, from coordinate 50,674 downwards.
CATCTCATAACTAATAACAACTCAGATAACAACTTCGATAATCACAATATACTCACAGGAGAGCAGACAGAATACCGTTTGGGTTTGAACAACAGATAACAGATTATGTAATTCTATTTCAAACACTGTGGAAAGCAGAAAACTTACAGTGTTATATTGTCAATAAAAAAAACACATCTGATTCTGTTCCTCGTGTGTTTAAGAGAAGTTCCAAATATATATAAAATTCATACAATGCTTGTGAAATTTCTAGAACTGATGAAGCATTCGCGTAAAATAATCGTCCTAGTAGCAACCACAGAGGAACAACGACCACTATCAAAATAAATGGAGGGATTTTCCAAAGCGACTCACTAAGCCCACTGTGGTTTTGTCTGGTTTTAAGCCCACTCATAATTTACTGAAACAGACAAAAATCAGGTATCTAATCAGAAAAAAATACAAATTTTACCTTGACACAGCTATACATTGAGGATTTGAAATTATTTGCTCTTGCATCAGTAAAGCTGAAACAAACATTTCAAATACTGGAACTAATTTCCAAATATATAAGCATGAACTTCAGACTAGGAAAGTACAGAACATGATTAAACATAAAGAAAGGTGCAATCGAGCCGGTAGAATATCAAACAGAGCATCAGGATGCAATGCAACAGAATATGAAACGGATATTTAGGATATCAATAAGCAAAGAAAATAGATCATCGTGTGATAAAGGAAAACTTTCCAACAAAATTTACTTCAAGGCTGAAGAAAATCTGCATTTACTGCAAGGCTGAACAAACTTTGAATTTACATCAAGGATCAAGAAAATCTGCCAATCAGAGCTGAACAGTAAAAATATAACGAAGGTAGTAAACACTCACTGTGCCCATATTGATGTGTAATTTTGGTAAATTATCCTGCTCTGAAACAGATCTGGAAAATATACAAAAAAGTAATAACTTAAATAACAATTTCTGGAAAACACCATGTGCACTGGAGTGCACTTGGATTGATATCAACGAGGACAGTATGAGGATGATGAATAACAGATCTAAAAAAATGAGACAGCAGCCAGATAAAAATTTTCAGGATCAGGGTTAATATCATGGACACATGTCGTGAAAGTTGTTTTTCTGCGCCATCAGCACGATTACAGTAAAGTGTGTGCAGTGAGTCTGTATTTATGTACACAATTGTGGAAATAGAATTGTATCAGCGTGAATTAATCAGTCTGATGCTCTGGTGGAAGAAGCTGTCCCGGAGCCTGTTGGTCCTGGCTATTCAGCTGTGGTACCATTTCCCGAATGGTAGCAGCTGGAACAGTTTGTGCCTGGTGAGACTTGGGTCCAGAATGATCCTTCGGGCCCTTTTTACCCCCTCCGAAATGACCTTAGTAGTAGGAGGTTCACATCTACAGATGCACTGGGCTGTCCGCACCATTCTCTGCAGAGTACTGCAATTGAGAGAAGTACAGTTCCCATACCAGGCAGTGATGCAGCCAGTCAGGATACACAAAATGGTGCCCCTATAGAAAATCGTTTGCATTTAGGGGCCCATCCCAACGTCCTCAACCATCTCACCGAACTGTTTTTCTGTTTTTTGTTTGTTCAGACGAGAGAATATGCCAGGCAGGATGTCGGAATGCTCCTCTTGCAGGATGTGGGAAGTCAGGGAGACCTCCAGTGTTCCTGACAATGATCCCTGCAAGAAGTGCATCCAGCTGCAGCTCCTAACATAGCGCTTTAGGGAACTGGAGCAGGAGCTGGATGACCTCCGGATCATTCGGGAGACTGAGCAGGTTATAGATAGTAGCTTCCAGGAGGTAGTTACACCTAAGGAACAGGGCACAGGTAATTGGATTACCGTCAGTTGAGTGAAGGGGGAAGGGCAGTTAATGCAGGGTTCTTTTGTGGCCATTCCACTCCAAAATATGTATACCAATTTGGATACCGTTGGGGGGCGTGGGGAGGATGGCTTACCTGGGACAAGCTGCGGCAGCCGGATCTCTGGCACTGAGTCTGGTTCTGCAGTGCAGAACGGAGGGAGGAGGAAGAGGAGAGCGGTAGTGATAGGGGATTCCAGAGTCAGGGGTACAGACAGGAGATACTGTGGTTGTGACAGAGACTCCCGGATGGTTTGTTGCCTCCAGGGTGCCATGGTCAGGGATATCTCTGATCGCGTGCATAGCATTCTGAGGTGGGAGGGTAATCAGCCAGATGTCGTGGTACACATCGGTACCAATGACATAGGTAGAAATAGTCAGGATGTCCTGAAGAGTGAGGACAGAGAGCTTGGTAGGAAATTGAAAAACAGGAGATAGAGGGTAGTAATCTTCGGATTGCTGCCTGGATCACGTGCCAGTGAGGGTAAGAGTGCGGTGCTCTGGCAGATGAACACGTGGCTGAGAAACTGGTGTAGGGGGCAGGGTTTCAGATTTCTAGATCATCGGGACCTCTTCAGGGGCAGGTGGGACCTGTACATGAGAGACGGGTTACACCTGAACTACAAGGGCACCAATATACTTGCAGGGAAGTTTGCTAGTTTTATTGGGGAGGGTTTAAACTAGATGGGAACTAGAGTGCCAGAGTCGATAGTGGAACGGGGGTAAAAATAAATGATGTTGGTAGTTCATGCAAAGTCACAAATAGCAAGGTTGTGTGTGTTGGTAATAATCTTCTGAGGTGTGTATATTTCAAAGCGTGGAGTGTTGTGGGAAAGGCAGATGAGCTGAGGGCCTGGATTGACACATGGAATTATGACATCATAGCCATTACTGAAACTTGGCTACAGGAGGGGCAGGACTGGCAGCTCAATGTTCCAGGGTTCCGATGTTTCAGACGTGATAGAGACAGAGGGATGAAGGGTGGGTGGTGGGAAAATATTACAGCAGTGATTCAGCAGGACAGATTAGATGGCTTGTCTACTGAGGCCATATGGGTGGAGTTGAGAAACAGGCAGGTATGACCACATTAATAGGGTTGTATTATGGACTACCCAATAGTCAGCGAGAATTGGAGGAGCAAATCTGCAAACAGATAACAGACAACTGCAGGAGACAGAAATTTTAATTTTCCACACAAGTATTGGGACTCCCAGACTGTTAAACGTCTAGATGGGTTAGAGTTTGTAAAATGTGTTCAGGAAAGTTTTCTAAAACAATATATAGATGTACCAACGAGGGAAGATGCAATATTAGATCTCCTATTAGGAAATGAGTTAGGGCAGGTGACGGAAGTGTGCGTAGGGGAGCACATTCGTTCCAGTGATCATAACGTCATTAGTTTCAACTTGATCATGGATAAAGATAGATCTGGTCCTCGGCTTGACGTTCTAAACCTGAAAAGGGCCAAATTTGAAGAAATGAGAAGGGATCTAAAAATCGTAGATTGGGACAGGTTGTGATTGTGATTGGTAAGTGGGAGACCTTCAAAGGAGAAATTTTGAGAGTGCAGAGTTTGTATGTTCCTGTCAGGGTTGAAGACAAAATGAATAAGAATAAGGAGCCTTGGCTATCGAGGGATATTGGAACTGTGATAAAGAAGAAGAGAGATGTATAACATGTATAGGCAACAAGGAGGAAATAAGATGCTTGAGGAGTATAAAAAGAGTAAGAAAATACTTAAGAAAGAAATCAGGAGGGCTAAAAGAGGACATGAGGTTTCTTTGGCAGTCAGGGTGAACGATAATTTTAAGAACTACAGGTATGTTAAGAGCAAAAGGATAATAAGACATAAAATTGATCCTCTTGAAGATCAGAGTGGTCGGCTATGTATGGAACCAAAAGAAATGGGAGAGATGTTAAATGGGTTTTTTGCATCTGTATTTACTAAGGAAAATGGAATGGAGTCTATGGAAACAAGGCAAACAAGTAGGGAGGTTATGGAACTTATACAGATTAAATAAGAGGAGGTGCTTGCGGCAAATCAGAGTAGATAAATCCGCATGACCTGATGTCGATATCCACGGATCGAGTGCCAGAGGATTGGAGGATAGCTCATGTAGTTCCGTTGTTTAAAAAAGGCTCGAAAAGTAAGCCGTGAAATTATAGGCTGCTAAGTTTGACATCGGTAGTAGGTAAATTAATGGAAGGAATACTAAGAGATAGGGTCTCCAGGTATTTGGATAGACAGGGACTTATTAGAAAAAGTCAGTATGGCCTTGTGCGTGGTAGATCATGGTTAACCAATCTATTAGAGTTTTTCGAGGAAGTTACCAGGAAAGTGGATGAAGGGAAGGCAGTGGATGTTGTATACATGGACTTCAGTAAAGCCTTTGATAAGGTCCCGCATGGGAGGTTAGTTAGGAAGATTCAGTCGCTAGATATACATGGAGAGGTAGTAAATTGGATTAAACATTGGCTCAATGGAAGAAGCCAGAGAGTGGTAGTGGTGGATTGCTACTCTGAGTGGAGGCCTGAGACTAGTGATGTGCCATGGGGATCAGTGCTTGGTCCAGTTATTTGTCATCTATCTCAATGATCTGGATGAGAATGTGGCAAATTGGATCAGCAAATTTGCTGATGATACAAAGATTGGAGGTGTAGTGGACGATGAGGAAGGTTTTCAAAGCTTGCAGAGGGATTTGGACCAGTTGGAGGAATTGACTGGAAAACCGCAGATGGAGTTTAATGCGGACAAGTGTGAGGTATTGCACTTCGGAAGCTCAAACCAAGTTAGAACATACAAGGTAAATGGTAGGACACTGAGGAGGGCAGTAGAACAGAGGGATCTGGGAGTATAGATACATAATTCCCTAAAAGTGGCGTCACAAGTAGATAGGGTCATAAAGAGAGCTTTATAAATCATAAAACATAAATCAAAGTACTGAGTATAAGAGTTGGAATGTAATGGTGAGGTTGTATAAGACATTGGTGAGACCGAATGTGGAGTAATGTATGCAGTTTTGGTCACCTAATTACAGGAAAGATATTAATAATGTTGAAAGAGTGCGGAGAAGGTTTACAAAGATGTTGCCGGGACTTGAGAAACAGAGTTACAGGGAAAGTTTGAATAGGTTAGGACTTTATTCCCTGGCATGTAGGAGAATGGGAGGTGATTTGATAGAGGTGTATAAAATTATGATGGGTACAGATAGAGAGAATACAAGCTGACTTTTTCCACTGAGGCTAGGGGAGAAAAGAAATCAGAGGTCATGGGTTAAGGGTGAAAGGGGAAACATTTAAAGGGAACATTAAGGGGGGAGCTGCTTCACACAGAGAGTGGTGGGAGTGTGGAATGAGCTGTCAGATGGAGTGGTGAATACGGGATCACTTTGACATTTAAGGAAAACCTGGACAGGTATATGGATGAGAGGGGTCTGGAGAGATATCGTCCAGGTGCAGGTCAGTGGGACTAGGCAGAAAAATGATTCGGCACAGCCAAGAAGGACCAAAATGCCTGTTTCTGTGCTGTAATGTTCTATGGTTCTATCTGAGGTGAAAGAGGTGCTGTTGTGCCCTTTTTCACCACACAGTTGATGTGTACAGACCACATGAGGTCCTCAGTGATGTGAATGCCGAGGAACTTGAAGCTGTTCACTCTCTCAACCCCAGATCCATTGATGTCAATAGGGGTTGGCCCGTCTCCATTCCTCTTGTCTTTGAAACATTGCATCCAGCTCCTTTGTTTTTGCGACATTGAGGGAGAAGTTGTTTTCTTGTCAACACTGTGTCGGGGTGATGACTTCTTCTGTGTAGGCTGCCTCGTTATTATTTGAGATTTGGCCAATAAATATAGTATCCTCAGCAAATTTAACTAGCAGATTGGAGCTGTGGGTAGCGACACAGTCATGCGCATACAGAGAGTAAAGGAGGGAGCTTAGGACACAGCCCTGAGGGGCTCCTGTGTTGAGGGTCAGAGGGGCAGAGGTGAGGGAGCCCACTCTTACCACTTGCCGGTGATCTGACAGGAAGTCCAGGACCCAGCTGCACAAGGCAGGGTGAAGGCCGAGGTCTCTGAGCTTATTGTCAAGCCTGGAGGGAATGATGGTATTGAATGCTGAACTGTAGTCTAATAACATCATTCTCACACAAGCATCCCTCTTCTCCAGATGTTTAAGGAGGTGTGCAGAGCAGTGGCTGTTGTGTCATCTGTTGATCGGTTGTGTCGGTAGGTGAATTGTAGGAGGTCCAGTGTGGGTGGTAACAAGCTGCAGATGTAGTCCATGACCAGTCTCTCAAAGCATTTGCTTATTATTGAGGTGAGTGCGACAGGACGCCAGACGTTCAGACATGTTGCCTTAGTCGTTTTAGGTACAGGAACAATGGTGGATGATTTGAAGCAGGAGGGAACTCTACACTAGGAGAGGGTGAGATTAAAAATATCCGTAAATACACCTGCCAGTTGTGCCGCGCGCATCCTGAGTACCCGCCCTGGGACGCCGTCCGGTCCCGCAGGCTTGCGACTGCCCACTCGTTGGAAACACCTGCGAACTTCAGCCTCAGAGATGACCAATGTGCAGGTCGCTTTGTCGGCTCTCCCCGGGGTCTCAGTGTTGGCGATATCGAACCGAGCGTAAAGAGACTTAGATCCTCTGGGAGACAGGCAGCGATGTTGGCAGCTCCACTGCACTTAGCTCTGAAGTCTGCATTGGGGTGCAGAGCTTGCCATAAGCTGTGTGTGTTGTTGGTGGAGAGCTGTGCCTGAATACGATCTCTGTATTGTCGTTTCGCTGCCTGGATGACTTTACACAGATCGGAGCTGAATTTCGTGAGCTCCTGCTGATCACCGGCAATGTAAGCAGTCGGTCACACGGCAAGTGCTGTTCACACGGAACTGTTGATACAAATTTTGTGGTTTGGGAAGTCCTGACCGATTTCTGAAGGAAATCATCTCCCCTCTGTGACAATAACACACAACCGGGGGATGTTGTTATTACACAGCTGTGATAATAACAGCCGGGAACTCCCTTGGCAGCCGGAAAGGTTTACACAGCAGCACCAGGTACTCCAGATCCGGGGAACAAAAGGGTTTGAGGGCATGGACATTCCGGGGTTCCACCAAGCATTAATGATCATGAAACATACCTTAAATCCTGTTCTCTTCCCAAATAGGGTGTGTGTGTGTGTGTGTGTCTGTGTGTGTGTGTGTGTGTGTGTGTGTGTGTGTGTGTGTGTGTGTGTGTGTGTGTGTGTGTGTGTCTGTGTGTGTGAGGGGGCGGGGGGTGGTGGTGGTACTGGATGACGACACGATTGTTGGTGACGGTAGGGGCCAATTCTGGATCTGTGGACTCGGGAGCAGTTGGGACAGAGGGACAGCTGGGATGCAGGCGCTTGGGTAGCTGGAATCTTCTTGTATCCCCTCTTCTTTTCAGCACTCGCTCTTCTGGGTTCCTCAAAATTCTTGGCTTTTCCGTGGATCAGCGGCTGCCACTCGTTGACCTCCATATTTACCTGAGGGAGCCTCTGCTGAATTTGGTCCTTGTACCTCCTGCGCGGGGCACGACGATCTCTCTTGCCCTGAGAGAGTTCTCCGTAGTGTACTGCTTTCGGTAACCTGGAGTTGTCCATGCGAGACTTGTGGCCTGTCAGACGGTGGATCTGGCTGAGCAGCGAAGTGGCTTTAGGACCTGGAAGTTGAACATATATAGCTGTGCATGTCTGTGTGATTATATGAAATATTAAACTAAATAAGTAGTGCAGAAATAGAAATTTAAAAAGAGATTAGTGAGGCAGTATCAATGGGTTCAATGTCCATTCGGAAACTGCATGGTAGAGGAGAAGTTGCTCCTGAATCGTTGAGTTTGCGCCTTACTCCGTTCCTCATGAACCAGACGGTGATGCAGCCAATTACAATGCTCTGCAATGATCTATTTGGATCGCATGCAGAAAAGTTTTCCAGTTTACAGTGGTGCATGTCACAATAATAAACCAATTTACCGATTCATTGTCAATAATACATCGCCCCTCGGTTGCTTAAGATTGTTATAACCGGGGGGGGGGAGGGGGGTGACAGTGCGGATGAGCTGCCACGACCTATTAAATACTCCCTGTGTCGAGTAGCCTCTGTCCAGCTCTTGGCCTTCACGTGCGGTTTAGCCACTAATCCCGGTGGAAGCGTTTCTTCTGACAGGAGAAGGGGCAGAGGTGGGTTACTGGTGCCTTACAACCAGTCGCTTTGGGCAGATGGGGCTTGGCGGCTGTGATTGGCAGCTCACCCAGGAACAAGAAAACTCTGATCTCAAAACTCCACTGCCTTGTAACTGTAACGCCTCATGGGGAAGAATTTGGGAGTAAACCCAGTGGGAAAAGCCTGGAGCTGTAGTCCCTGAGTCAGTGTTAAATGGTGTTCAACGCAGACTGGCATCTCCTGCGACACCTCTGGTGCCAAGCTGTGTCAGTCTATGTCGTTCCTTTGTGCACATCAGATGCATGGAGAGAGGGAGCTTGCTACTTCGGCAGAAGCTTCCTCTCCATATCGGAGTGTCCCGGCTTGCAGGGGCAGGACATCCATGGTCGACTCTGACAGATGGAGGCCTCATTAGACAGAGCCCCACACCCCCACAGCAAGACTGATGAGTAGCAGTTGCCAAGACTTCACCACCCTTTCCCACAGACACGACGTACATCACTGAGACAGACCCTTGTGGCTTCTTCCATTAACACAGATTCCATCTTTCCACCAATCCTCCATCACTGCGATTGAAAACTACCCATTTTCATTCCTGTCATTCCGATGGGTTATCGATCCACAACTTCACTGTGATTCTCCCCCAGTCGCTGTCCGACTTGAGTACTTCCCTCGTATTCTGCTCCTGTTTTCTTGCAAGAGCAGTGGACACCTGTGACCCCCAGTGTGCAGCCTTGCACAGTGTCCTGCTCTCCATAGTTCCACACCAGATCAACATTAACATCGTCTGTTAATGAGTCAAACAATGCTTTAAATATAGTGAAATGTTGTTGTAACGGGAGGTGCAGTCAGGAATGCAATAGGATATTCAAGATTCAAAAACTTTATTGTCGTTCCAATCGTACATGAGCTCTGCAGGGTAGAATGAGACAGCGGTTCCCAGGAGCAGTGCAATCATAACATAACAAACACAACACTAAATAATAAACACAACAATAAATAATAAAACACAACAGCCACATATCGCTTTAAATCAAGTTATAAGTGTCCGGTGCAAGTTAAAAGTGTCCAAAGCAGAGTCAGATAGAGCAGCTATTTAGCAGTCTGACTGCCTGTGGGAGGAAGCTGTTTAGTAGCCTTGTGGTTTTAGTTTTGATGCTCCTGTAACGTTTACCTGATGGCTGAAGATCAAACAGTTCATGGAGAGGGTGTGAGGGTTTTTTAATGATGTCCCGTGTCTTCTGGAGGCATCGACTCTGAAAGAGGTCTTGGAAGAAGGTGGGGAGACCCCAATAACCTTCTCTGCTCCCCTAACCACCCCCTGCAAGGCTTTTTTGTCGGCAGCACTGCAGCTGGAGTACCAGGCTGTGATGCTAAAGGTCAGCACACTCTCAACCACGCCTCTGTAGAATGTAGTTAAGATGTTAGTGGGAAGTGATGCTTGTTTAAGCTTCCTCAGAAAGTGCAATCAGGGGAATGTTCACCTTCACAAATAACTAGAACCAGAACATGAGGACTGAACATTTTCCGGGACATCCATTGCTGTCAATTCCGTGTCTGCGAACAGAATTTTACTTTCTGTCCTAATATCTATGGAAGCATTGAATTGATTCATGTAATCTCAAACACTGAATGCTGAAATACCGTTATAAAGTTCTTTGTCAGATGTGCCATTTAACATTTTGAATATGTTCTCTGTTCCCATGGAAGATGTTCAACAGAAACACAAGGAGACTCTGCGGACACGAACTGAAACACTGAGAGTGAACACGATCCTGATGACGGAGAAGGTGAAGGTTTTCCAGCTGGCTGATCGATACGCTGAGCTCACGGTCATTTCTACTGTTCGAGATCGGACACTGGTGGAACATGAGCTGCTGGCAAGAGGCAGACACCATGAGGATTATAGAGAGAAACAACTCCGCAGACAGCTGGAAAAAATCCGGACTGATCAGTTATTCCAGAGCAGCTTTTCCCGGAGTAAATCCAAGTCTGGGAGTTCAGCAGCAGTGGCCGGAGTCCCGGGGATCGGGAAAACAACGATGGTACAAAAGATTGTTTATGACTGGGCCATGGGGAAAATATACCAACAGTTCCAGTTTGTCTTCAGTTTCAAATTCCGAGATTTAAACAGTATTGACTGTCGAATAAACCTGAAGGAACTGATTCTGGATCAGTATCCTTACTTTGGGAATATCCTGAGAGAAGTCTTGAAGAACCCAGAGGGATTGCTGTTTATATTCGATGGTTTAGATGAATTCAAACACAAAATCGATTTTGCGGACAGTCGGAGAGATACAGAACCAAAGCACCAGTGCCCAGATCCCGAGTGGTGGTGTGAAGTGTCGGACATTGTGTACAGTTTAATCCAGGGCAAGCTGCTCCCAGGGTGTTCAGTGCTGGTGACCACTCGCCCCACTGCGTTACATTTATTGGAAAAGGCGAATATCAGTGTCCGGGCTGAAATCCTGGGATTTGTTGGTGAGGAACGGAAGGAATATTTCATCAGACATTTTGAAGATCAGACGGTGGCCGAAGCTGTTTTCAATTATGTGAAGGAGAACGAGATCCTGTACACCATGAGCTACAACCCCTCCTACTGCTGGATCCTCGCTCTGGCACTAGGCCCCTTCTTCACACAAAGAGTCAGGGACCCACAGCGAGTTCCCAAGACCATCACCCAACTGTACTCCTACTATATTTACAACATCCTGAAAAACCACGGCCGTGAGATTGAGAGACCCCGTGATGTGTTACTCAGGGTTGGTCAGATGGCCTTCAGAGGAGTGTCCGGGAAGAAGATTGTGTTTACAGATGGAGATTTGATCAAGTACAATCTTCAGCCTTCCCAGTTCCTGTCCGGGTTCCTGATGGAGCTTTTGGAGAGAGAGGATTCTGCCCAGAGCGTGGTGTACACATTCCCACACCTCACCATCCAAGAGTTTGTAGCTGCAGTCGCACAATTCCTGAATCCACATCCCGGGGATATCCTGAAATTCCTCACTGAAGCCCACAACACGACAGATGGGCGATTTGAGATATTTCTCCGTTTTGTTGCTGGTCTCTCCTCTCCAATGACAGCTCGGGGCCTGGTGGAGTTTCTGGGTCCATTTCCTCATGAAACAACCTGCCGGGTGATTGACTGGGTGAAGGAGGAGGTTAAACGTCAGATTGGAAACACAGGGATAACAGCTGGTAAAAGGAGCCTCCTGAACACATTGCACTACCTGTTTGAGTCTCAGAATCGTGGACTGGCTCAGGAAACACTGGGATCTGTGGAAACACTTTCATTCAGTGGAATGACACTGACCCCGATTGACTGTGCGGTCCTGTCTCATGCCATCGGACTCTGTGATACAATAAAACACCTCGACCTGGGGAACTGCCGCATTGAGTGTGAGGGAATCCAGCGGCTGGGACCCGGGCTGCACAAGTGCCAGGAGTTGAGGTAACTTGATTTATCTCTCACTCGGAACTGTGAAACTGTTCTATTGTGTCATTTCAATGTAAAGAGATTTGGGTTAAACTGTGATAAATCAGATTGTGAAGAATTGTGACAAATGCCCAGGGGATCGGTCAGCAATTCCCCAAGGACAGGAGGGTTCTGTGGTTCCTTGTGAAGGGATGTTGGAGACTTCATCAGATCAGTGAACAACGACCATTGGTTTAATGGTAGTAAATCACAGGAATGGCCGTGTTTCCTGCTGCCTGTGACACGTCCATTGACAATGTTCCTTCTCACTGTTACTGACACCCAGACCGACACTGACTGCAGCAGATGGATCAAAGATTCACACCCCCTTCCCGGTGAGGGACAAGAGGCCGTCTGCAGACTGTCCCAGTGAGAAGGAAAGAAATACCATTGTGAGATTGCCCTCCCCTGCCCTTTCCTGTTTGTGACTTTGCTCACTACCAGATACACAGAGAGCGAGGCCGCATCTCCTCTGGGTCTCTGTTCAGACCCAACACACGCGTACAAAAATTCCCCTTCCTCCTTTCGGATCTCTCTTCCAATCCCCCTTCCTCCTGTGGGATATCTCTGCCTCATCCCCCTTCCTCCTCTCAGATCTCTTTTCCCCATCCCCCATCCTCCTATGGGTTCTCTCTTCCCCATCCCCTTTCCACCTCTAGGTTCTCTCTTCCCCATCCCCTTCCCATTTCCATTTCATCCTGTGGGATCTATCTTCCACATCCCCCTTCCTCCTGTCAGATCTCTCTTCCCCATCCCCCTTCCTCCTGAAGGTTCTCTCTTCCCCATTCCCTTCCCTCCAGTGGTATCCCTTCCCATTCCGCTTTCCTCCTGTGGGATCTATCTTCCCCATCCCCTTACCTCCTGTCGGATCTCTCTACCCCATCCCCCTTCCTCCTGTGGGATCTCACTTCCACATCCGCCTTCCGCTTGTGGGATCTCACTTCTCCATCCCCCTTCCTCCTGTGGGATCCCTCTCCCCCATCCCCCTTCCTCCTGTGGGATCTCTCTTCCCATCCCCCTTCTTCCTGTGGCAACTGACCTCCCCATATTCCTTCATAGAATCGTAAAATCATAGAACACAACAGCATAGAAAACAAGCCATTCGGCCCTTCTGCTCTGTGCCAAAACTTTATTCCGCTTGTCCCATTGACCTGCACCCAGTCCATCGCCCTCCAGACCTCTCCCATCCATGCATCTATCAGATTTATTCTTAAAACCTAACAGTGTGTCCGCATTTTCCACATCAGATGGCAGCTCGTTCCGCATTCTCCCAACTCTCTGAGTGAGGACGTTCCCCCTAAACCTTTCCCCTTTCACCCTGAAGCAAAGTCCTTTTGTAATTTATCTCTCCTAATCTGTGTGGAAAGAGCCCATTCGCATCTACCCTGTCTATTCCCCTCGTAATTGTGTAGACTTCTATCAAATCTCCCCTCATTCTTCTGCGCTCGAAGGAATAAAGTCTTAACCTGTTCAATCCTTCCTTCTAACTCAACTCCTGAAGAGCCGGCAACATCCTCGCAGATCTTTTCTGCACACTTTCAGTCTTACCGATATCGGTCCTATAGTTCAGTGACCAGAATTGCACACAATACTCCAAATTTGGCTTCACCAATGTCTTGTACAAGCTCACCATAACTTTCCAACTCCTATACTCAACTTTGATTTATGAATGCCCGGATGCCAAAAGCCTTCTTTACAACCCTGTCTCCCTGTGACGCCACTTTCAGGGAATTATGTATCTGAACTCCCAGATCCCTTTCTTCCAGCGCATTCCTCAGTGCCCTACCCTTTACTGTCTATGTCCTACCTTGATTTGTCCTTACAAAATGGAACACCTCACACTTGTCTGCATTAATTTCCATCTGCCATTTTCTGGCCCATGTTGCCAGTTGGTGCAGATCCCTCTGCAAGCTTTGAAAGCCTTCCTCGCTGTCCGCAACGCCTCCAATCTTAGTGTCATCAGCAAACTTGCTGATCCAACTTATCACACTATCATCTAGTACATTGATATAGACAACAAACAACAATAGTCCCAACACAGATCCCTGAGACACACCACTAGTCACAGGCCTCCAGTCTCAGAAGCAATGATCCACTAAGACTCTCTGTCTTCTCCCACACAGCCAATTTGGAATCCAATCTACAACCTTTCCATGGATACCACTGTCTGAACCTTCTGAACTAACCTCCCATGTGGGACCTTGTCAAAAGCCTTATTAAAGTTCATGTAGACAACATCCACAGCCTTTCCTTCAAGTGCATTCTTGGTAATCTCCTTGAAAAACTCTACAGGATTCATTGATCTGCCATGAACAAAGCCATGCTGACTATCTTTAATTAGCCCTTGGTTGTCCAACTCCTTGTATATCCGATCTCTCAGAACACCTTCCAATAATTTACCTAACACCGATGTCAGGCTCACTGGCCTGTAATTACCTGGTGCACTTTTGGAGACTTTTTCAAACAACGGAACAACATGAGCTACCCTCCAATCCTCCGGCACCGCTCTTGTGGCGAAGGACATTTTAATTATTGCTGCCAGGACCCCTGCAATTTCTGCACTAGTCTGTCTCAAGGTCCGAGAAAATATCATGTCAGGCCTGGGGGATTTATTTACCTTTATTTGCTGTAAGGCAGTAAGCACCTCCTCCTCTTTAATCTCTATATGTTCCATAAAACATAGAATAGTACAGTACATTACAGGCCCTTCGGCCCACAATGTTGTGCCGACCCTCAAAACCTGCCTGCCATATAACCCCCCTCCTTAAATTCCTCCATATGCCTGTCTAGTTGTCTCTTAAACTTCACTAGTGTATCTGCCTCCACTGACTCAGGCAGTGCATTCCACGCACCAACCACTCTCTGAGTGAAAAACCATCCTCTAATATCCTCTTTGAACTTCCGTCCCCTTACCCTAAAGCCATGTCCTCTTGTACTGAGCAGTGGTGCCCTGGAGAAGAAGCGCTGGCTGTCCACTCTGTCTATTCCTCTTAATATCTTGCACACCTCAATCATGTGTCCTCTCATCCTCCTTCTCTACAAAGAGTAAACCCTGGCTCCCTTAATCTCTGATCATAATCCATACTCTCTAAACCAGGCAGCATCCTGATAAATGTCCTCTGTACCCTTTCCAATGCTTCCACATCCTTCCTATAGCGAGGTGACCAGAACTGGACACAGTACTCCAAGTGTGGCCTAACTAGAGTTTTATAGAGCTGCATCATTACATCACGTCTCTAAAACTCTATCCCTTGACTTATGAAAGCTAACACCCCATAAACTTTTTTAACTACCCGATCTACCTGTGAGGCAACTTTCAGGGATCTGTGGACATGTATCCCCTGATCTCTCTGCTCCTCCACACTACCAACTATCCTGCCATTTACTTTGTACTTTGCCTTGGAGTTTGTCCTTCGGAAGTGTACCACCTCACACTTCTCTGGGTTGAACTCCATCTGCCACTTCTCAGCCCACTTCTGCATCCTATCAATGTCTCTCTGCAATCTTCGACAATCGTCTACACTGTCTACAACACCACCAACCTTTGTGTTGTCTGCAAACTTGCCAACCCACCCTTCTACCCCCACATCCATGTCGTTAATAAAAATCACAAAAAGAAGAGGTCCCAGAACAGATCCTTGCGGGACTCCACTAGCCACAACCCTCCAATCTGATTGTTCTACCTCCACCATGACCATCTGCCTTCTGCAGGCAAGCCAATTCTGAATCAACCTGGCCAAACTTCCTTGGATCCAATGCCTTCTGACTTTCTGAATAAGCCTACCGTGTGGATCCTTGTCAAATGCTTACTAAAATCCTTATAGATCACATCCACTGCACTACCCTCATCTATAAGCCTGGTCACCTCCTCAAAAAACTCTATCAGGCTTGTTAGGCACGATCTGCCCTTCACAAAGCCATGCTGACTGTCCCTGATCAGACCATGATTCTCCGAATGCCCATAGATCCTATCTCTAAGAATCCTTTTCAACAGCTTTCCCACCACAGATGTAAGGCTCACTGATCTATAATTACCTGCACTATCCATACTACCTTTTTTGAACAAGGGGACAGCATTCGCCTCCCTCCAATCCTCCCGTACCATTCCCCTGGACAACGAGAACATAAAGATCCTAGCCAGAGGTTCAGCAATATCTTCCCTCGCCTCGTGGAGCAGCTTGGGAAATATTCTGTTAGGCCCCGGTGACTTACCGTCCTAATGCATTTTAACAACTCCAACACCTCCTCTCCCTTAATATCAACATGATCTCTCTGCCCCGTCACCCATTCTCCTGTGGGATCTCTCTGCCCCGTCTCCCTTTCTCCTGTGGAATCACTCTGCCACATCCCCCTTCCTACCGTGGGATCTCTCGTCGCCGTCTCCCAACCTCCTGTGGGATCTCTCTGCCCCGTCCCCCTTCCTCCTGTGGGATCTCTTGTCCCCGTCCCCCAACCTCCTGTGGGATCTCTCTGCCCCTTCCCCCTTCCCCCCTGTGGGATGTCCCTCCCGTGTCCCCCTTCACCCCTGTGGAATCCCTCTCCACCGTCCCCCTTCCCCCTGTGGGATCTAACCCTTGAGTCCCCCTTTCACCTGTGGGATTGCACTCCCACGTCCCCCTTCCTCCTGTGGGATCTCTCTTCCCAGTCCCCCTTCATCCTGTGGGATCTCTCTGCCCCGTCCCCCTTTCTCCTGTGGGATCTCTCGTCCTCATCCCCCAACCACCTGTGGGATCTCTCTGCCCCGTCCCCCTTCCTCCTCTCAGACTGGAATCCCAATCCCCCTTCCCCCATGTGGGATCCCCCTCCCCCGTCCACCTTCCCCCCCTGTGGGATCCCTCTCCCTCATCCCCCTTCCCCCTGTGGGATCTGACTCCCCTGTCCCCCTTCCTCCTGTGATATCTCTCTGCCTCATCCCCCTTCCTACCGTGGGATCTCTATTCCCCGTCCCCCATCCTCCTGTGGCATCTCTCTGCCCCGTCCCACTTCCCCCTGTGGGATCCCCTTCCCCCGTCCACCTTCCCCCCTGTGGGATCCCACTCCCCAGTCCCTCTTCCCCCTGTGGGATCCCTCTCCCCCGTCCCCCTTCCCTCCTGTGGGATCTCCCTACCAAAGTCACCCTTCCCCTTGTGGGATCTCCCGTGTCCCCCTTCCTCCTGTGGGACCTCCCTCCCACGTCCCCGTTCCTCCTGTGGGATCACTCTGCCCCGTCCCCCGTCCACCTGTGGGATCCCCCTCCCCCGTCCACCTTCCCCCCTGTGGGATCTCTCTCCACCATCCCCCTTCCCCCTGTGGGATCCTGCTCCCCAGTCCCCCTTCCTCCTGTGGGATCTCTCTGCCCCGTCCCCCTTCCTCCTGTGGGATACCCCTCCCCCGTCCACCTTCCCCCCCTGTGGGATCCCTCTCCCTCATCCCCCTTCCCCCTGTGGGATCTGACTCCCCTGTCCCCCTTCCTCCTGTGATATCTCTCTGCCTCATCCCCCTTCCTACCGTGGGATCTCTATTCCCCGTCCCCCATCCTCCTGTGGCATCTCTCTGCCCCGTCCCTCTTCCCCCTATGGGATCCCCCTCCCCCGTCCACCTTCCCCCCTGTGGGATCCCACTCCCCAGTCCCTCTTCCCCCAGTGGGATCCCTCTCCCCAGTCCCCCTTCCCTCCTGTGGGATCTCCCTACCAAAGTCACCCTTCCCCTTGTGGGATCTGACTCCCGTGTCCCCCATCCTCCTGTGGGACCTCCCTCCCACGTCCCCGTTCCTCCTGTGGGATCACTCTGCCCCGTCCCCCGTCCACCTGTGGGATCCCCCTCCCCCGTCCACCATCCCCCCTGTGGGATCTCTCTCCACCATCCCCCTTCCCCCTGTGGGATCCTGCTCCCCAGTCCCCCTTCCTCCTATGGGATCTCTCTGCCCCGTCCCCCTTCCTTTTGTGGCAACTTCCTCCCCCGGGCCCCTTTTTCCTTTGGGATCCTTCTCCCCGTACCCCTTCCACCCTGTGGGATCCCTCTCCCGCGTCCCCCTTCCTCCTGTGGGATCACCCTACCCCGCCCCACTTCCTCCTGTCGGATCTACCTCCCCCGTCCCCCTTCCCCCCTGTGGAACCTCCCTCCCGCGTCCCTTTTCACCCCTGTGGGATCCCTCTCCACTGTCCCCCCCCTGTGGGATATCTCTCCCCCCGCCCCCTTCCACCTGTGGGATCTCCCTCCCCCGTCCGCCTTCCTCCTGTGGGATCGCCCTCCCACGTCCCTGTTCCTCCTGTGGGATCTCTCTGCCCCGTCCCCCGTCCAACTGTGGGATCCCCCTCCCCAGATAAACCACCCCTGTGTGATCCCCCTCCCCCGTCCACCTTCCCCCCTGTGGGATCTCTCTCACTCGTCCCCCTTCCTCCTGTGGGATCTCTCTCCCCCTTCCCACCTGCGTACTCTCCATCCCCCGTCCACCTTACCCTCTGTGGGATCCCTCTCCCCCGTCCCCCTTCCTCCTCTGTGATCTCTGCCACATCCCCCTTCCTACCGTGGGATCTCTCTTCCCCGTCCCCCATTCTCCTGTGGGATCTCTCGTCCCCGTCCCCCAACATCCTGTGGGATCTCTCTGCCCCGTCACCCTTCCCCCGTGTAGGATCCCCCTCCCCCGTCCCTCTTCCCCCTGTGGGATCACTGTCCTCCGTCCCCCTTCCCTCCTGTGGGATCTCCCTACCAACGTCCCCCTTCCCCTTGTGGGATCTTGCCTCCCGCCTCCCACTTCCCCCCTGTGGGATCCCTCTCCACCGTCCCCTTTCACCGTGTGGGATCTGACTCCCGTGTCCCCCTTCCTCCTGTGGGACCTCCCTCCCACATCCCCGTTCCTCCTGTGGGATCTCTCTGCGCCATCCCCCATCCACCTGTGGGATCCCCCTCCCCCGATGAACTTCACCCCTGTTTGATCCCCCTCCCCCGTCCACCTTCTCCCCTGTGGGATCTCTCTCCCTCGTCCCCCTTCCTCCTGTGGGAACTCTCTCTCCCTTCCCACCTGCGGACTCTCCGTCCCCCGTCCACCTTACCCCCTGTGGATCACTCTCCCCCATCCCCCTTCCCCCTGTGGGATCCCTCTACCCCATCCCCTTTCCTCCTCTGGGATCTCTCTGCCACATCTCCCTTCCCCCTGTGGGATCTTGCTCCCCCGACCCACTTGTCCCCTCTGGGTTCTCCCCCCCACCTCCCCATTCCCCCCTGAGGGATCTCCCTCCTGTGTCCCCCTTCACCCCTCTGGAATCCCTCTCCACCGTCCCCCTGTGGGATCTCTCTGCCCCGTCCCCCTTCCTCTTGTGGCAACTTCCTCCCCCGTGCCCCTTTTTCATTTGGGATCCCTCTCCCCGTCCCCCTTCCACCCTGTGGGATCCCTCTCCCCCGTCCCCCTTCCTCCAGTGGGATCACACTCCGCCGTCCCCCTTCCTCCTGTCGGATCTACCTCCCCCGTCCCCCTCCCCCCTGTGGAACCTCCCTCCCGCGTCCCTCTTCACCCCTGTGGGATCCCTCTCCACTGTCCCCTTCCCCCTGTGGGTTCTGACTCCCGTGTCCCCCTTCCCCCTGTGGGATCGCCCTCCCACGTCCCTGTTCCTCCTGTGGGATCTCTCTGCCCCGTCCCCCGTCCAACTGTGGGATCCCCCTCCCCAGATAAACCACCCTTGTCTGATCCCCCTCCCCCGTCCACCTTCCCCCTGTGGGATCCCTCTCCCCTAGCCCCTTCCCCATTTTGGGATTCCCGTCCCCCATCCGCCCTGTGGGATCTCCCTCCTGTGCCCCCTTCACCCCTGTGGAATCCCACTCCACCGTCCCCCATCCTCCTGTGGGATCTTGCTCCCCCGTCCCCCTTCCCCCCTCTGGGTTCTCCCTCCCATGTCCCCCTTACCCCTGTGGAATCCCTCTCCACCGTCCCCCATCCTCCTGTGGGATCTTGCTACCCCGTCCCCCTTCCCCCCTGTGGGTTCTAACTCCCGCCTATCCCTTCCCCCCTCTGGGATCCCTTCTCCATCGTCCCCCATCCCCCTGTGGGATCTGACCCCCGTGCCCCCCCTCCTGTGGGATCTCCCTCCCACGTCCACCTTCCTCCTGTGGGATCTCTCTGCCCCGTCCCCCGGCCACCTGTATGATCTCGCACCCCCGACCCCTTTACTCCCGTGGGATCCCCCTCCCCCATCCCCCTGTGGGATCTCTCTTCCCCGTCCCGCTTCCACCCTGTGGGATCCCCCTCCCCCGTCCACATTCACCTCAGTGGGATCCCTCTCCCCCGTCCCCCTTCCCTCCTGTGGGATCTCCCGACCAAAGTCCCCCTTTTGGGCTCTTGCCTCCCCTGTCCCCCTTCCCCCCTGTGGGTACTCCCTCCCGCCTCCCACTTCCCCCCTGTGGGATCCCTCTCAACCGTCCCCCTTCACCGTGTGGGATCTGACTCCCGTGTCCCCCTTCCTCCTGTGGGACCTCCCTCCCACGTCCCCGTTCCTCCTGTGGGATCTCTCTGCGCCATCCCCCATCCACCTGTGGGATCCCCCTCCCCCGATCAACTTCACCCCTGTATGATCCCCCTCCCCCGTCCACCTTCCCCCCTGTGGGATCTCTCTCCCTCGTCCCCCTTCCTCCTGTTGGATCTCTCTCCCCCTTCCCACCTGCGTACACTCCGTCCCCCGTCCACCTTACCCCCTGTGGGATTACTCTCCCCCATACCCCTCCCCCCTGTGGGATCCGTCTCCCCCGTCCCCCTTTCCTCCTCTGGGATCTCTCTGCCACATCCCCCTTACTACCGTGGGATCTATCTTCCCCGTCCCCCATCCTCCTGTGGGATCTCTCTGCCCCGTCGCCCTTCCTCCTGTGGGATCTCTCTGCCCCGTCACCCTTCACCCCTGTGGGATTCCCCTCCCCCGTCCACCTCCCCCCCCGTGGGATATCCTTCCCCCTTTCCCCTTTCCCATTTTGTGATCCCAGTCCCCAATCACCCCTGTGGAATCCATCTGTACTGCCCCCTTCCCCCTGTGGGATCTTGCTCCCCCGTCCCACTTCCCCCCTCTGGGTTCTCCCCCCCACCTCCCCATTCCCCCCTGAGGGATCTCCCTCCTGTGTCCCCTTTCACCCCTGTGGAATCCCTCTCCACCGTCCCCCTTCCCCCTGTGGGATCCTGCACCCCAGTCCCCCTTCCTCCTGTGGGACCTCTCTCCCCCGTCCACCTTCCCCCCTGTGGGATCTCTCTCCCTCGTCCCCCTTCCTCCTGTGGGATCTCTCTCCCCCTTCCCACCTGCGGGCTCACCGTCCCCCGTCCACCTTCCCCCCTGTGGGATCCATCTCCCCCGTCCCCCTTCCTCCTGTCGGATCTACCTCCCCCGTCCCCCTTCCCCCCTGTGGAACCTCCCTCCCGCGTCCCTCTTCACCCCTGTGGGATCCCTCTCCACTGTCCCCTTCCCCCTGTGGGATCTCATTCCCCCGTCCACCTTCCCCCCTGTGGGATCTCCCTCCCATGACCCCCTTCACCCTTGTGGGATCTCCCTCCCACGTCCCCCTTCTTCCTTTGGGATCTTTCTGCCCCGTCAACCGTCCACCTGTTGGATCTCTCTGCCACGTCCAGGTTCCCCCCAGTGGGATCTCTCTTACCGGTCCCCCTTCCTCCTGTGGGATCTCCCTCCCCCGTCCCCCGTCCCCCTTCCCCCCTGTGGGATTTCTCTCCCCCGTCCCCCTTCCTCACGTGGGATCTCCCTCCCCCGTTCCCCTTCCTCCTGTGGGATCTCTCTGCCCCGTCCTCCGTCCACCTGTTGGATCTCCCTCCCCCGTTCACATTCCCCTGTGGGATCTCGCACCCCCCGTCCCCTTCCCCACTATGGGTTCTCCATCCCGCCTCCCCCTTCCCCCCTGTGGGATCCTTCTCTACCGTCCTCCTTCCCCCTGTGGGATCAGACACCCGTGTCCCCCTTCCCCCTGTGGGATTTCTCTTCACCGTCCCCCTTCCTCCTGGGGGATCTCACTCCCCCGTCCCCCTTCCTCCTGTGGGATCCCCAACCACCGTCCCCCTTCCTCCTCTGGTATCTCACTCCCCCATCCCCCTTCCTCCTGTGGGATCACTCTGCCCCGTCCCCCTTCCTCCTGTGGTATCTCCCTCCACCGTCCCCCTTCCTCCTGTGGGATCTCCCTCCCCCGTCCCCCTTCCTCCTGTGGGATCCCCCACCCCCGTCCCCCTTCCTCCTGTGGGATACCTCAACCCCGTCCCCCTTCCTCCTGTGGGATCTCCCTCCCCCTTCCCCCTTCCTCCCGTTGGATTCCCCCACCCCCGTCCCCCTTCCTCCTGCGCTATCTCCCTCCCCCGTCCCCCTTCCTCCTGTGGGATCACCCTCCCCCGTCCTCCTTCCTCCTGTGGGATCTCCCTCCCCCGTCCCTCTTCCTCCTGGGGGATCACCCTCCCCCGTCCCCCTTCCTCCTGTGGGATCTCCCTCCCATGACCCCCTTCACCCTTGTGGGATCTCCCTCCCACGTCCCCCTTCTTCCTTTGGGATCTTTCTGCCCCGTCAACCGTCCACCTGTTGGATCTCTCTGCCACGTCCAGGTTCCCCCCAGTGGGATCTCTCTTACCGGTCCCCCTTCCTCCTGTGGGATCTCCCTCCCCCGTCCCCCGTCCCCCTTCCCCCCCTGTGGGATTTCTCTCCCCCGTCCCCCTTCCTCACGTGGGATCTCCCTCCCCCGTTCCCCTTCCTCCTGTGGGATCTCTCTGCCCCGTCCTCCGTCCACCTGTTGGATCTCCCTCCCCCGTTCACATTCCCCTGTGGGATCTCGCACCCCCCGTCCCCTTCCCCACTATGGGTTCTCCATCCCGCCTCCCCCTTCCCCCCCTGTGGGATCCTTCTCTACCGTCCTCCTTCCCCTGTGGGATCAGACACCCGTGTCCCCCTTCCCCCTGTGGGATTTCTCTTCACCGTCCCCCTTCCTCCTGGGGGATCTCACTCCCCCGTCCCCCTTCCTCCTGTGGGATCCCCAACCACCGTCCCCCTTCCTCCTCTGGTATCTCACTCCCCCATCCCCCTTCCTCCTGTGGGATCACTCTGCCCCGTCCCCCTTCCTCCTGTGGTATCTCCCTCCACCGTCCCCCTTCCTCCTGTGGGATCTCCCTCCCCCGTCCCCCTTCCTCCTGTGGGATCCCCCACCCCCGTCCCCCTTCCTCCTGTGGGATACCCCAACCCCGTCCCCCTTCCTCCTGTGGGATCTCCCTCCCCCTTCCCCCTTCCTCCCGTTGGATTCCCCCACCCCCGTCCCCCTTCCTCCTGCGCTATCTCCCTCCCCCATCCCCCTTCCTCCTGTGGGATCTCTCTGCCCCGTCCCTCTTCCTCCTGTGGGATCTCCCTCCCCCCGTCCCCCTTCCTCCTGTGGGATCTCTCTGCCCCATCCCCCTTCCTCCTGTGGGATCTCCCTCCCCCATCCGCCTTCCTCCTGTGGGATCCCCCACCCCCGTCTCCCTTCCTCCTGTGGGATCCCCCACCCCGTCCCCCTTCCTCCTGTGGGATCTAACTCCCCCGTCCCCCTTCCTCCTGTGGGATCTCCCTCCCCCGTCCCCCTTCCTCCTGTGGGATCTCCCTCCCCCGTCCCCCTTCCTCCTGTGGGATCTCCCTCCCCCGTCCCTCTTCCTCCTGGGGGATCTCCCTCCCCCGTCCCCCTTCCTCCTGTGGGATCTCTCTCCCCCATCCCCCTTCCTCCTGTGGTATCTCTCTCCCCCGTCCGCCTTCCTCCTGTGGGATCTCTCTCCCCCATCCCCCTTCCTCCTGTGGGATCTCTCTGCCCCGTCCCTCTTCCTCCTGTGGGATCTCCCTCCCCCGTCCCCCTTCCTCCTGTGGGATCTCTCTGCCCCATCCCCCTTCCTCCTGTGGGATCTCACTCCCCCATCCCCCTTCCTCCTGTGGGATCTCCCTCCCCCGTCCCTCTCCCTCCTGGGGGATCTCCCTCCCCCGTCCCCCTTCCTCCTGTGGGATCTCTCTTCCCCGTCCCCCTTCCTCCTGTGGTATCTCTCTCCCCCGTCCCCCTTCCTCCTGTGGAATCTCTCTCCCCCATCCCCCTTCCTCCTGTGGTATCTCCCTCCCCCGTCCCCCTTCCTCCTGGGGGATCTCACTCACCCGCCCCCCTTCCTCCCGTTGGATTCCCCCACCCCCGTCCCCCTTCCTCCTGTGCTATCTCCCTCCCCCGTCCCCCTTCCTCCTGTGGGATCACCCTCCCCCGTCCCCCTTCCTCCTGTGGGATCTCCCTCCCCCGTCCCTCTTCCTCCTGGGGGATCTCCCTCCCCCGTCCCCCTTCCTCCTGTGGGATCTCTCTCCCCCATTCCCCTTCCTCCTGTGGTATCTCTCTCCCCCGTCCCCCTTCCTCCTGTGGGATCTCTCTCCCCCATCCCCCTTCCTCCTGTGGGATCTCTCTGCCCCGTCCCTCTTCCTCCTGTGGGATCTCCCTCCCCCGTCCCCCTTCCTCCTGTGGGATCTCTCTGCCCCATCCCCCTTCCTCCTGTGGGATCTCCCTCCCCCATCCCCCTTCCTCCTGTGGGATCCCCCACCCATGTCTCCCTTCCTCCTGTGGGATCCCCCACCCAGTCCCCCTTCCTCCTGTGGGATCTCCCTCCCCCGTCCCCCTTCCTCCTGTGGTATCTCCCTCCCCCGTCCCCCTTCCTCCTGTGGGATCTCCCTCCCCCGTCCCCCTTCCTCCTGTGGGATCTCCCCTCCCCATCCCCCTTTCTCCTGTGGTATCTCCCCTCCCCCATCCCCCTTCCTCCTCTGGGATCCCCAACCACCGTCCCCCTTCCTCCTCTGGTATCTCCCTCCCCCATCCCCCTTCCTCCTGTGGGATCACTCTGCCCCGTCCCCCTTCCTCCTGTGGTATCTCCCTCCCCCGTCCCCCCTTCCTCCTGTGGGATCTCCCTCCCCCGTCCCCCTTCCTCCTGTGGGATCTCCCTCCCCCGTCCCTCTTCCTCCTGGGGGATCTCCCTCCCCCGTCCCCCTTCCTCCTGTGGTATCTCTCTCCCCCGTCCCCCTTCCTCCTGTGGGATCTCTCTCCCCCATCCCCCTTCCTCCTGTGGTATCTCCCTCCCCCGTCCCCCTTCCTCCTGGGGGATCTCACTCCACCGCCCCCCTTCCTCCCGTTGGATTCCCCCACCCCCGTCCCCCTTCCTCCTGCGCTATCTCCCTCCCCCGTCCCCCTTCCTCCTGTGGGATCACCCTCCCCCGTCCCCCTTCCTCCTGTGGGATCTCCCTCCCCCGTCCCTCTTCCTCCTGGGGGATCTCCCTCCCCCGTCCCCCTTCCTCCTGTGGGATCTCTCTGCCCCATCCACCTTCCTCCTGTGGGATCTCCCTCCCCCCATCCCCCTTCCTCCTGTGGGATCTCCCTCCCCCGTCCCTCTTCCTCCTGGGGGATCTCCCTCCCCCGTCCCCCTTCCTCCTGTGGGATCTCTCTCCCCCCGTCCCCCTTCCTCCTGTGGTATCTCTCTCCCCCGTCCCCCTTCCTCCTGTGGGATCTCTCTCCCCCATCCCCCTTCCTCCTGTGGTATCTCCCTCCCCCGTCCCCCTTCCTCCTGGGGGATCTCACTCACCCGCCCCCCTTCCTCCCGTTGGATTCCCCCACCCCTGTCCCCCTTCCTCCTGTGCTATCTCCCTCCCCCGTCCCCCTTCCTCCTGGGGGATCTCCCTCCCCCGTCCCCCTTCCTCCTGTGGGATCTCTCTCCCCCATCCCCCTTCCTCCTGTGGTATCTCTCTCCCCCGTCCCCCTTCCTCCTGTGGGATCTCTCTCCCCGATC
This sequence comes from Hypanus sabinus, assembly GCF_030144855.1. Taxonomy (NCBI): domain Eukaryota; kingdom Metazoa; phylum Chordata; class Chondrichthyes; order Myliobatiformes; family Dasyatidae; genus Hypanus; species Hypanus sabinus. The sequence goes on along the minus strand of NW_026781256.1, from coordinate 25,386 downwards.
CCCCTTCCTCCTGTGGGATCTCTCTGCCCCGTCCCTCTTCCTCCTGTGGGATCTCCCTCCCCCGTCCCCCTTCCTCCTGTGGGATCTCTCTGCCCCATCCCCCTTCCTCCTGTGGGATCTCCCTCCCCCATCCCCCTTCCTCCTGTGGGATCCCCCACCCATGTCTCCCTTCCTCCTGTGGGATCCCCCACCCCGTCCCCCTTCCTCCTGTGGGATCTCCCTCCCCCGTCCCCATTACTCCTGTGGGATCTCCCTCCCCCGTCCCCCTTCCTCCTGTGGTATCTCCCTCCCCCGTCCCCCTTCCTCCTGTGGGATCTCCCTCCCCCGTCCCCCTTCCTCCTGTGGGATCTCCCCTCCCCATCCCCCTTTCTCCTGTGGTATCTCCCCTCCCCCATCCCCCTTCCTCCTCTGGGATCTCTCTACACCGTCCCCCTTCCTCCTGTGGGATCTCCCTCCCCCGTCCCCCTTCCTCCTGTGGGATCTCCCTCCGCCGTCTCTCTTCCTCCTGGGGGATCTCCCTCCCCCGTCCCTCTTCCTCCTGTGGGATCTCTCTCCCCCATCCCCCTTCCTCCTGTGGTATCTCTATCCCCCGTCCCCCTTCCTCCTGTGGGATCTCTCTCCCCCAACCCCCTTCCTCCTGTAGGATCCCCCTCCCCCGTCCCTCTTCCCCCTGTGGGATCACTCTCCCCCGTCCCCCTTCCCACCTGTGGGATCCCCCTCCCCCGATCAACTTCACCCCTTTATGATCCCCCTCCCCCGTCCACCTTCCCCCCTGTGGGATCTCTCTCCCTCGTCCCCCTTCCTCCTGTGGGAACTCTCTCCCCCTTCCCACCTGCGGACTCTCCGTCCCCAGTCCACCTTACCCCCTGTGGATCACTCTCCCGCATCCCCCTTCCCCCTGTGGGATCCCTCTACCCCATCCCCTTTCCTCCTCTGGGATCTCTCTGCCACATCTCCCTTCCCCCTGTGGGATCTTGCTCCCCCGACCCACTTGTCCCCTCTGGGTTCTCCCCCCCACCTCCCCATTCCCCCCTGAGGGATCTCCCTCCTGTGTCCCCCTTCACCCCTCTGGAATCCCTCTCCACCTTCCCCCTGTGGGATCTCTCTGCCCCCGTCCCCCTTCCTCTTGTGGCAACTTCCTCCCCCGTGCCCCTTTTTCATTTGTGATCCCTCTCCCCGTCCCCCTTCCACCCTGTGGGATCTCTCTCCCTCGTCCCTCTTCCTCCTGTGGGATCCCTCTCCCCCGTCCCCCTGCCTCCTCTGGGATCTCTCTGCCACATCCCCCTTCCTACCGTGGGATCTCTCTTCCCCGTCCCCCATTCTCCTGTGGGATCTCTCGTCTCCATCCCCCAACATCCTGTGCGATCTCTCAGCCCCGTCACCCTTCCCCCGTGTAGGATCCCCCTCCCCCGTCCACCTTCCCCCTGTGGGATCCCTCTCCCCTTGCCCCTTCCCCATTTTGGGATTCCCGTCCCCCATCCCCCCTGTGGGATCTCCCTCCTGTGCCCCCTTCACCCCTGTGGAATCCCTCTCCACCGTCCCCCATCCTCCAGTGGGATCTTGCTACCCCGTCCCCCTTCCCCCCTGTGGGTTCTAACTCCCGCCTATCCCTTCCCCCCTCTGGGATCCCTTCTCCACTGTCCCCCATCCCCCTGTGGGATCTGACCCCCGTGTCCCCCTTCCTCCTGTGGGATCTCCTTCCCACGTCCACCTTCCTCCTGTGGGATCTCTCTGCCCCGTCCCCCGGCCACCTGTGTGATCTCGCACCCCCGACCCCTTTACTCCCGTGGGATCTCCCTCCCCCATCCCCCTTCCTCCTGTGGGATCTCCCTCCACCGTCCCTCTTCCTCCTGGGGGATCTCCCTCCCCCGTCCCCCTTCCTCCTGTGGGATCTCTCTCCCCCGTCCCCCTTCCTCCTGTGGTATCTCCCTCCCCCGTCCCCCTTCCTCCTGTGGGATCTCTCTCCCCCATCCCCCTTCCTCCTGTGGTATCTCCCTCCCCGTCCCCCCTTCCTCCTGGGGGATCTCACTCCCCCGCCCCCCTTCCTCCCGTTGGATTCCCCCACCCCCGTCCCCCTTCCTCCTGTGCTATCTCCCTCCCCCCGTCCCCCTTCCTCCTGTGGGATCACCCACCCCCGTCCCCCTTCCTCCTGTGGGATCTCCCTCCCCCGTCCCTCTTCCTCCTGGGGATCTCCCTCCCCCGTCCCCCTTCCTCCTGTGGGATCTCTCTCCCCCATCCCCCTTCCTCGTGTGGGGTCTCTCTGCCCCATCCCCCTTCCTCCTGTGGGATCTCTCTGCAACATCTCCCTTCCCCCTGTGGGATCTTGCTCCCCCGACCCACTTGTCCCCTCTGGGTTCTCCCCCCCACCTCCCCATTCCCCCCTGAGGGATCTCCCTCCTGTGTCCCCCTTCACCCCTCTGGAATCCCTCTCCATCGTCCCCCTGTGGTATCTCCCCTCCCCCATCTCCCTTCCTCCTCTGGGATCACTCTACACCGTCCCCCTTCCTCCTGGGGGATCTCCCTCCCCCGTCCCCCTTCCTCCTGTGGGATCTCCCTCCCCCGTCCCTCTTCCTCCTGGGGGATCTCCCTCCCCCGTCCCCATTCCTCCTGTGGGATCTCTCTCCCCCATCCCCCTTCCTCCTGTGGTATCTCTATCCCCCGTCCCCCTTCCTCCTGTGGGATCTCTCTCCCCCATCCCCCTTCCTCCTGTAGGATCCCCCTCCCCCGTCCCTCTTCCCCCTGTGGGATCACTCTCCCCCGTCCCCCTTCCCACCTGTGGGATCCCCCTCCCCCGATCAACTTCACCCCTGTATGATCCCCCTCCCCCGTCCACCTTCCCCCCTGTGGGATCTCTCTCCCTCGTCCCCCTTCCTCCTGTGGGAACTCTCTCCCCCCTTCCCACCTGCGGACTCTCCGTCCCCCGTCCACCTTACCCCCTGTGGATCACTCTCCCCCATCCCCCTTCCCCCTGTGGGATCCCTCTACCCCATCCCCTTTCCTCCTCTGGGATCTCTCTGCCACATCTCCCTTCCCCCTGTGGGATCTTGCTCCCCCGACCCACTTGTCCCCTCTGGGTTCTCCCCCCCACCTCCCCATTCCCCCCTGAGGGATCTCCCTCCTGTGTCCCCCTTCACCCCTCTGGAATCCCTCTCCACCGTCCCCCTGTGGGATCTCTCTGCCCCGTCCCCCTTCCTCTTGTGGCAACTTCCTCCCCCGTGCCCCTTTTTCATTTGGGATCCCTCTCCCCGTCCCCCTTCCACCCTGTGGGATCCCTCTCCCTCGTCCCCCTTCCTCCAGTGGGATCACACTCCGCCGTCCCCCTTCCTCCTGTCGGATGTACCTCCCCCGTCCCCCTGCCCCCCCTGTGGAACCTCCCACCCGCGTCCCTCTTCACCCCTGTGGGATCCCTCTCCACTGTCCCCTTCCCCCTGTGGGTTCTGACTCCCGTGTCCCCCTTCCCCCTGTGGGATCGCCCTCCCACGTCCCTGTTCCTCTTGTGGGATCTCTCTGCCCCGTCCCCCGTCCAACTGTGGGATCCCCCTCCCCAGATAAACCACTCCTGTCTGATCCCCCTCCCCCGTCCACCTTCCCCCCTGTGGGATCTCTCTCCCTCGTCCCCCTTCCTCCTGTGGGATCTCTCTCCACCTTCCCACCTGCGTACTCTCCGTCCCCCGTCCACCTTACCCCCTGTGGGATCCCTCTCCCCCGTCCCCCTGCCTCCTCTGGGATCTCTCTGCCACATCCCCCTTCCTACCGTGGGATCTCTCTTCCCCGTCCCCCATTCTCCTGTGGGATCTCTCGTCTCCATCCCCCAACATCCTGTGCGATCTCTCAGCCCCGTCACCCTTCCCCCCGTGTAGGATCCCCCTCCCCCGTCCACCTTCCCCCTGTGGGATCCCTCTCCCCTTGCCCCTTCCCCATTTTGGGATTCCCGTCCCCCATCCCCCCTGTGGAATCCCACTCCACCGTCCCAATTCTTCTGTGGGATCTTGCTCCCCCGTCCCCCTTCCCCCCTCTGGGTTCTCCCTCCCATGTCCCCCTTACCCCTGTGGAATCCCTCTCCACCGTCCCCCATCCTCCTGTGGGATCTTGCTACCCCGTCCCCCTTCCCCCCTGTGGGTTCCAACTCCCGCCTATCCCTTCCCCCCTCTGGGATCCCTTCTCCACCGTCCCCCATCCCCCTGTGGGATCTGACCCCCGTGTCCCCCTTCCTCCTGTGGGATCTCCTTCCCACGTCCACCTTCCTCCTGTGGGATCTCTCTGCCCCGTCCCCCGGCCACCTGTATGATCTCGCACCCCCGACCCCTTTACTCCCGTGGGATCCCCCTCCCCCATCCCCCTGTGGGATCTCTCTTCCCCGTCCCCCTTACACCCTGTGCGATCCCCCTCCCCGGTCCACATTCCCCCCTGTGTGATCCACCTCCCCCGTCTCTCTTCCCCCTGTGGGATCCCTCTCCCCCGTCCCCCTTCCCTCCTGTGGGATCTCCCGACCAAAGTCCCCCTTCCCCTTTTGGGCTCTTGCCTCCCCTGTCACCCTTCCCCCCTGTGGGTACTCGCTCCCGCCTCCCACTTCCCCCCTGTGGGATCCCTCTCCACCGTCCCCCCTTCACCGTGTGGGATCTGACTCCCGTGTCCCCCTTCCTCCTGTGGGACCTCCCTCCCACGTCCCCGTTCCTCCTGTGGGATCTCTCTGCGCCATCCCCCATCCACCTGTGGGATCCCCCTCCCCGATCAACTTCACCCCTGTATGATCCCCCTCCCCCGTCCACCTTCCCCCCTGTGGGATCTCTCTCCCTCGTCCCCCTTCCTCCTGTGGGATCTCTCTCCCCCTTCCCACCTGCGTACTCTCCGTCCCCCGTCCACCTTACCCCCTGTGGGATCACTCTCCCCCATCCCCCTCCCCCCTGTGGGATCCCTCTCCACCGTCCCCCTTCACCGTGTGGGATCTGACTCCCGTGTCCCCCTTCCTCCTGTGGGACCTCCCTCCCACGTCCCCCGTTCCTCCTGTGGGATCTCTCTGCGCCATCCCCCATCCACCTGTGGGATCCCCCTCCCCCGATCAACTTCACCCCTGTATGATCCCCCTCCCCCGTCCACCTTCCCCCCTGTGGGATCTCTCTCCCTCGTCCCCCTTCCTCCTGTGGGATCTCTCTCCCCCTTCCCACCTGCGTACTCTCCGTCCCCCGTCCACCTTACCCCCTGTGGGATCACTCTCCCCCATCCCCCTCCCCCCTGTGGGATCCCTCTCCCCCCGTCCCCCTTTCCTCCTCTGGGATCTCTCTGCCACATCCCCCTTCCTACCGTGGGATCTATCTTCCCCGTCCCCCATCCTCCTGTGGGATCTCTCTGCCCCGTCGCCCTTCCTCCTGTGGGATCTCTCTGCCCCGTCACCCTTCACCCCTGTGGGATTCCCCTCCCCCGTCCACCTTCCCCCCCCCGTGGGATATCCTTCCCCCTTTCCCCTTTCCCATTTTGTGATCCCAGTCCCCAATCACCCCTGTGGAATCCATCTGTACTGCCCCCTTCCCCCGTGGGATCTTGCTCCCCCGTCCCACTTCCCCCCTCTGGGTTCTCCCCCCCACCTCCCCCATTCCCCCCTGAGGGATCTCCCTCCTGTGTCCCCTTTCACCCCTGTGGAATCCCTCTCCACCGTCCCCCTTCCCCCTGTGGGATCCTGCACCCCAGTCCCCCTTCCTCCTGTGGGACCTCTCTCCCCCCGTCCACCTTCCCCCCTGTGGGATCTCTCTCCCTCGTCCCCCTTCCTCCTGTGGGATCTCTCTCCCCCTTCCCACCTGCGGGCTCACCGTCCCCCGTCCACCTTCCCCCCTGTGGGATCCATCTCCCCCGTCCCCCTTCCTCCTGTCGGATCTACCTCCCCCGTCCCCCTTCCCCTCTGTGGAACCTCCCTCCCGCGTCCCTCTTCACCCCTGTGGGATCCCTCTCCACTGTCCCCTTCCCCCTGTGGGATCTCATTCCCCCGTCCACCTTCCCCCCCTGTGGGATCTCCCTCCCATGACCCCCTTCACCCTTGTGGGATCTCCCTCCCACGTCCCCCTTCTTCCTGTGGGATCTTTCTGCCCCATCAACCGTCCACCTGTTGGATCTCTCTGCCACGTCCAGCTTCCCCCCTGTGGGATCTCTCTTACCCGTCCCCCTTCCTCCTGTGGGATCTCCCTCCCCCTTCCCCCTTCCCCCCTGTGGGATTTCTCTCCCCCGTCCCCCCTACCTCACGTGGGATCTCCCTCCCCCGTTCCCCTTCCTCCTGTGGGATCTCTCTGCCCCGTCCTCCGTCCACCTGTTGGATCTCCCTCCCCCGTTCACATTCCCCTGTGGGATCTCGCACCCCCCGTCCCCTTCCCCACTATGGGTTCTCCATCCCGCCTCCCCCTTCCCCCCTGTGGGATCCTTCTCTACCGTCCTCCTTCCCCCTGTGGGATCTGACACCCGTGTCCCCCTTCCCCCCTGTGGGATTTCTCTTCCCCGTCCCACTTCATCCTGTGGGATCTCTCTGCCCCGTCCCCCTTCCCCCTGTGGGATCTGACTCCCGTGTCCCCCGTCCACCTGTTGGATCTCACTCCCCCGTCCCCCTTCCTCCTGTGGTATCTCCCTCCCCCATCCCCCTTCCTCCTGTGGGATCCCCCACCCCCGTCCCCCCTTCCTCCTGTGGGATCCCCCACCCCCGTCCCCCTTCCTCCTGTGGGATCTCCCTCCCCCGTCCCCCTTCCTCCTGTGGGATCTCCCTCCCCCGTCCCCTTTCCTCCAGTGGGATCTCCCCTCCCCCTCCCCCTTTCTCCTGTGGTATCTCCCCTCCCCCATCCCCCTTCCTCCTCTGGGATCTCTCTACACCGTCCCCCTTCCTCCTGTGGGATCTCCCTCCCCCGTCCCCCTTCCTCCTGTGGGATCTCCCTCCCCCGTCCCCCTTCCTCCTGTGGGATCTCCCTCCCCCATCCCCCTTCCTCCTGTGGGATTCCCCAACCCCGTCCCCCTTCCTCCTGTGGTATCTCCCTCCCCCGTCCCCCTTCCTCCTGTGGGATCTCTCTGCCCCGTCCCCCTTCCTCCTGTGGTATCTCCCTCCCCCGTCCCCCTTCCTCCTGGGGGATCTCACTCCCCCGCCCCCCTTCCTCCTGTTGGATCCCCCACCCCCCGTCCCCCTTCCCCCTGTGCTATCTCCCTCCCCCGTCCCCCTTCCTCCTGTGGGATCTCCCTCCCCCGTCCCCCTTCCTCCTGTGGGATCTCCCTCCCCCGTCCCTCTTCCTCCTGGGGGATCTCCCTCCCCCGTCCCCCTTCCTCCTGTGGGATCTCTCTCCCCCATCCCCCTTCCTCCTGTGGTATCTCTCTCCCCCGTCCCCCTTCCTCCTGTGGGATCTCTCTCCCCCATCCCCCTTCCTCCTGTGGGATCTCCCTCCCCCGTCCCTCTTCCTCCTGTGGGATCTCCCTCCGCCGTCCCCCTTCTGTGGTATCTCCCTCCGCCGTCCCCCTTCCTCCTGTGTGATCTCTCTGCCCTTCCCCCTTCCTCCTTTGGGATCCCTCTGACCCATCCTCCTTCCTCCTGTGGGATCCCCCTCCCCCGTCCCCCTTCCTCCTGTGGGATCTCCCTCCCCGTCCCCTTTCCTCCAGTGGGATCTCTCTGCCCCGTTCCTCTTCCTCCTGTGGGATCTCCCTCCCCCGTCCCCCTTCCTCCTGTGGGATCTCTCTGCCCCGTCCCCCTTCCTCCTGTGGGATCTCCCTCCCCCGTCCCCCTTCCTCCTGTGGTATCTCCCCTCCCCCGTCCCCCTTCCTCCTGTGGGATCTCCCTCCCCCGTCCCTCTTCCTCCTAAGGGATTTCTCTTCCTCATCCCCCTCCTCTACTGGGATCTTTTTTCCACATCCGCTTCCTTCTGTTTCTTTCCATCCTTTACCTTAGGTGATGTCTCTTCCTGCATCTCCCATCGACATTTCCCGATTCTCAAATCTTCCTCACTGTTTGACTTCTCCCCTTCACCCCTGCCCTTTCCGACTGTCTCACGTCAGGAACACTTTTCTAACCATTGGGGAATGAGAGAGAATATGTGGAGTTTACAGGGTCACACCGACAGACGAAATTACTGACATTCGGTGAATTCATTGGAGCTGGGCAGTGAGGGACATTGACAGTGATGGGAACTACGATCAGTGAATTACTGAAGGGTTTAACGTTCCCTGAAATATCCGGGTGAGAGAAATGCCCTCAGACGGACGATTTTAATCACAATGTTCATCAATTTGTCTGTTTGTGTTTAGACTGAACGATAATAAAGTGGGATATTCAGGAGTGAAACTGGTGTCTGCGGCTCTGAGGAACCCGGAGTGTAAAATACAGACACTGGGGTAAGCACCAGACTGTGGGAGATTGTGTTTACAGTCACTGGGTGTCTGACACTGAACATTAATGTGATCAGTAATTGTGTTACTGATAAACACTGGGGATTTGTACCGTCTCCTGTCTCTCTGTGTCCTTCACCCTCACTCTCTCTCATCTCCAGGCTGAACAATGTCGGTCTCACAGATTTTGGTGCCGAGGATCTCGTCTCCGCTCTCAGTACAAACCCATCACTGACGGATCTGGACCTGAGTAATAATAAAGTGGGAGATTCAGGAGTGAAACTGGTGTCTGCGGCTCTGAGGAACCCGGAGTGTAAAATACAGTCACTGTGGTAAGTACCAGACTGTGGGAAATTGTGTTTACAGTCACTGAGTGTCTGACACTGAACATTAATGTGATCAGTAATTGTGTTACTGATAAACACTGGGGATTTGTACCATCTCCTGTCTCTCTGTGTCCTTCACCCTCACTCTCTCTCTCATCTCCAGGCTGTACGATGTCGGTCTCACAGATTCTGGTGCCGAGGATCTCGCCTCCGCTCTCAGTACAAACCCATCACTGACGGATCTGGACCTGAGTGGTAATAAACTGGGGGATTCAGGAGTGAAACTGGTGTCTGCGGCTCTGAGGAACCCGGAGTGTAAAATACAGAGACTGCTGTAAGTACCAGACTGTGGGAGATTGTGTTTACAGTCACTGGGTGTCTGACACTGAACATTAATGTGATCAGTAATTGTGTTACTGATAAACACTGGGGATTTGTACCGTCTCCTGTCTCTCTGTGTCCTTCACCCTCACTCTCTCTCATCTCCAGGCTGGGGAATGTCGGTCTCACAGATTCTGGTGTCGAGGATCTCGTTTCCGCTGTCAGTACAAACCCATCACTGACGGATCTGGACCTGAGATTAAACTCTCTGACAGACCGATCTGTCCCCGCTCTCCGCCGCCTCATACTGACCCTCCCGAGTCTGGAGCGGATCCGGTGAGTGTTTGTGTTAATGTTCAATGGGATAAAATATCAGCGGATCCGCTGGTTTTCTGGTGATATTTGTCTGTGAGTGTTGTTGAAACATTAACCCCGGTCCCCTGTTACTGACACTGTTGTGTGATCTGTTTATTTCATCTTTATTCTCCCATCTGTTTCAGGCTGTGGGGGAATCGGTTCAGTGGGACCGGGATGAAGGAACTGAGATCTCTACAGGAACTCAGACGCGGACTGAGAGTGGATCTGAACATCTGAATCTGGTGAATCGGTTCAGTAGGACCGGGATGAAGGAACTGAGATCTCTACAGGAACCCAGACCCGGACTGAGAGTGGATCTGTGAACATCTGAATGTGGGGAATCGGTTCAGTGAGACCGGGATGAAGGAACTGAGATCTCTACAGGAACCCAGACCCGGACTGAGAGTGGATCTGTGAACATCTGAATGTGGTGAATCGGTTCAGTGAGACCGGGATGAAGGAACTGAGATCTCTACAGGAACCCAGACCCGGACTGATGGTGGATCTGTGAACATCTGAATGTGGTGAATCGGTTCAGTGAGACCGGGATGAAGGAACTGAGATCTCTACAGGAACCCAGACCCGGACTGATGGTGGATCTGTGAACATCTGAATGTGGTGAATCGGTTCAGTGAGACCGGGATGAAGGAACTGAGATCTCTACAGGAACCCAGACCCGGACTGATGGTGGATCTGTGAACATCTGAATGTGGTGAATCGGTTCAGTGAGACTGGGGAGAAGGAACTGAGATCTCTACAGGAACCCAGACCCGGACTGATGGTGGATCTGAATGTGTGAACTTCCCCGCCCGCGGGATGGGGACATTTGGCCGACTCCCCGCCCTCCCCTTTAACTCCCGCCCTTACCTTTAACGGCCGCGCGCCGAGACTGATTCCCAACGGTTTTAACGGAACCGGCTCGGGCCTCGCGCTGTGTGCGTCGCTCGCAGCGGTCCCGCTGTGACGTGTTTCCGCCTGTTGTCCGGCGGGGCAGCTTCCGCCGGAAGTGCGTGTACGAGACTCCCCACGTGGCACCCCGGGGAATTACCCGGACAGGAAGAGCCCGGGGTCCGGGGCTCAGTCTGGGACACCGGTGTCCCGGGGTGGGGGGATGATCCCGGGAGAGAATCCTTTTGCCCCCTTTGCTGAGGACGGTGCATTCGGCAGCCTGGCCGATATAATGATGTTAAATGGACAAATCCCTCGGCAGTGACCCTGGATCTGCAGCGATCCCGGACAAGGCTCTGAAGTGTGATTTTATAATCAGTTTTATAATTTTATAATCAGTTCCCCGATGCAGAGTGACGGTGAGAAACGGGACTGGTTATTATTCAACCGGTCACCCCTTGTCGCCGGTCAGTTAATTGTGTGTGACTGTCAGCAGATTATTTATTCCCGCACGTTAGCAGCTCACACATTGTTTCATTGATATATCTCATAAAAAATCAATAAACCAATGTATCTTCCTGTCTTGTGTCGGACTCGAGTTTTATTTGAGGTTTCTGTTGCCCTCCCACCCTGTGCACTGCAACAGTGGGTCGGAGCTCCTCACACTGACACAGTAGCGTCTCAGCTCCAGGCTGAGGGAGGTTGGACAAGCGGAGCCCCGGATCTCATCTCCACCAAAGCCCATTTCTGGCAAATTGACCCCCGGCTGTCCCCCGGTGTCAGACACAGAGTGAATCTCCCTCCACACCGGCCTATCACACACCCCCGGGGTCAGACACAGAGTGAATCTCCCTCCACACCGTCCCATCACACACTCCCGGGGTCAGACACAGAGTGAATCTCCCTCCACACCGTCCCATCACACACTCCCGGGGTCAGACACAGAGTGAATCTCCCTCCACACCGTCCCATCACACACTCCCGGGGTCAGACACAGAGTGAATCTCCCTCCACACTGTCCCATCACTCTCTCCCGGGGTCAGATACAGAGTGGAGCTGTTCTGATTGCGCTGGGAGAAATCGGGGAAAAACTACTTCATGAAGGTCTTGAATTGCTTGGAAATTGGTTTCCAACGTCCCTTGAACTTCTACGTGAGCGGCTGGTTTAGAGTGGAAGCTTCGTTTGGAGTTTTTCTGCCAGTTTGGACGGGGTTCATTTACGGCTTCGAACTGCGTAGCACTCTGCTGTGGCGGCTGGCAACTCGCCGTGAAGCAGGTTCGCTCCCAAAACCGGAGGCAAACGACGTTATTTGTCCCCACTGACATCGGGGCGACCTCCTTCCATCTCTATCGTCGGGATTCTCGTTCGGTGTTGGAGCCGAACCGTCGTTTGGGATGTCTCGACCTCTCACTGCCTGGAAGTTTCTACAGGACTAACGGAGCCTTTCCTGGCGTTGGAATTTCTGGCATTGGGCCAGCAAGGTACCGTCGAGTACAAACTTTTCCCGCCAGTTACTCAACTCACTCCGAGACTTTATAACCAGCACCACCGTATCATTCTCGGTTCGGACACACAAGTAACATGCTGGACCAGTCTACAGGGAGTCACAGGCCTGCGGGGAGTTATGCAAAGGCGGCTGCCTCTCCGGTCTCGGACAACGCCCTGTTTCGGACGGTGAAAGTTGAACGCGGGGTGCAATGTATTTTGCGAACTGGAACTACGCTGGAAAAGAGCGCGGAGGCTGTGGAGGACTTGTTGGGGAGAGATGGTGTTTTGGCCGCTGAGAAGGAGTTCGGGAAGGGGGTGTTTTAGCTGAGGAATGATGAGTTGGTGCATCGGGCCCTCAGTAGAGGGATCACGGTGGAGAACATCTTTTTACAGATGGAGCTAGTGACAGCTCCCACACAACGCATCGTCCTCGGTCACGTACAGCCTTTCATCCCCAACGAGGACCTGCTTCCCGCATTGGCCCGCTTGGGGCAAGTACGGTCAGAGATAACTGCCATCAGGCACACACCGTCCCATCACACACTCCCAGGGTCAGACACAGTGCGAATCTCCCTCCACACCGTCCCATCACACACTCCCGGGGTCAGACACAGAGTGAATCTCCCTCCACACCGTCCCATCACACACTCCCGAGGTCAGACACAGAGTGAATCTCCCTCCAGACCGTCCCATCACACACTCCCGGGTTCAGACACAGAGAGAATCTCCCTCCACACCGTCCCATCACACACTCCCGGGGTCAGACACAGAGCGAATCTCCCTCAACACCGACCCATCACACACTCCCGGGGTCAGACAGAGCGAATCTCCCTCCACACCGTCCCATCACACACTCCCGGGGTCAGACACAGTGCGAATCTCACTCCACACCGTCCCATCACACACTCCCGGGGTCAGACACAGAGTGAATCTCCCTCCACACCGTCCCATCACACACTCCCGAGGTCAGACACAGAGTGAATCTCCCTCCAGACCGTCCCATCACACACTCCCGGGTTCAGACACAGAGTGAATCTCCCTCCTCACCGTCCCATCACACACTCCCGTGGTCAGACACAGAGTGAATCTCCCTCCGCACGGTCACATCACACACTCCCGGGGTTAGCCACAGAGTGAAGCTCCCTCCACACCGTCCGATCACACACTCCCGGGGTCAGACACAGAGGAAATCTCCCTCCACACCGTCCCATCAAACACTCCCGGGGTCAGACACAGAGTGAATCTCCCTCCACACCATACCATCACACACTTCCGGCGTCAGACACAGAGTGAATCTCCCTCCGCACCGTCCCATCACACGCTCCCGGGGTCAGACACAGAGCCAAGCTCCCTGCACACCATCCCATAACACACTCCCGGGGTCAGACACAGAGTGAATCTCCCTCGGCACCGTCCCATCAGACTCTCGCGGGGTCGGACACAGAGTGAATCTCCCTCCACACCGTCCCAACACACACTTCCGGGGTCAGACACAGAGTGAATCTCCCTCCACACCGTACCATCACACACTCCCAGGGTCAGACCCAGTGCGAATCTCCCTCCACACCGTCCCATCACACACTCCCGGGGTCAGACACAGAGTGAATCTCCCTCCACACCGTCCCATCACACACTCCCGAGGTCAGACAAAGAGTGAATCTCCCTCCAGACCGTCCCATCACACACTCCCGGGTTCAGACACAGAGTGAATCTCCCTCCACACCGTCCCATCACACACTCCCGGGGTCAGACAGAGTGATTTCCCTCCGCACGGTCACATCACACACTCCCTGGGTCAGACACAGAGCGAATCTCCCTCCACACCGTCCCGTGACACACTCCCGGGGTCAGACACAGAGTGAATCTCCTTCCACACCGTCCCATCACACACTCCCAGGTTCAGTCACAGAGTGAATCTCTCTCCACACCGTCCCATCACACACTCCCGGAGTCAGACACAGAGTGAATCTACCTCCGCACCGTCCCATCACACACTCCCGGGGTCAGACACAGAGTGAATCTCCCTCCTCACCGTCCCATCACACACTCCCGTGGTCAGACAGAGTGAATCTCCCTCCGCACGGTCACATCACACACTCCCGGGGTCAGCCACAGAGTGAAGCTCCCTCCACACCGTCCGATCACACACTCCCGGGGTCAGACACAGAGGAAATCTCCCTCCACACCATCCCATCACGTACTCCCGGGGTCAGACACAGAGTGAATCTCCCTGCACACCGTCCCATCAAACACTCCCGGGGTCAGACACAGAGTGAATCTCCCTCCACACCGTCCCATCACACACTCCCTGGGTCAGACACAGAGTGAATCTCCCTATGTACCGTCCCATCACACACTCCCGGGGTCAGACACAGAGTGAATCTCCCTATGTACCGTCCCATCACAGACTCCCGGGGTCAGACACAGACGGAATCTCCCTCCACATCGTCCCATCACACACTCCCTGGTTCAGACATAGAGCGAAGCTCCCTCCACACCGACCCATCACACACTCACGGGGTCAGACACAGAGTGAATCTCACTCCACACCATCCCGTCACACACTCCCGGTGTCAGACACTGACTGAATCTCCCTCAACACCGTCCCATCACATACTCCCAGGGTCAGACATAGAGCGAAGCTCCCTCTGCACCGTCCTGTCACACACACCCGGGGTCAGACACAGAGCAAAGCTCCCTCCACACCATTCCATAACACTCTCGCAGGGTCAGACACAGACGGAATCTCCCTCCACACCGTCGCATCACACGCTCCCTGGATCAGACATAGAGCGAAGCTCCATCCACACCAACCCATAACACACTCCCGGGGTCAGACACAGAGTGAATCTCCCTCCACACCGTCCCATCAGACTCTCCCGGGGTCGGACTCCCTGTAGACTGGTCCGGCATGTTACTTGTGTGTCCGAACCGAGAATGATACGGTGGTGCTGGTTATAAAGTATCGGAGTGAGTTGAGTAACTGGCGGGAAAAGTTTGTACTCGACGGTACCTTGCTGGCTCCGTGCCAGAAATTCCAATGCCAGGAAAGGCTCCGTTAGTCCTGTAGAAACGTCCAGGCCCTGAGAGGTCGAGACGTCTCAAACGACGGTTCTGCTCCATCCACACCGTCCCAATACACACTCCCGGGGTCAGACACAGAGTGAATCTCCCTTCACACCGTCCCATCACACACTCCCGGGGTCAGACACAGAGTGAATCTCCCTTCACACCGTCCCATCACACACTCCCGGGGTCAGACACAGAGTGAATCTCCCTCCACACCGTCCCATCACACACTCCCGGGGTCAGACACAGAGTGAATCTCCCTTCACACCGTCCCATCACACACTCCCGGGGTCAGACACAGAGTGAATCTCCCTCCACACCGACCCATCACACACTCCCGGGGCAGACACACAGTGAACCTCCCTCCACACCGACCCATCACACACTCCTGGGGTCAGACACAGTGACCCTTCCTCCACACCGACCCATCACACACTCCCAGTGCCAGACACAGAGTTAATCTCCCACTACACCGTCCCATCACACACCCCCGGGGTCAGACACAGAGCTGCAGCCTCTTTTTGCATATTTGCGTGGGCTGCTTCTCGCCTTCTGGCTGCATTTTAGTCCCACCCTGTTTATATATGGTCATCCAGTAAGGAAGGGGGCATGGAGGGATGAGGATGTCCTAGTCAACTTGCTCCTGGGGCTGGCGAAATCCGCCATCCGTGGGACTTGGAAACGGGTGGCGGGAGGATCTCCCGGGGCAGACTGCCTGGCAATGTTTAGGGGGTATGTTCGTGCCCGGTTAACTATTGAAAAGGAACACGCGCAGTCCACAGCGGCCTTGGAGGAGTTTCGAGACCGTTGGGCTCCGCGGGGTGTAAATGCCATCGTAGATAGGGATGGCAACATTCTGGTGTAATGTCTATTGTCTATTAGTAGTGCAGTAATTGTGTTTGCCACTGTTTTGTATATATTGATATATTGCATAGCACCGAAATTTGTAATAAAGGATTTTGTAATAAAAAAAAGGGGTCAGACACAGAGTGAATCTCCCTCCACACCATCCCATCACACACTCCCGGGGTCAGACACAGAGTGAATCTCCCTCCTCACCGTCCCATCACACACTCCCGGGGTCAGACACAGAGTGAATCTCCCTCCACACCGTCCCAACACACACTCCCGGGGTCAGACACAGAGTGAGTCTCCCTCTACACCGTCCGTTCACACACTCCCGGGGTCAGACACAGAGTGAATCTCCCTCCACACACACCCGGGGTCAGACACAGAGTGAGTCTCCCTCTACACCGTCCGTTCACACACTCCCGGGGTCAGACACAGAGTGAATCTCCCTCCACACTTACCCGGGGTCAGACACAGAGTGAATCTCCCTCCACACCGTCCCAACACACACTCCCGGGGTCAGACACAGAGTGAATCTCCCTCCACACACACCCGGGGTCAGACACAGAGTGAGTCTCCCTCTACACCGTCCCATCACACACTCCCGGGGTCAGACACAGAGTGAATCTCCCTCCACACTGTCCCATCACACACTCCCGGGGTCAGACACAGAGTGAGTCTCCCTCTACACCGTCCGTTCACACACTCCCGGGGTCAGACACAGAGTGAATCTCCCTCCACACTTACCCGGGGTCAGACACAGAGTGAATCTCCCTCCACACCGTCCCAACACACACTCCCGGGGTCAGACACAGAGTGAATCTCCCTCCACACACACCCGGGGTCAGACACAGAGTGAGTCTCCCTCTACACCGTCCCATCACACACTCCCGGGGTCAGACACAGAGTGAATCTCCCTCCACACTGTCCCATCACACACTCCAGGGGTCAGACACAGAGTGAAGCTCCCTCCACACCGTCCGTTCACACTCTCCCGGGGTCAGACACAGAGTGAATCTCCCTCCTCACCGTCCCATCACACACTCCCGTGGTCAGACAGAGTGAATCTCCCTCCGCACGGTCACATCACACACTTCCGGGGTCAGCCACAGAGTGAAGCTCCCTCCACACCGTCCGATCACACACTCCCGGGGTCAGACACAGAGGAAATCTCCCTCCACACCATCCCATCACGTACTCCCGGGGTCAGACACAGAGTGAATCTCCCTGCACACCGTCCCATCAAACACTCCCGGGGTCAGACACAGAGTGAATCTCCCTCCACACCGTCCCATCACACACTCCCTGGGTCAGACACAGAGTGAATCTCCCTATGTACCGTCCCATCACACACTCCCGGGGTCAGACACAGAGTGAATCTCCCTATGTACCGTCCCATCACACACTCCCGGGGTCAGACACAGACGGAATCTCCCTCCACATCGTCCCATCACACACTCCCTGGTTCAGACATAGAGCGAAGCTCCCTCCACACCGACCCATCACACATTCACGGGGTCAGACACAGAGTGAATCTCACTCCACACCATCCCGTCACACACTCCCGGTGTCAGACACTGACTGAATCTCCCTCAACACCGTCCCATCACATACTCCCAGGGTCAGACATAGAGCGAAGCTCCCTCTGCACCGTCCTGTCACACACACCCGGGGTCAGACACAGAGCAAAGCTCCCTCCACACCATTCCATAACACTCTCGCAGGGTCAGACACAGACGGAATCTCCCTCCACACCGTCGCATCACACGCTCCCTGGGTCAGACATAGAGCGAAGCTCCATCCACACCATCCCATAACACACTCCCGGGGTCAGACACAGAGTGAATCTCCCTCCACACCGTCCCATCAGACTCTCCCGGGGTCGGACTCCCTGTAGACTGGTCCGGCATGTTACTTGTGTGTCCGAACCGAGAATGATACGGTGGTGCTGGTTATAAAGTATCGGAGTGAGTTGAGTAACTGGCGGGAAAAGTTTGTACTCGACGGTACCTTGCTGGCTCCGTGCCAGAAATTCCAATGCCAGGAAAGGCTCCGTTAGTCCTGTAGAAACGTCCAGGCCCTGAGAGGTCGAGACGTCTCAAACGACGGTTCGGCTCCATCCACACCGTCCCAATACACACTCCCGGGGTCAGACACAGAGTGAATCTCCCTTCACACCGTCCCATCACACACTCCCGGGGTCAGACACAGAGCGAATCTCCCTTCACACCGTCCCATCACACACTCCCGGGGTCAGACACAGAGTGAATCTCCCTCCACACCGTCCCATCACACACTCCCGGGGTCAGACACAGAGTGAATCTCCCTTCACACCGTCCCATCACACACTCCCGGGGTCAGACACAGAGTGAATCTCCCTCCACACCGACCCATCACACACTCCCGGGGCAGACACACAGTGAACCTCCCTCCACACCGACCCATCACACACTCCTGGGGTCAGACACAGTGACCCTTCCTCCACACCGACCCATCACACACTCCCAGTGCCAGACACAGAGTTAATCTCCCTCTACACCGTCCCATCACACACCCCAGGGTCAGACACAGAGCTGCACCCTCTTTTTGCATATTTGCGTGGGCTGCTTCTCGCCTTCTGGCTGCATTTTAGTCCCACCCTGTTTATATATGGTCATCCAGTAAGGAAGGGGGCATGGAGGGATGAGGATGTCCTAGTCAACTTGCTCCTGGGGCTGGCGAAATCCGCCATCCGTGGGACTTGGAAACGGGTGGCGGGAGGATCTCCCGGGGCAGACTGCCTGGCAATATTTAGGGGGTATGTTCGTGCCCGGGTAACTATTGAAAAGGAACACGCGCAGTCCACAGCGGCCTTGGAGGAGTTTCGAGACCGTTGGGCTCCGCGGGGTGTAAATGCCATCGTAGATAGGGATGGCAACATTCTGGTGTAATGTCTATTGTCTATTAGTAGTGCAGTAATTGTGTTTGCCACTGTTTTGTATATATTGATATATTGCATAGCACCGAAATTTGTAATAAAGGATTTTGTAATAAAAAAAAGGGGTCAGACACAGAGTGAATCTCCCTCCACACCATCCCATCACACACTCCCGGGGTCAGACACAGAGTGAATCTCCCTCCTCACCGTCCCATCACACACTCCCGGGGTCAGACACAGAGTGAATCTCCCTCCACACCGTCCCAACACACACTCCCGGGGTCAGACACAGAGTGAGTCTCCCTCTACACCGTCCGTTCACACACTCCCGGGGTCAGACACAGAGTGAATCTCCCTCCACACACACCCGGGGTCAGACACAGAGTGAGTCTCCCTCTACACCGTCCGTTCACACACTCCCGGGGTCAGACACAGAGTGAATCTCCCTCCACACTTACCCGGGGTCAGACACAGAGTGAATCTCCCTCCACACCGTCCCAACACACACTCCCGGGGTCAGACACAGAGTGAATCTCCCTCCACACACTCACGGGGTCAGACACAGAGTGAATCTCACTCCACACCATCCCGTCACACACTCCCGGTGTCAGACACTGACTGAATCTCCCTCAACACCGTCCCATCACATACTCCCAGGGTCAGACATAGAGCGAAGCTCCCTCTGCACCGTCCTGTCACACACACCCGGGGTCAGACACAGAGCAAAGCTCCCTCCACACCATTCCATAACACTCTCGCAGGGTCAGACACAGACGGAATCTCCCTCCAGACCGTCGCATCACACGCTCCCTGGGTCAGACATAGAGCGAAGCTCCATCCACACCATCCCATAACACACTCCCGGTGTCAGACACAGAGTGAATCTCCCTCCACACCGTCCCATCAGACTCTCCCGGGGTCGGACTCCCTGTAGACTGGTCCGGCATGTTACTTGTGTGTCCGAACCGAGAATGATACGGTGGTGCTGGTTATAAAGTATCGGAGTGAGTTGAGTAACTGGCGGGAAAAGTTTGTACTCGACGGTACCTTGCTGGCTCCGTGCCAGAAATTCCAATGCCAGGAAAGGCTCCGTTAGTCCTGTAGAAATGTCCAGGCCCTGAGAGGTCGAGACGTCTCAAACGACGGTTCGGCTCCATCCACACCGTCCCAATACACACTCCCGGGGTCAGACACAGAGTGAATCTCCCTTCACACCGTCCCATCACACACTCCCGGGGTCAGACACAGAGTGAATCTCCCTTCACACCGTCCCATCACACACTCCCGGGGTCAGACACAGAGTGAATCTCCCTCCACACCGTCCCATCACACACTCCCGGGGTCAGACACAGAGTGAATCTCCCTTCACACCGTCCCATCACACACTCCCGGGGTCAGACACAGAGTGAATCTCCCTCCACACCGACCCATCACACACTCCCGGGGCAGACACACAGTGAACCTCCCTCCACACCGACCCATCACACACTCCCTGGGGTCAGACACACAGTGAATCTCCCTCCACACCGTCCCATCACACACTCCAATAGTCAGACACAGAGTGATTATTCCTCTACACGGTCCCATCAAACACTCCCGGGGTCAGACACAGAGAGATTATTCCTCTACACGGTCCCATCAAACTCTGCCGGGGTCAGACACAGAGCGATTATTCCTCTACACCTTCCCATCAAACTCACCCGGGGTCAGACTCAGAGTGAATCTCCCTTAACGCCGGCCCATCACACACTCCCGGGATCAGACACATAGTGAACCACCCTCCACATCGTCCCAGCACACACTCCCGGGGTCAGACACAGAGTGATTATTCCTCTACACGGTCCCATCAAACACTGCCGGGGTCAGACACAGTGAATCTCCCTCCAAACCGTCCCTTCAGACTCTCCCGCGTTCAGACACAGAGAGATTATTGCTCTACACGGTCCCATCACACACGCCCTGGATCAGACACAGAGTGAATCTCCCTCTACACCGCCCATCACACACTCCCGGGATGAGACACTTAGTGAACCACGCTGCACACCGTCCCAGCACACACTCCCGGGGTCAGACACAAAGTGATTATTCCTCTACACCGCCCGTCACACACTCCCGGGGTCAGACAGACAGTGACTCTCCCTCCACACCGTCCATTCACACACTCCGGGTCAGACACAGAGAGATTATTCTTCTACACGGTCCCATCAAACACTCCGGGGGTCAGACACAGAGTGATTATTCCTCTACACCTTCCCATCAAACTCACCCGGGGTCAGACACAGAGTGAATCATCCTCCACGCCGGCACATCACACACTCCCGGGGTCAGACACAGAGTGTTTATTCCTCTACACCTTCCCATCAAACTCACCGGGGTCAGACACAGAGTGAATCATCCTCCACGCCGGCACATCACACACTCCCGGGGTCAGACACAGTGAATCTCCCTCCACACCGTCCCATCACACACTCCCGGGGTCAGACACAGAGTGATTATTCCTCTACACGGTCCCATCAAACACTCCCGGGGTCAGACACAGTGAATCTCCGTCCACACCGTCCCATCACACACTCCCGGGGTCAGACACAGAGTGAATTAATTCCTCTACACGGTCCCATTAAACACTCCCGGGGTCAGACACAGAGAGATTATTCCTCCACACCGTCCCATCACACACTCCCGGTGTCAGACACAGAGTGATTATTCCTCTACACGGTCCAATCAAACACTCCCGGGGTCAGACACAAAGTGAATCTCCGTCCACACCGTCCCAACACACACTCCCGGGGTCAGACACAGAGTGAATCTCCCTCCACACCGTCCCGTCACAAACTCCCTGGGTCAGACACAGAGTGATTATTCCTCTACACCGCCAATCACACTCTCCCGGGGTCAGACACAGAGTTAATCTCCGTCCACACCGTCCCAACACACACTCCCGGTGTCAGACTCAGAGTGATTATTCCTCTACACGGTCCCATCAAACACTCCCGAGGTCAGACACAGCGTGAATCTCCCTCCACACCGTCCCGTCACAAACTCCCTGGGTCAGACACAGAGTGATTATTCCTCTACACCGCCCATCACACTCTCCCGGGGTCAGCCACAGAGTTAATGTCCCTGCACACCGTCCCATCACACACTCCCGGGGTCAGACACAGAGTGATTATTCCTCTACACCTTCCCATCAAACTCACCCGCGGTCAGACACAGAGTGAATCTCCCTCCACGCCGGCCCATCACACACTCCCGGGGTCAGACACAGAGTGATTATTCCTCTACACGGTCACATCAAACACTCCCGGGGTCAGACACAGAGTGAATCTCCCTCCACACCGTCCCGTCCAAATTTCCTGGGTCAGACAGAGTGATTATTACTCTACACCGCCCATCGCACTCTCCCGGGGTCAGACACAGAGCTAATCTCCCTCCACACCGTCCGATCACACAGTCCCGGGGTCAGACACAGAGAGATTATTCTTCTACACGGTCCCATCAAACTCACCCGGGGTCAGACACAGAGTGAATCTCCCTCCACGCCGGCCCATCACACACTCCCGGGGTCAGACACAGAGTGATTATTCCTCTACACGGTCCCATCAAACACTCCCGGGGTCAGACACAGTGAATCTCCCTCCACACCGTCCCATCACACACTCCCGGGGTCAGACACAGAGTGATTATTCCTCTACACGGTCCAATCAAACACTCCCGGGGTCAGACACAAAGTGAATCTCCGTCCACACCGTCCCAACACACACTCCCGGGGTCAGACTCAGAGTGATTATTCCTCTACACGTTCCCATCAAACACTCCCGTGGTCAGACACAGAGTGAATCTCCCTCCACACCGTCCCGTCACAAACTCCCTGGGTCAGACACAGAGTGATTATTCCTCTACACGGTCCCATCAAACACTCCCGGGGTCAGACACAGAGCGATTATTCCTCTACACCTTCCCATCAAACTCACCCGGGGTCAGACACAGAGTGAATCTCCCTTAACGCCGGCCCATCACACACTCCCGGGATCAGACACATAGTGAACCACCCTCCACGTCGTCCCAGCACACACTCCCGGGGTCAGACACAGAGTGATTATTCCTCTACACGGTCCCATCAAACACTGCCGGGGTCAGACACAGTGAATCTCCCTCCAAACCGTCCCTTCAGACACTCCCGCGTTCAGACACAGAGAGATTATTGCTCTACACGGTCCCATCACACACGCCCTGGATCAGACACAGAGTGAATCTCCTCTACACCGCCCATCACACACTCCGGGATGAGACACTTAGTGAACCACGCTCCACACCGTCCCAGCACTCACTCCGGGGTCAAACACAAAGTGATTATTCCTCTACACCGCCCGTCACACACTCCCGGGGGTCAGACAGACAGTGACTCTCCCCTCCACACCGTCCCATCACACACTCCCGGGGTCAGACACAGAGAGATTATTCTTCTACACGGTCCCATCAAACACTCCCGGGGTCAGACACAGAGTGATTATTCCTCTACACCTTCCCATCAAACTCACCCGGGGTCAGACACAGAGTGAATCAGCCTCCACGCCGGCACATCACACACTCCCGGGGTCAGACACAGAGTGTTTATTCCTCTACACCTTCCCATCAAACTCACCCGGGGTCAGACACAAAGTGAATCTCCGTCCACACCGTCCCAACACACACTCCCGGGGTCAGACTCAGAGTGATTATTCCTCTTCACGTTCCCATCAAACACTCCCGGGGTCAGACACAGAGTGAATCTCCCTACACACAGTCCCGTCACAAACTCCCTGGGTCAGACACAGAGTGATTATTCCTCTACACCGCCCATCACACTCTCCCGGGGTCAGACACAGAGTTAATCTCCCTCCACACCGTCCCATCACACACTCCCGGGGTCAGACACACAGTGAATCTCCCTCCACACCGTCCCATCACACACTCCAATGGTCAGACACAGAGTGATTATTCCTCTACACGGTCCCATCAAACACTCCCAGGGTCAGACACAGAGTGATTATTCCTGTACACGGTCCCATCAAACACTCCCGGGGTCAGACACAAAGTGAATCTCCGTCCACACCGTCCCAACACACACTCCAGGGGTCAGACTCAGTATGATTATTCTGTACACGGTCCCATCAAACTCACCCGGGGTCAGACACAGAGTGAATCTCCCTCCACGCCGGCCCATCACACACTCCCGGTTTCAGACACAGAGTGATTATTCCTCTGCACGGTCCCATCAAACACTCCCGGGGTCAGACACAGTGAATCTCCGTCCACACCGTCCCATCACACACTCCCGGGGTCAGACACAGAGTGATTATTCCTCTACACGGTCCCATCACACTCTCCCGGGGTCAGACACAGAGTTAATCTCTCTCCACACCGTCCCATCACACACTCCCAGGGTCAGACACAGAGAGATTATTCCTCTACACGGTCCCATTAAACACTCCCGGGGTCAGACACAGAGAGATTATTCCTCCACACCGTCCCATCACACACTCCCGGTGTCAGACACAGAGTGATTATTCCTCTACACGGTCCAATCAAACACTCCCGGGGTCAGACACAAAGTGAATCTCCGTCCACACCGTCCCAACACACACTCCCGGGGTCAGACTCAGAGTGATTATTCCTCTACACGTTCCCTTCAAACACTCCCTTGGTCAGACACAGAGTGAATCTCCCTCCACCCGTCCCGTCACAAACTCCCTGGGTCAGACACAGAGTGATTATTCCTCTACACCGCCCATCACACTCTCCCGGGGTCAGACACAGAGTTAATCTCCGTCCACACCGTCCCAACACACACTCCCGGGGTCAGACTCAGAGTGATTATTCCTCTACACGGTCCCATCAAACACTCCCGAGGTCAGACACAGCGTGAATCTCACTCCACACCGTCCCGTCACAAACTCCCTGGGTCAGACACAGAGTGATTATTCCTCTACACCGCCCATCACACTCTCCCGGGGTCAGACACAGAGTTAATGTCCCTGCACACCGTCCCATCACACACTCCGGGGTCAGACACAGAGAGATTATTCCTCTACACGGTCCCATCAAACACTCCCCGGGGTCAGAAACAGAGTGATTATTCCTCTACACCTTCCCATCAAACTCACCCCGCGGTCAGACAAAGAGTGAATCTCCCTCCACGCCGGCCCATCACACACTCCCGGGGTCAGACACAGAGTGATTATTCCTCTACACGGTCACATCAAACACTCCCGGGGTCAGACTCAGTGAATCTCCCTCCACACCTTCCCATCACACACTCCCGGGGGTCAGACACAGAGTGATTATTCCTCTACACGGTCCAATCAAACACTCCCGGGGTCAGACACAAAGTGAATCTCCGTCCACACCGTCCCAACACACACTCCCGGGGTCAGACACAGAGTGAATCTCCCTCCACACCGTCCCGTCACAAACTCCCTGGGTCAGACACAGTGTGATTATTCCTCTACACCTCCCATCACACTCTCCCGGGGTCAGAAACAGAGTTAATCTCCGTCCACACCGTCCCAACACACACTCCCGGGGTCAGAATCAGAGTGATTATTCCTCTACACCGTCCCATCAAACACTCCCGGGGTCAGAAACAGAGTGATTATTCCTCTACACCTTCCCATCAAACTCACCCGCGGTCAGACAAAGAGTGAATCTCCCTCCACGCCGGCCCATCACACACTCCCGGGGTCAGACACAGAGTGATTATTCCTCTACACGGTCACATCAAACACTCCCGGGGTCAGACACAGAGTGAATCTCCCTCCACACCGTCCCGTCCGAATTCCCTGGGTCAGACA